>NC_056742.1:479923114-480125614 GCF_019279795.1 Protopterus annectens | reverse complement strand
CTCACACACACACACACACACACACACACACACACACACACACACACACACACACACACACACACACACACACACGTTTTGTGAACAGCATGAATACAAGTTTTGATGTATGTGTGTTCATATTGTGATGAATTGATGTCCACAGTAAGACAGGTATAAGACAATCTCAGTGTCTACTGTTGGTATACAGCTTTAAAAAATGTAAAAATACCGTTGTGCTCATTATTTCTGTAGTGTAGTTGACATTAGACCTGTTACTGGTGTATCATTTTCAAATGCATTGGTTTGGGGTACATGTGAGTCTGAGTAAATATGTGTTCAGTCAGTAACAAGTCTCTTCCCTTTATTTTAGTTTTTAAATGTCTGTTGGCAGAATGAAGAGTTACTGGCAATCAGCTTAGTAATGCATGCCAAACATCTCATTACATAGCTCACAGCCGAAAAGCTGGTTTGTGCAAACAGTGGCAAAGTGTTTGCGCATGCAAGATTCACATTTACTGAATACAACTTGAACTTAAGAAGTAGTTATGCATGTATGCTATGACAAAAATAGCTGACAGATACTATGCTGTTCATACTGTAGTTTAGACTGGGAATGTTGTGTCATAACTTTTATGACATTAGGTACTATTGCTATTGCCTTTCCCATTTGTGTGGAGTTAAGCGATAAGTAAACATGTTTCTCTGCCTTCTTTCCCGCAAACATGCTAAGCTGTGAGGTGCGGTCATCAGTACTTTAGACAGTACTGAGTATTAAAAATACACCTGCTGCCTAGCTTTCCCTATCGTAGCAGGTTTAAGAGCAGTGTGCTCATCTTCAGAGCACAAATAACACAGGGTTTGAATCTAACTCATTCAGTTTCTTTACAGATGATGACAGGATGGCATTACATAAGTAAATGTGATAATTCCTGCAAATGTGGCACACAATGACTACAGTGAAGTATGTGTGTCTTCCCCAATTGTTATCATTAATACCTACCTTTATACGGTTGTAAAACTATTAGCTGTTTTGCTGGCCTCATTTCAAATCATAATTTATTAGTGTGTACAGCTTTCTATAACTGACAAACAGTGGTACATAATTTGAAATTATTATTTCTGTCTCAGTAGATATGCTATTTATGTCTGGTCATATACCCTGAAAAGCTAGTCTGTATGCTTAATCACAGTAAGGACAGTTTGCATATGACATTAGATGAGGATTTCAACCATCACTACATGAACATGTCACTAACAGAATCCTATAGATGATTTAAAAAAAGTCCACAGTAGATGAGCAATGATAAACTATTGCATTAATGTAACATGTTACTATTATGCATCCACAAAGTCAAGTCAGTCTGCAGACACCATGTATCAACATAATAGATACAGACATATACAGAGAATTTGGAGTGATGGGATGAATACAAGGACAGATGAACATACGATAAAAAGCAATGTAGGCACCTTGAAAAAGAGTCCATGGAATGTCACAATATTTTATTACAAAATGTTAAAATGTTATTCTCTGTTAAAGAACATATTCTTTAAAATAGTTTTCATGAATTCCATAATTAAATTCCGTTGTCCATTTTTCAAATAATTACACTCTAAAAGAATTTCTTTTTTTTGTTAAAGATTACTTTTTTCAAGGTACTATAGACAAGAAACTTTTAGATTTCCTTACTGCCCCTAAGCCTAGAATCCCTGTTGTGTTTGGGTTTCCAAAAACACATACGAATATCGAGAGACCACTGTTCCATCCTATTGTAGCTGGAGCTGGCTCTAAAATAGAACCATTGACCATCTATACTAACCATTGTTTAAAGAAGTATGTTACATCTTTGGAGCATATTTCCAAAGATTATTGGGACTTTTTAACAAAAGTCACCAAGGACAAATAAGAGGAAGAACTTACACTAGTTACCATTGATGTTGTTGATTTATTTCCCAGTATATCACATGATACCGGTTAGGAATGGTTTCAAGAAATTCTTTTAGAGTGTAATTATTTGAAAAATGAACAACAGAATTTAATTATGGAATTCATGGAAACCATTTTAAAGAATAACTATATGTTCTTTAACAGAGAATAATGTTTTAACGTTTTGTAATAAAAATATTGTGACGTTACATGGACTCTTATTCAAGGTGCCTGCATTGCTTTTTTTGTGGTTGACTGTTGTACTGTGGTTTAATTGTTTTTGAGGTACCATGATGGAGAGAATGGAGCTCACTTCTTCATTGGCTAGTTCTCAAAATGAGAACAACTTGTTAGCTGACAGTTCTGCGGTATGGAGGAGTGAATGTACTCAGTTATTGGATTTAGTTACCACAATTGCTGCTACATAAGTGGCAATACTGAATTCTTGTGCCAATCAATGATGACGCAGATGAGAGTGAGTAATACAGGTACTGTTTCACCAATGTAAATGGCAGGAATGGTGGATAACAACTCGCAACGAGGGACTAACGGATCTAGGACCAGAAATGGACTTAATTTTAACTAATAATAACATCTCTGAGGATTTTAACTTTGACAGATGGGCTGATAAAAGATTTAATTTTATGGAAAATAAACAGCCCACTAACGAGACATTTTTGGACATGTTAAATACATTTAAAAACAAGCTTTTTTGTTATGGAATATGCAGATGGAGATTGATTATTTAAGTGAATGTATCAACACCAGAAGAGTCCCTAAGGGTCTCTGGTTTGTTAAGTATCCAGATAATGTTGAAATTAATAGTTCTTTCCACAGAAAATTAACTGAATTGTTTAATAATTTTGGTATTGAATTAATGAAGGTTGTTGTTGTGTCTTTTGGCTTTTCCCGGTTAGGGGTTGCCACAGTGGTACTCCAGTCTGCTAACGATTGGCAGTAGATTTTTACGTGCCAAGTTAGAAGCCCTGATGCACAACCTTCAATGAAGGTACGCCCATTCACGCATGTCTCCACACAGAAGACGCTTTAACTGAGAATTGAACAGGACAACGTCTTACTGTGAGGCGACAACGCTACCGCAGCAACACCACCGCAGTCTATTGAGTTAATGAAGTGTCATGAAGGTCATGGTACATAATTATGATGAAAGGAGAGAGAAAATATTAATTGAAGTCAACAGTTTACACAGTAGGGTAGTTTCTGACCTGATGTTTGAAGTTGAGAAAGTAAAATATTTGAACATTATTAAAGAGGTCGAATCACATTGTAATAATGTGTTTAATAGAAAATTGAAGAAAATGAGCAGGGACCTGGTAGAATATAGGGAGAGAAGGGCATATCCATTACCAAAATGCCCAGACAAAGTTAATATGTATGACAATCATTTGCCAAAGAATAATGAAGCATGTGATGCTGACCTGGGTGAATTTGAACAGCTGAAGTCCTTTTAGACCCCTCCCCCCATCAGGAGAAGCAAAAGGATTGCACAGATGCCAGGGGTGAACAACAATTGGGGATACAGGAGGATGGGGGGCAGATAGAGGGGAGGAGGAAGGGGAAGGAATCACACAACAGAGCCATATTGCAGGGACAGCCATTTGAACTGAATACCTGTTCAGTGGAATCAAAGAAGAGATTGGTGGTTTTGCATTCTGGTATTCGGAACAGTATGGGAAATTTTCATATCTATAACTACACTGATTTTAAATATTAATATGGATTACTTCAGACTTTTAACAAAAGGTTTCCAATAAATACCAATGAGGCCATTGAGAAAAGTGGATACTTTGGTTGATTTGAAATTATTTTTACGTAACGTTAATTTAAATTATTTTTTCAAAGGCACCAACATAGTAAACACTGGCCTTGTTAGAAATAGTGTTTTTAATCCACTCCTAAATGCAGTATTTAAAATATTTGAGGAACTGGTTGAGAGTGAGATTAGGAAATTGGATACTAGAAAGATCAAAAATCACAATTTCAACATGCAAGTCAGAGAACTGGTTAATATTTGAAAGCAGAGGGCTGTCAAATAGTGAAACTTTATAAAGGGGATGGGGTAGTAATAAAGGAAGCTATAGATTATAAGACAAACATGTTTGACATCTTGAATGATGACTAAGTACAGTGTAGTGTCAAGGAATTAAATTTTTATTTCTTACTCAAAAATAGATTTTTTGTTAAAGATCACTTTTTTCAAGGTACTATAGGCAAGAAACGTTTAGATTTCCTTACTGTCCCTAAGCCTAGAATCCCTGTTGTGTTTGAGATTCCAAAAACACATAAAAATATTGAGAGATCACCATTCCGTCCTATTGTGGCTGGGGCTGGTTCTAAAACAGAACCATTGGCCATCTATACTGACCATTATTTAAAGAAGTATGTTACATCTTTGGAGCATATTTCCAAAGATTATTGTGACTTTTTAACAAACGTCACCAAGGACAAATTTGAGGAAGAACTTACATTGGTTACCATTGATGTTCTTGATTTATTTCCCAGTATAGCACATGATACCGGTTTGGAATGGTTTCAAGAAATTCTTTTAGAGTGTAATTATTTGAAAAATGAACAACGGAATTTAATTATGGAATTCATGGAAATCATTTTAAAGAACAACTATATGTTCTTTAATGGGGAATAATGTTTTAACGTTTTGTAATAAAAATATTGTGACATTCCGTGGACTCTTATTCAAGGTGCCTACATTTCTTTTTTTTCGTGATTGACTGTTTTACAGAGATGAACATACACTTAGCAGTGTTTCTTTAATGGAACTTTAATGGTCACTTTTTTGTCTGTTGTTATGATTACTGTTGCATACTGTTTAGCATGAAGTGAGTGACATAGGGGTAGAAAGGCAGGGACCTGGTTGAATATAGGGAGGGAAGGGCATATCCATTACCAAAAGGCCCAGACAAAGTTAATATGTATGACAATCATTTGCCAGAGAACAATGAGGCATGTGATGCAGACTTGGGTGAATTTGAACAGCCTGAAGTCCCTTTAGACCCCCCTCAGGAGAAGTGAAAGGATTGCACAGAAGCAAGGGGTGAACAACAATTGGGGATACAGGAATTTTTACAACATGGGCAGAGGCAGGGGAGGAGGAATGGGAAGGAATCACACAACAGAGCCATATTGCAGGGACAACCAGTGGAACTGAATACCTGTTCAGTGGAATCAAACAAGAGATTAGTGGTTTTGCAATATGGTATTTGGAACAGTATGGGAAATTTTCATATCTATAACTACACTGATTTAAATATTAATATAGATTACTTCAGACTTTTAACAAAAGGTTTTCAATACATACCAGCGAGGCCATTGAGAACAGTGGATATTTTGGTGGATTTGAAATTATTTTTGCGTAAAGTTAATTTCAATTATTTTTTCAAAGGCACCCACACAGTAAACACTGGCCTTGTTAGAAATAGTGTTTTTAATCCACCCCTAAACACAGTATTTAAAATATTTGAGGAACTGTTTGAAAGTGAGATTAGGAAAATGGATACTAGAAAGATCAAAAATCACAAATTCACCACGCAAGACAGAGAATTGTTTAATATTTGAAAGCAGAGGGATGTCAAATAATGAAACTTGATAAAGGGGACAGGGTGGTAATAATGGATTCTATAGATTATAAGACAAACATATTTTACATCTTGAATAATGACTAAGTACAGTGTAGTGTCAAGGAATTAAATTTTTATTTCTTACTCAAAAATAGATTTTTTTGTTAAAGATCACATTTTTCAAGGTTCTATAGACAAAAAACTTTTAGATTTCCTTACTGTCCCTAAGCCTAGAATCCCTGTTGTGTTTGGGATTCCAAAAACACATAAAAATATTGAGAGATCACCATTCCGTCCTATTGTAGTTGGGCTGGCTCTAAAACAGAACTATTGGCCACCTATATTGACCATTGTTTAAAGAAATATGTTACATCTTTGGAGCATATTTCCAAGGATTCTTGGGACTTTTTAACAAAAGTCACCAAGGACAAATTTGAGGAAGAACTTACACTGGTTACCATTGATGTTGTTGATCCAGTAGATCACATGATACCGGTTAGGAATGGTTTCAAGAAATTCTTTTAGAGTGTAATTACTTGAAAAAATGAACAATGGAATTTAATTATGGAATTCATAGAAATCATTTTAAAGAACAACTATATGTTCTTTAATGGAGAATAATGTTTTAATGTTTTGTAATAAAAATATTGTGACATTTTGTGGACTCTTATTCAAGGTGCCTACATTGCTTTTTTTCATGGTTGACTGTTTTGCAGAGATGAACATACACTTAGCAGTGTTTCATTAATGGAACATTAATGGTCACTTTTTTGTCTGTTGTTATTATTACTGTTGCATACTGTTTAGCATGAAGTGAGTGACATAGGGGGTAGAAAGGCTTAGGAGAGGGACAACAGGCTTATGGCAAGCAGAACAAGGTCAGCTAAATATGTGATAATGGGAATGACTGCCACATCAAATACTCATTTATGGGAAGTACTCAACATGTCTCCCTATGAAACCATAACTTCTGTATTTTTTAATAGCTTTGTGATAAAATATGTAATACACATATATCATCGCACTAAGAAATGATGAGAGGTGCATCTGGAATTGAACCCTTGAAGGTATTGCTAAAAAAAATCAGGCAAGTGATAAATGTCAACACACCACATATGAATTTCATTTTATTAAATTTAGCAGTCTAAATAACTGTCAGTAAATGTTTGAAAGTCCTCCCTTTACTCTAATTTAACTGTGTGCCCTTACCACAGCAGATTTAATTAGCATTGCACAGAGATAATGA
Organism: Protopterus annectens; assembly: GCF_019279795.1. Classification (NCBI taxonomy): domain Eukaryota; kingdom Metazoa; phylum Chordata; order Ceratodontiformes; family Protopteridae; genus Protopterus; species Protopterus annectens. The sequence goes on along the minus strand of NC_056742.1, from coordinate 480,118,863 downwards.
GACTAGTGAAGGGGATGGTAAAAACTCACCAGGTTTTACCACAGGGCATGAACAGCCAATCACGTTGCATAAATGGATGATGCCAAACTCCACACTAATGCAGAGGACAACAAGTAAAGGCTTTATTAGGGGGCATTTCTCCCATGTTTGTGGTATGTGATTCTGTTTTATGACCAGATTAGAGGTGTGAAAATGGGGTAGATAGGTAAGTGGTGAAATGAGGGGCAAGCTGGGGAAGAACAAAGGGGAAGAAATATAGGAATATGCAGGAGGGAATTAGGGAAGAACCATAGCTATCCACTTCCTTAACAGTATAATGTGAACATGTATGCAAAATTTAATGAAATTGGACTGACACCACAACACAGATTGGTGACAACAACACAATTATGTTGTATAGCCAATAGGACCAAAGCAAGTGGGATGAGAAGATGCATATGCAGAGTAGAGAGCTATGCATGGGACATTTTTTGTCTGGGACAGGTGCCCATTTCTTTTGGATTTCAAAAAGGGAAGAATGTTGGGGAAGGGATGTAGGAACATTACGATGAAGTAGGTAGGATAGGTGAGGAAGTAGGTGAAGACAAAAATGACAAACAATAATTTTAATAAAATCATGTTCATTTGTGCTGCATACATACCCTTTGCCTCTCTAAGTCTTTCTCATCATTCAGCTTGCTCCTCTCTGTTCACTTAAATCTCCTGAGCAGCTGAAAAATAAAAAAGAAGCGAAAAAGAGACATTAAAAGCATTATGTATGCCAGTCTTTGCTCTCTAAAGTGTTCCACATCAGTCAAAGTTGCTTTATCTGTATACTTACACAACTGTGGGATGTCAGCAGCCTAAACTCATCCAACCACTGGTTGAGTTATGCCTGCTTATGCAGCTTCAGGTAATTGTAATGATGCCTGCATTGCTGCCCCATGCTTGGTATTCCAGTCGCCTAGAGACAGCCTTGGCCTAGACTGTTCCAAGCCTCAGCCTTATACTGAGACCCAGTATAGTCCTCATATACAGCAGTCTATGGCTGTAGTGCTTTACGAGGAGTGCAATACATATTCTTGACTCCTCCTCACCCCATCTTTAAGTCCTGCATTGGGCACCATCTTTCCCAGCTCCTGCAATGTCTGCACATGTCATCCAGCAACAGCTGAAGTGTTTTCCCACTAATTTGTGATATTGAGTTTTATGACCAGTAAGCTAAACTACACAACCATGCCAACCCCATTTACACAATGTTAAGCAGGAAACAACATTGCCAAACAGAGAGGAAGGCACTTTATGAAATGAGAAGTATAATGTGGCAGAATTAATTTATGGCATGGATGGTGCTAGACCTGACAACAGTTTGTCCAATGGTCAACAGTGATATGTTAAATGACTTGGCTTTTAAGACGAGAATTTGGATGGATACATTTTATGACTTGACACACTGATAAAAGTAATTTGTACAATGTGGGATTCGATCTTATGTAAAATAGGGACTATGTATATTTCTACATAGGTGTTTTGCCAAAAAATGTGTTTGTCAAACATGGTTAGTAATACTATATACACATTAAAAAGTGAGTGGTGCTACACTTCAATTAACTATGTATGTGTGTGTGACCTGGCAAGGTCCTGGTTTATGCATTCTCTGGAGTGATGCAGGAGTAATGTGTTACAGTATGCTTGAAACGCATATACTTATATTACTTTCAGAGTAGATTTCTGCGTTCTCGATCAGATCATGCAATACATTCTGTTTTACAACTATACTTGTGTTATGTGAGTTATGTAGATGACTGTCAGTAAAGGATGCAGTCTATCCTAGGTCAGAAACTATTTTTTTTATTACAGAAGCATAATTAAGAGGTTTTCCCCAGATACACATACACATACAATACATATGATACCATCTGTATTCTTAATCAACCTGTTATTTATAATTATCTTTATATTGCTGTTTTGGATATAAATTATAGTGGAGCACCAATAATAACAATTGGAGTGCACTGGATTAGAACCCTCTGTGTTGTGGCTATGCACTTAGACCTGGTGCTACAGGGCAAGCTAGGTTGCAGGTGTATTTTTCCAGTCAGTACTGTCCAGAGTGCTGACAGACACATAGTATATTTGCACAAAGGTTAATAAGTAAGTTCTAGGCTAGCTGGCCTTGTGGGCCATTTTAAGCCTATTCAATTTCCCTCAAATGTAAGAATCAAGCCCTGTACCTTGGATCCTTAAGGTAAATACCTTAACCGTCATGCCACCCATCAACCTAAAGGCAAAACAAGTAGCAATGTTTCTTTTTTGAAAGTAACTATGCTTCCTTTTTGTCTGCAGCAGTGAACCCTGTTTACACACAGGCGAGCAATGGGCAAATGAGAAGGGCAAATGCCAATATATGTAATTTTTGTAAAGAATACTTATGATCATTTATCATTAAAAAATAATGCAGTACTCGAACCATGGTCTATCAGTCTTATGTCTTCTGTGACTCAATCCCCAGGATTCACTAACCTTCTGTGTAAGAATAGAGTAGTCTTACATGGAAGAGACAGTCTAAGAGTAAGACAGCAGCACGCCATCCATATTAATGAGGGTGCGCTGCCTCAACTCTAAAGCTAACACGGAGCGTGGACGAGTGTAGGGGGCGAGTCGGACTGCCGAGCAGTCCAAAAATCCACGCCCCTGCAGTTTTGAAACTCAGGAAATGTCTTGTTATATGAGCGAGTCTGCTCACATGTGTACATTCTAACACTACACTCCCCCATATATTAAATCCCATACAAATATAAAAAGTAAAATAAATGTTTTTTTTTTCATTTCCGATATAGCTGCCCGTAATTGCGCATGTTTCTGCGGGTTTGCCCATTGCTTAGCTACAGTTAGCAGTTTAGACACCAAAGAGGATAATAAGAAAAATATATGCAAATTAAGTGAAATAGCGATAGCGTAGTGATTAGAGCCTTCACACAAAGAGGAGGCATTCCCGGTTCGAGTCCCACCACTACATGTTCCATTTTCTGTAATATTTCCTGACATTTATTATTTAAAGTTTTGTAAAAAGCATTGAAATGTTATATGTAGTAGTGAACAAATTATATATATATATATATATATATATATATATATATATATATATATATATATATATATATATATATATATATATACAGGAAGGTGAAATGGTTATGCATACTGATGCATGAGTAACTTATTTTAAGCAATGTAAAGCACGGCTAAGCATATTTTACGAGTATTGAGCATATTTATATTTAATTGCTCGTAGCTGAGCACTGCGTTAACTAGCGCAATGTCTTTGTGTGGAGCTGCGCATCGTGCCAACTAGCGCAACCGGAACATGTTTGCACATAGCTGTGCATCGCGCTAACCAGCACAACATTGGGCAACGTCGAGCAACGTCAGGCAATGTCGAGCAACATCGGGCAACGTCGAGCAACATTGGGCAACATCAGTCAACGTCGAGCAACGCTGAGCAAAGTCGGGCAAAGTTGAGCAAAGTCGGCTAAACAGGGCCACACCTCCTTTACTGTACCTTAACCATTCAGGTCTGGCCAGCAGGAAAATAAAAAGCAGTGACAGAGCTTGAACTCAGGATACTGTGCACTGTATTCACAGTACATAACCACTAAGCCATGACAGCATTTCATAACCATGCACTTTCAACAGACACATATCTATCAAAGGAATATTAAACATTGCTAACATCAGCTAAGCAAGTGTGCCTACAGCTGAGATTTTTCAAAACTGGCCAATCACAAATAAGTGTGGGAAATGAGGCAAATGTAAGCTCCACAGGCGGGAATACTTGCCATAACTGGTTGTAGCTCCCTTCTGCAGTCAGCATGGCCGGCGTTGGTGAAGGCACTCGATTTCAAGTGCAACGTTGGGGCATTGAGGAGAACAAAGTAATGGTTTGGCTCCTTGTCCACAATCATGAGGAAAGACACCTGTGTGGCCAGTACTAGGGCACGCAATACAAAACGAAGGCCTGGAACTGTCTAGCTTGTGATCTCACCAGTGCCACTGGCATTTCTTGGACTGGTGAGCAGGTCAGGCACCATTACTCTGATCTGAAGTGACGTAAGGAGGATCAACTGGACCAGTGGATCCAGGAGGCCCGTGGAATGGCAAATGCCCCAGTACTGAGTAAGTAGCCATTGTATGAAGTAGTTAAGAATTGCTATGTTGTCTATACTATGGATAGGTATGTGTCAATATCACTGCATTTACTTCACAGCTGCAGGTGTCCGGGCTATGAATCAGCAAGCCCATGAAGATAGGCTGCAAAGGCTGCGTCATCAGGCAGGTTAGTAATTATTCTGCATGTACTGTTATATAAAATAAATGAGAGGGCCTTCAAACAGTGTTTTAACCCAATAAATAAGGTGTAATAATCCTTTAATAAAAATATAATTCCTGGAGTGTGTCTGTGTCATTTTTTTATATGCTGTTTTATTGTTGCATTTTACAAATAGCACTGTTGTATTAAGCAGTGTTAACCCACACTTGGGTAGGACCATATACCGTGGATGAAGGAAGTGCCAGTAGCTTTTATGCATATTTACAGCTCTCAACTGTTGGTTCATGCCCAGCATGTACAAGTTAATCTGGAACATGAGTACCTTGGTATTTTGTTCCCCAGAAATGTCAGTGTGCTGCCAGAAATGTAGGGAGCTGTTAACATATAACTGATACTTTCATCTGAACATATCTAGATAATTATATGAAAGTAGAGCTGTCAGTGTACCATCTTAGCAGTAGTGTGTGTGAGCAATTCTCAAAATATGTAGCAGTAACATCTGCATCTTGGACAGTTTGTATGTAAGATGCAGCTCGTGTATATAATGATCTAGCAAAATCCAATTGCACAATATAAGGACATTGGGTAGTGTAATAATACATGTAAGTGACATAACTGCAGTTAATAGGAATGTAGTGAAAACTAGAAGGATATATAAGTTGTTAATTGAGCTATCCTTTTCCGCCCTACTGTATGTGCATAAAAAATGCAATTGCACACCTCATTGGGTATGTCTAATCTCAAAACATTTGTTGGGACATATGTCCTATTGGTTTATAAATATTTGCATTTATTTCTATGCATGTGCCCTGTTAAAATACAACAGTATTGGTGACCTGTTGCTATCAATTCAACCTGCATGCTGTTGTAATGTCCACTATTGTTCTATATATGCATGTGTTATGCTTGCTTTTCGACTGTTGAAAATCTGGTGTTTTGGGTTAATGGGAATACTTCTGCATGCTGTTATAACTAATTGGGAATGCTGTTGACTGTTACTAACCCATATCTTTATTAAATCCTCCAAAACATAGTTCGTATGGGAAGGCCGGTCCCAGCAGACCCACCTGTCCCACCTCAGCTGGCCATGGCACCTGGCACCAGCAGGTCCGGTGCCCAGCCTGGGACCTCCTCCTCCATTGGCCCTGTGCCACCTTTGGGTGGAAGCACTGCAGGAGATGGGGCTCGGCCCCCCTGTGCAAGCGTGGGCAGAGGAGGGCCACCTATCACCCTTCGAATGGTCCAGGCTGTGGTGCATAGAGAGATTGCATGTTCTGTTGCAGAACCTCTATGCCAGCTTGAGGCATGAGTGGCACAACTCCAGGGTCAGCCTGCCTCTCCTACACAGCCCCCAGCACAGCCACCCTCTGGGCTGTGAAGGTGCAGTGGTGACTGCCCATGGGTGGAGACCTCAGTCCCACTGTTTCCATCTGTGGGATCATGGGCTTGCGATTTCCATACATCCCTCCCCGTCAAAGGTGTTCACCCACCACGTGTCATATTCCACCCCTTTATGCATCTTGTTTGTCTTGTCTGTTTAAATTCCCAACCTACCACCCAAATATACCTACTCCCCCTACCCCACATTCCACTCTCACCTGAAAAAAAAAAAGGGCAATCTGCTCCCCCCAAAAAAAAATTACGCCCCATACATAGCTGCCCATTTTGCGCACATGACCACTGGACACATAAAATGTAATTTAATTGGCATTACAACATACTTTGTTGTCCTCACCCCTCTCTCAGGGGTTGAAGGTTTCATATCTACCTCCAAATTTATTCCATATGCACAGCTGTTGCTGTTAAAGAAATGGCCAGCTATGGACCTTCCCTACACCCGTCCTGCACATCCCAAGCTACTTTCCATACTGTCTTTCCCTCTTTATGCCCCTTTTTTACCCCTTTCTTATCTCCCCATTTTTCTTTTCTTTCAAAGAAATGAGCGCGGGGGTTAGCGGGAGTAAGCACCATTAAGCAGTAGTTAGCCAGTTTGCACGAGTGTGCACTTGTTTGTGCTTAGCTAAGCATTGCTAAGCATCATGCAAACCCATGCAAACCCACTTACAACTGCTTAAAAGTGCCTTAGTCACTCTGTATGTGAGGGCCCTTGTTCTGCTCAGCAGCAAAATAAAACACCTCTGTCAGTCTCAAACCCTGGACCTTGTACACACTACACTGCATCAAGTAACACTAAGCCACAGTAGATATACAACAAGGTGGTGCTGAAATAAATATATCATGCATCAGAATGAGTGAATGTAAAGGAAATATAGGAATGCCATACCACGCAAATTATTCTGTGGATATTTACCAACAGTTGTAGGATTACATTACATGACTGTGATAAGAGAAGCAGCCATTCTAGCAGGAAATAATGTTACACCATCACTTTACAACCCCACACAGTATCACAGCAGGACAAACCCTGGCATATCTGTTTAGGGCAGAGGCCATACCTCCCAACTATCCCTAATTTTCAGGGATGTCCCTGATTTTGACACAAATTTTAGCTCTGTCCCTCTGAATCCCTCCTAAAACTACTGAATTTGGCCAGAAAGGTGGTGAATTACACTTAATGAATAATGACAATAATTAAGAGTTAGACACTTCTTTTACTTCAGAAAAGGTGTATTAATTCATATGCTCTGATTCTCTCAATGTTTCAACTTAATGGCACTAACATTTTAAAGGTGTCCCTGACTTTTTCTCTACTTTTCCCTGAGTCTGTTCAGATATGTACCTGAGTGTTTGAGAGGTCTGGCAGAGGCAAAAACACAGAGGCATAGCAGCCTTTCTGCTGTTGCACACTGTGCAAATAGCTTTGGAAGGAGTCCCAGAAGCATACCCTTATGTAGGAATACAACACTGAAATACAAAAGGATGTAGCCATGTACTGGTAGCAACCAACTGTAACAATGCCATTGCTCTATTGCTGAAAAGACCTGTGTGGTGCACAGACAAAAAAATAACAGGCTATTCTCTGGCTACCATGTGGATAGGTCCACAGTTGCGAGTTACTCAGACAGATTACCTGCCTTGATAAACTAACATGTACACAGCAACTCTGTAAGTCCAGCAAGATAAAATCCACACAATACTACTTATGCTCTCTGTACTTCTGCACCCCTACCCAAATGTAGAATATACCTGTGTGTGCAGGGTGCACCAAGGATGTGGGTAAGTATACTCACAGTACTGACATGTGTCCAGTTGTTCTGAGCAGCCTGTGCTAATGTCAACACTAAAAAAGCACAAACTGTTTAGAACTGAGTAAATGAATATTCACAGTATAGCAGTTCACAAACAATTATTGTGCCAAAGGAATACATCTCAATAACTAGCTTTGTATGGCAGTTAATTGTAAAAGCTGAAAAGAAAGTACATCTTTCCATATATCTTGGGGTAGCATTTTGAGGGGTGAGTACATTCTTACACTGACAAGGGGGTACTGGAAGCAGCAACATTAGGTCTGAGTAGAGAGAGAGAGAGAGAGAGAGAGAGAGATAGGTCTGAGGAGAGAGGGAGAGAGAGAGAGAGCGAGAGAGAGAGAGAGAAATATTACCAAATCATACAAAGGAAAGGTATGTGACACATATGTAATTACTGGCATGTAGTAGATGTTATTGAAGAATAGTCTACATAATGTGAACCATTCATATGTGGCAGCAGTACTTATTTATGCATAGATGTTCTGATTAACTACTGCTATTGACAATACAGTGTGTACCTGTGGGCAGTGGGACATACCTGTGAAATGTGTAACTCACCATTAAATGTCAAAGATCTGATCCATGTTATTTGTGTTCTGTACAGTAGTGTGGCCAATGGCTGTTGGGGGGAATTAGCGCTGACATTATTTAAACATGGGTGTGACAGAACAACACATGCATGATAGTCATATTAAAGTGTAGCTTAGCATTGGCAACTGCTGTAGCAGTCTAGTATGCTTATCTAGCATCTGTTGCCATATATACCCCCCCCCCAATGTTAGTCTGTGTTCATATGTGACACCTGTTTGTGTTGCAGCAAGGCTCAACAGTTCAGCTGTGAGGTCCAGGGACTTACAACAGTGTGGACCATGTGTGTGTATGCCACACACATACAGAGAAATATATATATATATATGTGTTCTATATATTCACATCTGTATATGTGCATAGAACAGGGGACATATTGCAGCTGTTTCTGAAGGGTGGAGATATATATGTTGGTGAAGGTTAGTATGCGCATATTTGTATGTAGGTTTTAGTGTGTGACAAACAAGACAGCATACAGTGCTGGTATATGACATGTGGTGGTTAAACACTGTGGGTGGTTTGTTCAGTTTGCAATGTTGAAGCCAGTGAGGCCTGCTAAAGCTATCTGGGCTGTGAACACCTTCAATGCATTCATCCCAAGACTGTGCAATTTTATTACATTACTGTACACCTCACATCATTTGTATAATTGATATTCTCACTATAAAAGGTGAAATGTATATGTGCCTACATATATATGTATATGTACACCAATGGATGTGTATATGCATATATATATATATATATATATATATATATATATATATATATATAGTTATATATACTCATACACACCTACATCTACTTGTTGCAATACATTCTCTGTACTGTTAACTGCCTGTGATGGTCAATGTGTTTGTGAATATGTCAAAGATATGTATCTGTGGGATAGCTTAGTGGGAAACTGTTTATGTCATGGTATTATGGGTCCTTGCTTTGATCCTAGCAAAAGTTGTGTATTCTGTTGCTAGGCAAAAAAAGTGCTATTGCATACAGTGTGATTAAGTCCCTTGGTTTTAACTAGGATGTGTCATTGGAGGCTAAAGCACTACATCTATGATTATTGATTGGTACTGATGTTGAATCCAAATCCTGTGTGTACTGTAGTACTACTGTAGTACTACTTGAAGCTCTGGGCCTGTACAGCGAAGTATGGTGTATGTCCACATTGCTTGCATCCACTGTTTTGTGTGGTCCCTGTATTCATCACAGATTACATTTCTCAAGAATAAGGTTGTCTGAGTACTGACATACAGTACTGTATAGTACACACTGAAAGCTTATCTGAGTTGTCACACTTTGTGTCCTGTAATTATGTCTGATGTGTGTGTGGGTACGTCTGTAACATGTCCTTTGACATATGTGTGGTAAAACGTATAACTGCATATCTAGCAACATTCATAGTGTACTACAGCAGTATGCGACCTATATTCCCAATTGTGCACATATTTTGGGCACAGGTTTGGCATTAACAAGTTGTGTGGTATAATAGTAATACATTTACTGGACCTTACACTCATTGTGATGGATGATATATGTCTTTACACGTCAGTTTGATGTATATCTGCTGTGGCTAGGTGGTGCATCATGTTGCATACAGTGTGCCAGGTACTCTTGTATAGTCTTATATAGTGATGTTATTTTGTTGCTGTGCAGAACATGGTTCATTAGATTGAGAGTGAGCCAGGCACTTCCAAGCATTTGTGGGGTGAGCAGTAATAAGTGGCAGTTTAAGTGTTTCACTCTTGGTTAGCTAATAGGTTGCTATATATGGCAGTTCAGTGATATCTGTACTGTATAATGTTAAATGTGCCATATGACTTGCTCAGACATATTTATGTCTTCCAGGAATTATGGCACATTGCAGGAACTCCACTTACAGTAGTGCTGAAGATGACATAATTACTACCGGTATGATTCAGCACTACAGTCTCATGTTCTCACGAACCAGCCAGGACCAGCAGGAGTGTACTGCAAAGTGGCAAGATGTTGTCTGCAGGGTAAATGAAGTAGGCCTGCATAACCAGACATATGATCAGGTACGCCACCACTGCAGTGATCTTCTCAGACATGTCCGTCAGTGTGCTGCTGATGTGCGGAGACAATAGCTTGCAACAGGAGGCGGTGTTAATATCCACCCCCCCCTCACCAGAGTGCTCCTGAGCCTGGTGGCACCTGCCCAACAACAACAACAGCAGACATACACCATAATGGAGGTTGAAGCCACCCAGCAAGCACACATGGAGCATGCAGGTAACATGGCATATATGTAGACTACTGTTATCAGTATTGGTAGATCATGCATATGTGAGATGTGGAGTGTGCCATTAAAAGAGTCTGTTGTTGTGTAATACTGATAATTTGGAACATAATCTGTAGCCCTGTCAATGTAAACTGTTGTTGTACTGTAAGATTGCAAACACACATTAGCAATGCTACAGTTGTGGCCACTGACAAACTGTCTCATCTCTATGTAAGTCCCTCTGGGATGACATCAAGGCAGCGGACAGATGCTGGTGAGTGTGTTCTACATTTATTATTGTAAATAAAAAGTGCATGTCATAGTTAAGGTGTAGGCCATGTACACATGTAACACACCTACCCATAATGCATGCTGTGTATGTTTGGTGTAAGACCACACGCATCTCACTAATGTGATTAGCTGCCTCAAACACATGCAATACCCAGACCATCTCAAACAAATGTGGCTAGACTGTAATGACCATTAGATAGGCACAGTTGATACTCAACATGCACATAACATACACATCTATGTCATACACAGAGCATTTTAACATGCTACACATAAAGGATTCCCAAACCCTCTGTAAAGACACACTCCAGTATCCAAAATCTCATCCACACATTACACATAATATACCTGAGGGGTAGAGGCCTATCATGGGGCATTTAAACACTCTGCAACACACTACACATTCATTTCAGGGAATGCTCCTTATTGGCCTCTTTACAAACTCATGTAACAACTGGTTGTGAAATGGTGAATGTAGCCAAGGTAGTACAGTTCCGGTACATCATGAGTAGTGCTGGTTTGGGAAACATATGTAGCCTTGAGTGACCACAGGATGCTTCATGATGATGGCCTATGGTACTATACCCCCCTTCAGTTATTGTAACCACAGTACTACACATAGCTTTCATTGCTATACACCTTGCTATACATCTTCATGTTGCATGTGTGCACACATATGCACCTCTAAACAATATGCATACCAATCACCATTTGCACAACTGACACATATATGTCTTGTGATGCTATTGAGTTTTGAATACCTGCACAGCAATGTTGTGTCTGTGTATGCGTTGTATTCCGGGGGAGGCCCATCAAATAATAACAAAACACACGCATCAAAGCCATGTATACTGTTAGTAACAAGGACTGTCTGCACTTGCACTGCATGCTGTTGAGCAACACATGTCCTACATGCTGACATGTGTGATATGACTGTTTTGCTTGTGATACTGTACCTCACCATCACCTGCTATTGTGTATGTTCTGAGATTGCTGGTGTGCGTGTCTGCTTTACGGAGGAGTGTATTTTTGTGTGTGTGCATGTGTGCATGTGCACATGTGCGCATGTGCATGTGTGCATGTGTGCATGTGTGCATGAGCCCATGTGTGCGTGTGCGCATGAGCCCATGTGTGCATGTGCGCATGTGCACATGTGTGCATGTGTGCATGTGTGCATGTGGTCTGACATCATCTTCAGGACTTAAAGTGTGATTCCTGTTTTCCTCTCACAGGTGCCAAGGTGGGGCTGGTTCAGTACAGCAGGGAACCTGATGTCACTGAGACAGACAGTGTTCATGAGGATAGGTGTATTGAGGCACAGGCAGGTTTGTCAGGGTCTGTTGTTGGGCCACCAATTGACAGTACACAAGTCTTCACCCCATCCATGCACACAGTCATTCTGCCTGTACATCCATCATCACCATTGCCCTTAGCTGAGGGACAGTGTACAGTTGGCACTGGCCAGGACAGTGTGGTATCTATGGCACATGTATCAGGACACAGCAGCCATAGCCAGATGTCTGGAATGGTACCACATAGGCAGATGCCCAGGGGTTCTCATCAGAGCACTGCTGGTCATCATGCCCCTGGCAGACGTGCCACACTTCTTTCTACCACATGCATGTTCCAGGCTGTCATGGAGGCACAGACACAAATGGAGCAGTACACCAGACAGGCACTAAGGGCACAGAGGGCTCATAACACCTCTATAAATGACAGTATCTGTGACCTAGCAGGTGCCATACATAATTACACTGAGGTCATTGATAGACATTGGGGTGAGACATTGGATGTCCTCCACAATGTCATGTCCATGTGTCAGGACAGTGCGGGACGGTTGAGACATCGACAGGGACGTGTGCCAGCAATGTCAGCAGCTGTAGGTCACCATGGACGTCCAGCAAGTCACAGCCACTCCTGTAGTGCCAGTACCAGCCCCAGCAATGTTGGGGGGGGCTGTCCATAGACCATCCTAGAAGACCACCTGCACGTGGCTCTGGCCAGTCCCAGCAGGGACCTGGATCCAGTGGACATATGTCAACCTTTTTGGATAGTACCCAGTCTGGATTACTACCTGATACTGTCTGTAGCACCCCTGCCAGGCACAGGTTCCGTATCCATGGCCAGAGGTGGTGATCTGTAAAGCCTGCCAGGTACAGTCTGTAGCTGTCTCACAAATCCCCGTATATGGCAGCCACATGGTGGAATTGTGTGCATACAGACACACACACATAAACCAGAAACCTAGGGCAAACACATACCGCATACATTACATCAACATTGGCCCATAACAGTACTCATGGCCTCACACACACACACAAACCAACCCCCCCAAAAACACACCCCAAAAAAGTCCCCCCCAAATTTTTTATGGGGGGTCAGGGGGTAAGGGGCCTTTGGCATTCCCAGCCCGAACTCCCACCACTACATGTTCCATTTTCTGTAATATTTCCTGACATTTTATTATTTAAAGTTTTGTAAAAGCATTGAAATGTTATATGTAGTAGTGAACAAATTATATATATATATATATATATATATATATATATATATATATATATATATATATGCATATATATATATATATATATATATATATATATATATACAGGAAGGTGAAATGGTTATGCATACTGATGCATGAGTAACTTATTTTAAGCAATGTAAAGCACGGCTAAGCATATTTACACAGTATTGAGCATATTTATATTTAATTGCTTCGTAGCTGAGCACTCGTTAACTAAGCAATGTCTTTGTGTGGAGCTGCGCATCGTTGCCAACTAATAACGAACATGTTTGCACATAGCTGTGCATCAGCTAACCAGCACAACATTGGAGCAGCTTGTCGAGGCAGCGTCCAGGCAATGTCGAGCAACATGTCAGACAGCGTCGAGCAACATTGGGCAACATCAGTCAGCACGTCGAGCAGCTGAGCAAAGTCGGGCAAAGTTGAGCAAAATTCGGCTAAACAGGGCCACACCTCCTTTACTGTACCTTAACCATTCAGGTCTGGCCAGTAGGAAAATAAAAGCAGTGACAGAGCTCGAACTCAGGATACTGTGCACTGTATTCACAGTACATAACCACTAAGCCATGACAGCATTTCATAACCATGCACTTTCAACAGACACATATCTATCAAAGGAATATTAAACATTGCTAACATCAGCTAAGCAAGTGTGCCTACAGCTGAGATTTTTCAAAACTGGCCAATCACAAATAAGTGTGGAAATGAGGCAAATGTAAGCTCCACAGGCATAGGGAATACTTGCCATAACTGGTTGTAGCTCCCTTCTGCAGTCAGCATGGCCGGCGTTGGTGAAGGCACTCGATTTCAAGTGCAGCGTTGGGGCATTGAGGAGAACAAAGTAATGGTTTGGCTCCTTGTCCACAATCATGAGGAAAGACACCTGTGTGGCCAGTACTAGGGCACTACAATACAAAACGAAGGCCTGGAACTGTCTAGCTTGTGATCTCACCAGTGCCACTGGCATTTCTTGGACTGGTGAGCAGGTCAGGCACCATTACTCTGATCTGAAGTGGCGTGGGAGGATCCAACTGGACCAGTGGATCCAGGAGGCCCGTGGAATGGCAAATGCCCCAGTACTGAGTAAGTAGCCATTGTATGAAGTAGTTAAGAATTGCTATGTTGTCTATACTATGGATAGGTATGTGTCAATATCACTGCATTTACTTCACAGCTGCAGGTGTCCGGGCTATGAATCAGCAAGCCCATGAAGATAGGCTGCAAAGGCTGCGTCATCAGGCAGGTTAGTAATTATTCTGCATGTACTGTTATATAAAATAAATGAGAGGGCCTTCAAACAGTGTTTTAACCCAATAAATAAGGTGTAATAATCCTTTAATAAAAATATAATTCCTGGAGTGTGTCTGTGTCATTTTTTTTATATGCTGTTTTATTGTTGCATTTTACAAATAGCACTGTTGTATTAAGCAGTGTTAACCCACACTTGGGTAGGCCCATATACCGTGGATGAAGGAAGTGCCAGTAGCTTTTATGCATATTTACAGCTCTCAACTGTTGGTTCATGCCCAGCATGTACAAGTTAATCTGGAACATGAGTACCTTGGTATTTTGTTCCCAGAAATGTCAGTGTGCTGCCAGAACTATAGGGAGCTGTTAACATATAACTGATACTTTCACCTGAACATATCTAGATAATTATATGAAAGTAGAGCTGTCAGTGTACCATCTTAGCAGTAGTGTGTGTGATCAACTCTCAAAATATGTAGCAGTAACATCTGCATCTTGGACAGTTTGTATGTAAGATGCAGCTTCGTATATATAATGATCTAGCAAAATCCAATTGCACAATATAAGGACATTGGGTAGTGTAATAATACATGTAAGTGACATAACTGCAGTTAATAGGAATGTAGTGAAAACTAGAAGGATATACAAGTTGTTAATTGAGCTATCCTTTTCCACCCTACTGTATGTGCATAAAAAATGCAATTGCACACCTCATTGGGTATGTCTAATCTCAAAACATTTGTTGGGACATATGTCCTATTGGTTTATAAATATTTGCATTTATTTCTATGCATGTGCCCTGTTAAAATACAACAGTATTGGTGACCTGTTGCTATCAATTCAACCTGCATGCTGTTGTAATGTCCACTATTGTTCTATATATGCATGTGTTATGCTTGCTTTTCGACTGTTGAAAATCTGGTGTTTTGGGTTAATGGGAATACTTCTGCATGCTGTTATAACTAATTGGGAATGCTGTTGACTGTTTACTAACCCATATCTTTTATTAAATCCTCCAAAACATAGTTACGTATGGGAAGGCCGGTCCCAGCAGACCCACCTGTCCCACCTCAGCTGGCCATGGCACCTGGCACCAGCAGGTCCGGTGCCCAGCCTGGGACCTCCTCCTCTGTTGGCCCTGTGCCACCTTTGGGTGGAAGCACTGCAGGAGATGGGGCTCAGCCCCCCGTGTGCAAGCATGGGTGGGGGAGGGCCACCTATCACCCTTCGAATAGTCCGGGCTGTGGTGCGTAGAGAGAATGAGCGTTCGGTTGCAGAACCTATACACCAGCTTGAGGGCTGAGTGGTGCAATTAGAGGGTGAGCCTGCCTCTCCTACACAGCCCCAGCACAGCCATGAAGGTGCAGTGGTGGCTGCCCATGGGTGGAGACCTCAGTCCCACTGTTTCCATTTGGGGGCTCATGGGCTTGCGATTTCCATACATCCCTCCCGTCAAAGGTGTTCACCCACCAGTGTCATATTCCACCCCTTTATGCATCTTGTTTGTCTTGTCTGTTTAAATTCCCAACCTACCACCCAAATATACCTACTCCCCCTTCCCCACATTCCACTCTCACCTGCAAAAAAAAAGGGCAATCTGCTTCCCAAAAAAAATTCGCCCCATACATAGCTGCCCATTTTGCACATGACCACTGGACACATAAAATGTAATTTAATTGGCATTACAACATACTTTGTTGTCCTCACCCCTCTCTCAGGGGTTGAAGGTTTCATATCTACCTCCAAATTTATTCCATATGCACAGCTGTTGCTGTTAAAGAAATGGCCAGCTATGGACCTTCCCTACACCGTCCTGCACATCCCAAGCTACTTTCCATACTGTCTTTCCCTCTTTATGCCCCTTTTTTACCCTTTCTTATCTCCCCATTTTCTTTTCTTTCAAAGAAATGAGCACGGGGTTAGCGGGAGTAAGCACCATTAAGCAGTAGTTAGCCAGTTTGCACGGTGTGCACTTGTTTGTGCTTAGCTAAGCATTGCTAAGCATCATGCAAACCCATGCAAACCCACTTACAACTGCTTAAAAGTGCCTTAGTCACTCTGTATGTGAGGGCCCTTGTTCTGCTCAGCAGCAAAATAAAACACCTCTGTCAGTCTCAAACCCTGGACCTTGTACACACTACACTGCATCAAGTAACACTAAGCCACAGTAGATATACAACAAGGTGGTGCTGAAATAAATATATCATGCATCAGAATGAGTGAATGTAAAAGGAAATATAGGAATGCCATACCATAAAATTATTCTGTGGATATTTACCAACAGTTGTAAGATTACATTACATGACTGTGATAAGAGAAGCAGCCATTCTAGCAGGAAATAATGTTACACCATCACTTTACAACCCCACACAGTATCACAGCAGGACAAACCCTGGCATATCTGTTTAGGGCAGAGGCCATACCTCCCAACTATCCCTAATTTTCAGGGATGTCCCTGATTTTCACAGAAATTTTGGCTCTGTCCCTCTGAATCCCTCCTAAAACTACTGAATTTGGCCAGAAAGGTGGTGAATTACACTTAATGAATAATGACAATAATTAAGAGTTAGACACTTCTTTTACTTCAGAAAAGGTGTATTAATTCATATGCTCTGATTCTCTCAATGTTTCAACTTAATGGCACTAACATTTTAAAGGTGTCCCTGACTTTTTCTCTACTTTTCCCTGAGTCTGTTCAGATATGTACCTGAGTGTTTGAGAGGTCTGGCAGAGGCAAAAACACAGAGGCATAGCAGCCTTTCTGCTGTTACACACTGTGCAAATAGCTTTGGAAGGAGTCCCAGAAGCATACCCTTATGTAGGAATACAACACTGAATTACAAATGGATGTAGTCATGTACTGGTAGCAACCAACTGTAACAATGCCATTCTTCTATTGCTGAAAAGACCTGTGTGGTGCACAGACAAAAAAATAACAGGCTATTCTCTGGCTACCATGTGGATAGGTCCACAGTTGTGAGTTACTCAGACAGATTACTTGCCTTGATAAACTAACATGTACACAGCAACCCTGTAAGTCCAGCAAGATAAAATCCACACAATACTACTTATGCTCTCTGTACGTCTGCACCCCCTACCCAAATGTAGAATATACCTGTGTGTGCAGGGTCTACCAAGGATGTAGGTAAGCATACTCACAGTACTGAAATGTGTCCAGTTATTCTGAGCAGCTTGTGCTAATGTCAACACTAAAAAAGCACAAACTGTTTAGAACTGAGTAAATGAATATTCACAGTATAGCAGTTCACAAACAATTCTTGTGCCAAAGGAATACATCTCAATAACTAGCTTTGTATGGCAGTTAATTGTAACAGTTGAAAAGAAAGTACATCTTTCCATGTATCGTGGGGTAGCATTTTGAGGGGTGAGTACATTCTTACACTGACAAGGGGGTACTGGAAGCAGCAACATTAGGTCTGAGTAGAGAGAGAGAGAGAGAGAGAGAGAGAGAGAGAGAGAGAGAGAGAGAGAGAGAGAGAGAGAGTGAGAGAGAGAGAGAGAAATATTACCAAATCATACAAAGGAAAGGTATGTGACACATAGGTAATTACTAGCATGTAGTAGATGTTATTGAAGAATAGTCTACATAATGTGAACCATTCATATGTGGCAGCAGTACTTATTTATGCATAGATGTTCTGCTTAACTACTGCTATTGACAATACAGTGTGTACCTGTGGGCAGTGGGACATACCTGTGAAATGTGTAGCTCACCATTAAATGTCAAAGATCTGATCCATGTTATCTGTATTCTGTACAGTAGTGTGGCCAATGGCTGTTGGGGGGGATTAGCGCTGACATTATTTAAACATGGGTGTGACAGAACAACACATGCATGATAGTCATATTAAAGTGTAGCTTAGCATTGGCAACTGCTGTAGCAGTCTAGTATGCTTATCTAGCATTTGTAGCCATATATACCCCCCCTAATGTTAGTGTGTGTTCATATGTGACACTGTTTGTGTTGCAGCAAGGCCCAACAGTTCAGCTGTGAGGTCCAGGGAGTTACAACAGTGTGGACCATGTGTGTGTATGCCACACACATACAGAGAAATATATATATATATATATATATATATATATATATATATATATATATATATATATATATATATATGTGTTCTATATATTCACATCTGTATATGTGCATAGAACAGGGGACATATTGCAGCTGTTTCTGAAGGGTGGAGATATATATGTTGGTGAAGGTTAGTATGCATATTTGTATGTAGGTTTTAGTGTGTGACAAACAAGACAGCATACAGTGCTGGTATATGACATGTGGTGGTTAAACACTGTGGGTGGTTTGTTCAGTTTGCAATGTTGAAGCCAGTGAGGCCTGCTAAAGCTATCTGGGCTGTGAACACCTTCAATGCATTCATCCCAAGACTGTGCAATTTTATTACATTACTGTACACCTCACATCATTTGTATAATTGATATTCTCACTATAAAAGGTGAAATGTATATGTGCCTACATATATATGTATATGTACACCAATGGATGTGTATATGCATATATATATATATATATATATATATATATATATATATATATAGTTATATATACTCATACACACCTACATCTACTTGTTGCAATACATTCTCTGTACTGTTAACTGCCTGTGATGGTCAATGTGTTTGTGAATATGTCAAAGATATGTATCTGTGAGATAGCTTAGTGGGAAACTGTTTATGTCATGGTATTATGGGTCCTTGCTTTGATCCTAGCAAAAGTTGTGTATTCTGTTGCTAGGCAAAAAAAGTGCTATTGCATACAGTGTGATTAAGTCCCTTGGTTTTAACTAGGATGTGTCATTGGAGGCTAAAGCACTACATCTATGATTATTGATTGGTACTGGATGTTGAATCCAAATCCTGTGTGTACTGTTGTACTACTGTAGTACTACTTGAAGCTCTGGGCCTGTACAGCGAAGTATGGTGTATGTCCACATTGCTTGCATCCACTGTTTTGTGTGGTCCTTGTATTCATCACAGATTACATTTCTCAAGAATAAGGTTGTCTGAGTACTGACATACAGTACTGTATAGTACACACTGAAAGCTTATCTGAGTTGTCACACTTTGTGTCCTGTAATTATGTCTGATGTGTGTGTGGGTACGTCTGTAACATGTCCTTTGACATATGTGTGGTAAAACATATAACTGCATATCTAGCAACATTCATTGTGTACTACAGCAGTATGCGACCTATATTCCCAATTGTGCACATATTTTGGACACAGGTTTGTCATTAACAAGTTGTGTGGTATAATAGTAATACATTTACTGGACCTTACACTCATTGTGATGGATGATATATGTCTTTACACGTCAGCTTGATGTATATCTGCTGTGGCTAGGTGGTGCATCATGTTGCATACAGTGTGCCAGGTACTCTTGTATAGTCTTATATAGTGATGTTATTTTGTTGCTGTGCAGAACATGGTTCATTAGATTGAGAGTGAGCCAGGCACTTCCAAGCATTTGTGGGGTGAGCAGTAATAAGTGGCAGTTTAAGTGTTTCACTCTTGGTTAGCTAATAGGTTGCTATATATGGCAGTTCAGTGATATCTGTACTGTATAATGTTAAATGTGCCATATGACTTGCTCAGACATATTTATATCTTCCAGGAATTATGGCACATTGCAGGAACCCCACTTACAGTAGTGCTGAAGATGACATAATTACTACCAGTATGATTCAGCACTACAGTCTCATGTTCTCACGAACCAGCCAGGACCAGCAGGAGTGTACTGCAAAGTGGCAAGATGTTGTCTGCAGGGTAAATGAAGTAGGCCTGCATAACCAGACATATGATCAGGTACACCACCACTGCAGTGATCTTCTCAGACATGTCCGTCAGTGTGCTGCTGATGTGCAGAGACAACAGCTTGCAACAGGAGGTGGTGTTAATATCCACCCCCCCCCCCTCACCAGAGTGCTCCTGAGCCTGGTGGCACCTGCCCAACAACAACAGCAGACATACACCATAATGGAGGTTGAAGCCACCCAGCAAGCACACATGGAGCATGCAGGTAACATGGCATATATGTAGACTACTGTTATCGTTATTGGTAGATCATGCATATGTGAGATGTGGAGTGTGCCATTAAAAGAGTCTGTTGTTGTGTAATACTGGTCATTTGGAACATAATCTGTAGCCCTGTCAATGTAAACTGTTGTTGTACTGTAAGATTGCAAACACACATTAGCAATGCTACAGTTGTGGCCACTGACAAACTGTCTCATCTCTATGTAAGTCCCTCTGGGATGACATCAAGGCAGCGGACAGATGCTGGTGAGTGTGTTCTACATTTATTATTGTAAATAAAAAGTGCATGTCATAGTTAAGGTGTAGGCCATGTACACATGTAACACACCTACCCATAATGCATGCTGTGTATGTTTGGTGTAAGACCACACACATCTCACTAATGTGATTAGCTGCCTCAAACACATGCAATACCCAGACCATCTCAAACAAATGTGGCTAGACTGTAATGACCATTAGATAGGCACAGTTGATACTCAACATGCACATAACATACACATCTATGTCATACACAGAGCATTTTAACATGCTACACATAAAGGATTCCCAAACCCTCTGTAAAGACACACTCCAGTATTCAAAATCTCATCCACACATTACACATAATATACCTAAGGGGTAGAGGCCTATCATGGGGCATTTAAACACTCTGCAACACACTACACATTCATTTCAGGGAATGCTCCTTATTGGCCTCTTTACAAACTCATGTAACAACTGGTTGTGAAATGGTGAATGTAGCCAAGGTAGTACAGTTCTGGTACATCATGAGTAGTGCTGGTTTGGGAAACATATGTAGCCTTGAGTGACCACATGATGCTTCATGATGATGGCCTATGGTACTATACCCCCCTTCAGTTATTGTAACCACAGTACTACACATAGCTTTCATTGCTATACACCTTGCTATACATCTTCATGTTGCATGTGTGCACACATATGCACCTCTAAACAATATGCATACCAATCACCATTTGCACAACTGACACATATATGTCTTGTGATGCTATTGAGTTTTGAATACCTGCACAGCAATGTTGTGTCTGTGTATGCATTGTATTCCAGGGGGAGGCCCATCAAATAATAACAAAACATACGCATCAAAGCCATGTATACTGTTAGTAACAAGGACTGTCTACACTTGCACTGCATGCTGTTGAGCAACACATGTCCTACATGCTGACATGTGTGATATGACTGTTTTGCTTGTGATACTGTACCTCACCATCACCTGCTATTGTGTATGTTCTGAGATTGCTGGTGTGTGTGTCTGCTTTACGGAGGAGTGTATTTTTGTGTGTGTGCATGTGTGCATGTGCACATGTGCGCATGTGCATGTGTGCATGTGTGCATGTGTGCATGAGCCCATGTGTGCATGTGCGCATGTGCACATGTGTGCATGTGTGCATGTGTGCATGTGGTCTGACATCATCTTCAGGTCTTAAAGTGTGATTCCTGTTTTCCTCTCACAGGTGCCAAGGTGGGGCTGGTTCAGTACAGCAGGGAACCTGATGTCACTGCGACAGACAGTGTTCATGAGGATAGGTGTATTGAGGCACAGGCAGGTTTGTCAGGGTCTGTTGTTGGGCCACCAATTGACAGTACACAAGTCTTCACCCCATCCACGCACACAGTCATTCTACCTGTACATCCATCATCACCATTGCCCTTAGCTGAGGGACAGTGTACAGTTGGCACTGGCCAGGACAGTGTGGTATCTATGGCACATGTATCAGGACACAGCAGCCATAGCCAGATGTCTGGAATGGTACCACATAGGCAGATGCCCAGGGGTTCTCATCAGAGCACTGCTGGTCATCATGCCCTGGCAGACGATGCCACACTTCTTTCTACCACATGCATGTTCCAGGCTGTCATGGAGGCACAGACACAAATGGAGCAGTACACCAGACAGGCACTAAGGGCACAGAGGGCTCATAACACCTCTGTAAATGACAGTATCTGTGACCTAGCAGGTGCCATACATAATTACACTGAGGTCATTGATAGACATTGGGGTGAGACATTGGATGTCCTCCACAATGTCATGTCCATGTGTCAGGACAGTGCGGGACGGTTGAGACATCGACAGGGATGTGTGCCAGCAATGTCAGCAGCTGTAGGTCACCATGGACATCCAGCAAGTCACAGCCACTCCTGTAGTGCCAGTACCAGCCCCAGCAATGTTGGGGGGGGCTGTCCATAGACCATCCTAGAAGACCACCTGCACGTGGCTCTGGCCAGTCCCAGCAGGGACCTGGATCCAGTGGACATATGTCAACCTTTTTGGATAGTACCCAGTCTGGATTACTACCTGATACTGTCTGTAGCACCCCTGCCAGGCACAGGTTCCGTATCCATGGCCAGAGGTGGTGATCTGTAAAGCCTGCCAGGTACAGTCTGTAGCTGTCTCACAAATCCCCGTATATGGCAGCCACATGGTGGAATTGTGTGCATACAGACACACACACACATAAACCAGAAACCTAGGGCAAACACATACCCGCATACATTACATCAACATTGGCCCATAACAGTACTCATGGCCCTCACACACACACTCACACACACATGTCAATTGTATGGCTCAGTGTAGGCCTCTGGTAAACCAACAACACACCCTGTGCATATGATGAAACCTGTGCTACCTCCTGTCATCTGTAACATTGATGCAGGAACAGGGTAACATGGTGCTGATACACAGGGTGACTTTAATAAAGTATAGCCATGGTTGAATGTGTACCATGTTGTCAGCAGTAAAGTGTAATGATATTCTTGAAGGTGTAGCTGAGCAGGCATGATGCATTAAAGCTGTAATTAGCAATGTTGTATTGTTTCCACCAGTGTTTATTCCAATTGTGTTTTGTTTGCCCATGTGCCACTTGGCTGATGTGTGTAGTTGTGTCAGCATGTGTTATACAGTGGAGAGTAAGTGTGGGGTGTGTGCAGCACAGGTCTGCAGGTGTACATTTGTGAATATGGTGGAGGTGCACTGTCTGCATGTATGTGCCTATTGGACACATGGGCAGGATGACATGCCCTGTATTGGCCAGTGTTAACACTCCATATTTTCTATTGGTGGCCAGCATGCATTGTACTACACACATTTTGGAACATGAGTACACATGTGTGTGTATGACACGGGTTGACACTGTGCTGTGGGTATTGCTGTTCTTGCTATCTGCCATTGGTTTGCATTACTAAGGTTAACACTGTCCCAGCTGCATAATCCTTTATTAATGCACACTGTTCACCTACAGGGTTGCATGGACCGTGCTATCACAAACACAAGAAATTCTCACTTATACAGTAAAAGTGCATTAGTCTCATGGACCCCTGCCATAAACTAAATATATAATAGAAGGTGTGAAGTTGTACCAAAAGACTTACATACCAAGAAGGGATAACCTCTCTGGTCAGTATCATTGGGAAATACAATCCCTCAATAAACATACAAGGCAAACTTCAAAATACAAAATGGCAAGGATTCCAAAGACAACACTAAAGCTTTCTTCAGTGTTGTTCATAATCTACAGGGGAAATCTCAGATTAGGTCACAGTTAATGTAAATTGTCACAAAGTACACTTATCTGACTGACATTACCAATTCCTTGTCAGACAGTTTGAATGCAGATTTCACCACCCTGTCTTTACACAAGGGCCACATTTCCAGACCTGAAGAATGTAAAACCTGATGATTCACAGACACTCTAGTTAAAACATCTCTTTATCAAAGTACACACCACAGTGGCAATGGTACTGGACAGTGTCCCTGGCTGTGTCATACACAAGCTGACATATGAAGTCACCACTCACCTAAACACTCTGTCCAGATGCAGCCTCTATACAGGTTACATACTTGTGGAATGACACACAGTAATGGTGTTCACAGTCCACAAGGGTTGAACTACAATGTCTTCTTCTTCTCCTTTCGGATGCTCCCATTAGGGGTCACCACAGTACATCATTTCTTCCTGGCCTCTGCATCTTGCACTATCACACCATCCACCTGCATGTCCTCTCTCACTATAGCCATAAACCTCATCTTAGGCATTCCTCTTTTCCTGTTATTTGGCAGCTTCATCCTTAGCATCTATTTCACAATATACTCTGCATCCCTCCTCAGCACATGTACAAACCAACTTAAGCCTGCCTATCTGGCATGGTCTACTAACCTTCAAACCTGGCCTGACCCTCTAATATACTTATTCTTAAACCTGTCAACCCTCGTCACACCTAGTGGAAATGTTAACATAAATTGATTAAGGGTAGAACTACAACAGGTTCTGGAAACTCTCACCCTATAAGCTAGACCAATGTTATCTGGAAGGCTATGGAGCACAGCATTATGGAACTCATTAACAGAGACATTATGAACCTGCAAACACTGCACCATACCCACTTAGGTTCTCTAAAGGCCAGATCATGGTTCCTACACCTAGTAGACTTCAAGCCAGTCAACAAGGCTATAGGTGAGGGAGGGTAGGTCAACACAGCCAAGCTATAGCTCACCAGCAATTCATACCCATCCCACATGCTGGTATTATACATAACCTCAACAGACTGACCATAAATGATTGTTAGATGATGACTTGACAACTGACGCACAGATGTAGGACACACAATAACATTTAAAGCCTCCATGTACTATTCTATGCCACTAACAAGTGGTATTCACCTGCACTCAGTCCTGGGATAACTCCTGTTTGGCATATAGCTTTCTTAGGTACAAGCAAACACAGTAGGGATATGTCTGCCCACATTTGATGACAATGCATACTTTGGGCTATACTTTATTCTCCAGATGACACACACATCCTCCAAAAGGGTATTGTACAGACAGATACCTGGTGTCAAACTCATGCTGTATAGCTATAAGCCTAAGAAAGCATAGTTATCCACTTTTAGAAAACAAAATATCCCCAGAGTACCACATAGGTATTAGCACCCAAAATGTGGAACAGGTACTAATGTATACATAGAGCCATATGTTAAGTCATCTCTCCTTTGATGATCACATTACCAAAGGGTTTTGGAAATCCCTCTGTGGAGCACATAAGCAATAAAGGGTTTGCATGCAGATCCACAGAGGTTGTTGCACACCTATAACGATTAGTCATCTTTGCCAGACTTTGCTTGCTTTGGAACAGGTTTCAAATATACCTCAAGCATAAACCCTCACTCACACTCTTCAATAGAAACCGTGATGAGTGGATGTGAAATGGAAGATGTAGCCCAGGGATCACTGCAGTGGCTAAGCTTGTCACAAGCATACAGAAGTGACCTAAGGTCTGGAAAGTGCCAGCATGCTCTGGAAAAGATAACACATGCGTTCATGGAGAAAGAAGAGTACCCACCTATGAAATACTTGAGGTCACATGTATGTATATGGATTTGCCCCACAGCTACCTTACATATGTAATGCACACACAGTTGTCACTGTGATATGTCATACACTAGAAAAATCAAAACCCACTCCACATTGGCCAATGGTGTCACACACCTGGAGCACAGACACACAGTCAGCAAGTGCGAGATTCAAACTCTTTCCTATCTACATTATGATACTACAGCAGTATGCATTTACACAACACGCTATACACATTACTGGGATTTCATCTTTCCACAGGTATATTTGTAGGTTGGTGACATCATCAGACTTGACAAAGATGAGTATACCACTTTTAAGGGGTGTGAGTAGTCTCCCTAAAGGTTGTGCCTCCCCAGGAAGACACACCCACTCCCACAGTTGGCAAGTGCAGGATTCAAACCCCTACCTAACTACATTATGATATTACAGCAGTACACATTTAGATGACACACTATACACATTATTGGGATTTCACCTTTCCACAGGTATATTTGTAGGTTGGTGACATCATCAGACTTGACAAAGATGAGTATACCACTTTTAAGGGGTGTGAGTAGTCTCCAAAAAGGTTGCTCTTCCCCAGGGAGACCCACACACTCACAGAGCTGGCAAATGCAGGCTTCACACACACACACACACACACACACACACACACACACACACACACACACACACACACACACACACACACACACAGTTGGCAAGTGCGGTGTTCTTAATTCAAACTAAGTACTTCTTTACACTTCAGCAAGCAATATGGAGTTACAGGGTGCAATACAGACATTACTTGCTGACAGTCTGCACAAAGGTTTTTTTCACATTTGCTAACCTCAGCAGGCTTATCATACTAGGTGTATTGTGAGTGTATTGTATGCATAGGCCATGACCATATCATATATGGGTTGATGCACCACATGCTGGCACACAGGGTCAAACCTTGAGTAGCATCTTACCTTCACCTACATGATACTGCAATATAACAGAAAGATGATAAACTTCAACAATTGGCTGAGCTTCTGGTGTCATTCAAAGGGGATCCAGTCTCTGTCTGCCTATGATGACATGATAGACAAGCCTTGTTGCTTTGCCTACAGATGGTTTGCATCTGTCACCCCTATGCTTCTGAATACTGGCCAAGGCTCTTGCTGTCCCCCATATTACCTGTTTTAGGCAAGGCTCAAAGGCTCATAGGTTCATAGGTAGGTACTAGGCTATCAGCCTTAGGGGGGTATACAAGCCCAGCCAAAAATGTACCCTGGTTTTTGACACCCAAGAAATTTATTTTCCTGTGTCACTGTTGAGCAGAGACAGAGAAGTGATCCCCAGGGTGAATTTCCTATTTCCCATCCAATCATCAAGATTTTTCTTGAAGAGTGCTAATGAGGAGCTTTGTTTGATATAGGCAGGTAGTTTATTCTGGAGTATGTGAAGTCTCTGGGACCGGAATCTCCCTTGGGCATGTTCTGTTTATTGTGGTGACAAGGTTTAGGTCCCTAGAGCGTGTAGGTTCATAGGTTCATAGGTAGGTACTAGGCTATCTGCCCAAGGGCATTTATAAGCCTAGCCAGAATGTGTTGGCTTTTGCCTCCCTTTTAAATTAGTTTCCTGTGCCTCTGTCTAGCAGTAGTGATCCCAGGGGAAAATTAACAATTTCCCATCCACTCGTCAAGATTCCTCTTGAAGAGAGTCTGCTAGGGGCTCTGCCTAACATCAACTGGGATTCTGTTTCAGAGTGAGGGAAGTCTCTGGGACATGAATCTATCCCTCCAGCACATCCTGTTTATTGCTGTGCTGAGGTTTGATTCACTGGAGTGTGTGGCTCTGAGATTTGTTTTTTTTTGAGGTGGAGCATGTCCATTAATTCCAGGTTGGACATGGCCTTATACATCAGGCATCGATCACCTCTGAGCAGGCAGTAAGCAACCAAGTAGAGCTGGAGTTTCTTTAATCGAGTTGCATAGGGTATCTCTTTGAGGCCCATGATCCTCTTGGTGAGGTACTTCTGTGGTCTTACCAGCTGTTGCATGTGCCAATTAAGGTACATACCAAATGGGGCATTGTACTCTAGTATGGGCCTAATGAGTGATGAGTAGAGGGGCACAATGACCTCTCTTGATCTAGAGGTGAACCCTTTTGTGATTAGGTGGGCTACATAGAAGGAATATGTAACCACTTTGGCAATGTGTGTATCAAAGGAGAGGTTACTATCTAACTGGGTCCTCAGGTCCCTAATTACATTTTCCATACCTAGTGGATTACCACCTTTGTGGTAATTCGTGGGCACTTTGTTTTTTCCAAAGGGAATGACTATGCATTTTTTGGCAATCAGCTTGAGGCCATGGTTTTGACACCAGGTATCTGTCTCTGTAAGACCCTTCTGGAGGATGTCTGTGTCAGCCAGAGAGTCGATTATAGCCCCCAGTTTGCAGTCATCTGTGAACTTGGTCAGTCATAGTCCTCCCTTGCTTGCCTGTACCTCAGAGAAGTATATACTGAACAGGAAGTGTCCCAAAACCGAGACCTGTGTGATGCCACTTATGACTGGTTTAGAGTCAGACATGGCACCCGCAACTCTGACCATGTGTGTTCTATCCGTGAGCCAGTTGGCCACACATCTCATGGCATAGGGGTTAATGTTCAAGCTGGTAAGCTTGTCTATGATGCCAGAGTGGGGAATGGTGTCAAAGGCCTTAGTGAGATCCAGGTAGACTGTGTGGACTGTCTTCCCTTCATCTATGGCCTTGGTAACTGTTTCAAAGAAATCAACTAAGCTTAGGAGGCAGAATCTACCTTTAACAAAGCCAAATTGGGTAGGGTCCAGTGTCTGGAGATTCCCACTGTCTCTATTTATGAGTTCCATGATAATTCGCTCCATAGCTTTGCAGACCAGGCTGGTCAGGCTTATAGGGCAATAGTTCCCAGGTTCTGTTGTGGCACCACCTTTGTGGAGCAGGATGACTGTTGCTGTATGCCATTCTTTGGGTACATAGCCTGTGGTAAGGCTGAGTCTGAACAGTGAATTTAGGTGAGGGTTTAGTTCCTTTTGGAGTTCGTGTAAGACGCAGCCTGGGACACCATCCAGTCCCATTGATGCTGTGTTCTTAGCTTTGGAGAGGGCTGTTTTTACCTGCATGTCCGTGATGTCTGGTGCTCTGCATTCTTCTGGGATGGACATAGGCCCTTTTGGGGGTGAGGGGAGGTGAAGTTTGCACTAAACTTGTCCGCCAGGATGTTGGCAATGTCAGTTGGTTCAGTGTATTTTTTGCCATTTTGCAGTAGCTCAAAGCATATCTGAGAGTTGCCACCTATATGTTTGATATAGCTAAAGAAGGCTTTGTGGTTATCTTTAGATTCCTTGGCAATTTTTCTTTAGAAACTGGCCTTGGATGAGTTTATGAGCAATTATAGTTTCTTGCTAATAATGATCAGTGATGCCTTTTTGGAATTTTGCTCTATCATGTAGTAGTTTCCTCCTTCTGTTGTAAAGCTTATTTATGGCCAAGGACCACCAGACTGGTTTCCTCTTTTTGGAGGAGTGAGTCTTGGTTTTACTCAGGGTGGCTTGATCCATGCATCCCTGTAGATGCTCATATAATGCACTTGTAAAGGATTCTGCAGATTGGATAGCATTATCCTGTAGCAAGGGGGCTTTGAAACTTTCCACTTCGGTCTTGAGAAGTGTGAAGTTTCCTTTTGAAAAAGTTTTTCACAGTGGTTTCCTTGACTTGGGGTGGGGTCGGGATGTGGATGTCCAGTGTGATTACTTTATGACCTGATCTTACCAGTGAGGGGTTTACCTCTGGTGTGGAACACTGATCCCTGATGTTGGTGATGATCAGGTCCAGCATGTTGTCACCTCTAGTGGGCATGGTGACCAGCTGTTCCAGGGCATTTGTGTTTATAAACTCTAGGAAGCATTGGGCAAATGAGTTTGTACTTGAGTAATTCTCCCAGTCAATGTTTGGGTAGTTGAAATCTTCTAATATCATGGTGTTTGGTAGGACCTTTATATTTTCCAGTGTTCTCAGGAATGCTGAGTGAGGGTCCTGAAACAAGGTAGGTGATCTGTAGCAGGCTATGATCTGCTAAGCAGCTTTGCCCACTGTTAGTTGCACTTGGATGGTCTCCGAAGCCTCATGCTGTGCCACTAACCTGGAGGTGTGGGTATCCTTTATGAAAATTGTTACAACCCCTCCTTTTGTATTTCAGTCTGGGTTTTGGGGCAGAAGCTCAGAGAGATTGGAATTTCTTTAAGTGGAGCATGTCTAACAGCTCTGTGTTTGATATAGCTTTGTATGTTAGGCAGAGATCACCTCTGAGTAGGCAATTTGCAACAGAGTAAAGCTGGAGTATTTTGAGATGGTCTGTGTAGGGCATGTATTTGAGGCTGTT
Organism: Protopterus annectens; assembly: GCF_019279795.1. Lineage (NCBI taxonomy): Eukaryota > Metazoa > Chordata > Ceratodontiformes > Protopteridae > Protopterus > Protopterus annectens. The sequence continues at coordinate 480,088,609 of NC_056742.1, read as the reverse complement.
AATCCTCTTTGTGAGGTATTTCTGCGGGCTTTCCACTTGTTGTAGATGTCTTGTTAGGTACATACCAAAAGGGGAGTTGTACTCTATAATGGATCTAATGAGTGATGAGTAGAGGAAAACAATGACCTCTTTTTTTTCTCCATGAGAAACCTTTTGTGATGAGGTGTGCCACGTCAAAGGATTTCCTGACTACTGTGGCGATGTGATTATCAAAGGAGAGTCTACTGACCACCTGTGTCCTGAGGTCTCTTATCACACTTTCAGTGTTAAGTATACTACCGCCTATGTTGTAGTTCATGGGTACAGAGTTTTTACCAAAGGGGATGACAATGCACTTTTTGGCATTGAGCTCGAGGCCATGGCTTTGCACCAGGCATCTGTCTCAGTGAGGCCCTTTTGTAGGATGTCTACATCGTTAGTTGTTTTGATTATGGCTCCTAGTTTGCAGTCATCTGGGAACTTCATTAACCAAAGACCTTCTGTGTTAGCCTGTACTTCAGGGGAAGTAGATACCAAACAGGACAGGACACAGGACTGAACCCTGTGGCACTCCACTTGTCACTGGTCTGACTTTGGACTTGGAGCCAGCTACTTTCACAGTGTGGGTTCTGTCAGTGAGCCAGCTGGCAACCCATTATGTGACATAGGGATTTATACCTAGTTTAGTGAGTTTATCTATAATTCCAGAGTGGGGGATGGTGTTGAAAGCCTTGGCAAGATCTAGATAGGCTGTGTGAACCACATTACCCTTGTCTACGGCTTTGGTGACTGCTTCAAAGAAGTCTATCAGGTTTAAGAGACATGATCTGCCTTTTACAAACCCGAAATGGTTGTGGTCCAGAGTTTGGAGATTGCCAATGTCTTTGTTTATAAGTTCCATGATGATACGTTCCATGGCCTTGCAGATCAGGCTCATCAGGCTAATGGGGCACTAGTTCCCGGGGTCCATGGCAGCTCCCCCTTTGTGTAGTGGGATAACCGTCGATGTGCGCCATTCAGCAGGCACAAAGCCTGAGGTGAGGCTATGACTGAACATGGTACTTAGGTGTGGTGTCAGTTCGTTCTGTAGTTCATGTAGAACGCAGCCTGGGATGTTATCTGGTCCCATGGATGCTGTGTTCCTGGCTTTGGAGAGTGGTTTTCATCTGTGCAGCCATGATGACAGCAACTTTGCATTCTTTTGGTATAGAGATGGGCTCTTTCATGGGTGAGAGGGGGGTAAAGTTAGCACTGATCGTATCTGCCAGGATGGTGGCAATATCAGTTGGGTCTGTATATTTAGTGCCATTGTGCTCTAACTCAGAGCAGATCTGAGTGTTGCCATTGTGATACTTGACATAGCTATAGAATGCTTTGTGGTTGTCTTTAGAATCAGTGGTGATTTTGTTTTTGTAACTAGCTTTGGAGGATTTTATCAGGGATTGCAGCTTCTTACTGAGGCTGACCAGGAAGCTCCTCCACTCATAGGTTTTACCCTCTTTTGCAACAGTTTCTTCTTTCTGTTGTGCAGTTTGTTTATGGCAGGGGACCACCAGATTGGCTTCCTTTTCTTGGAGGATAGCGTCTTGGTTCTGTTTGGGATAGCACGATCCATGCACTCATGTAAGTGCTTATAAAGTGCAATTGTGTAGGATTCAGTAGCCATAACTATATTGTCCATCTGCATGGGTGCCCTGAAGTTCACCACTTCTGTCTTAAGAATCGTGAAGTTGTCTTTGGAGATATTTTTTAACATGGTTTCCTTAATGGGGGGTGGCGGAAGAATGTGGATATGTAGGGTAATTAGCTTATGGTCAGATCAGCCCAATGAGGTGTTGACTTCAGGTGTGGAACACCGGTTACTCAGGACAAACTAAACCCCGTAACCAACACAAATAACCACAAAGTGAGCTAAATGCTACTCATTGCCAGAAGTCTCAGCCTCCAGATGCACACACTCGAGGCACTCCTCAGTATGGAGAATAGTGATATCTGTGCAGTAACAGAAACCTAGTTCAAGGCTCCAGAGAGCACACCAGCACTACCAGGATACTACTCATTCCATACCTTCCAGCATCAGAACCTGGATCATAGCACATAGGGTGGGGATGTATCCATATTCATCAAGGATACTTACACCTCTCTCTACATGCTCTCTACAGGATATGTACCCATAGAATGTTGCACAGCAACGTTCATCCCACTCCACAGGGGTGGGGCCACAAAAGACCCTAAGGCCTTTGACACCATTCCCCAGTCAGGTATCATAGATGAACTCACCAACCTGGGCATGAATCCATACATCACAAGATGGATTTCAAACTGGCTCACAGATACATCCCACAAATTAAGAGTTGCTGGCTACATGTCAGACTTTACACTGGTAACAACTGATGTCCCTCCGGGTTCAGTCCTGGGGTCCCTCCTGTTTGGTATAGACTTCTCAAAAGTACTTGCCAACACAGGAGGGTTGTGGTTGACTACGTTTGCTGGGAACTGTAAAGTGTTTGCCATAATAGATTCCCCGGATGACACAAATATTCTCAAGAAGGGACTCTATGAGACAGATGTGTGGTGTCAGAATCATGGCCTCAAGCTCAATGTGGAAGAATGCATAGTAATCCACTTTGGTGAAAACAAAGTACCCACAAACTACCACATAGGTGTTATCCCCTTAAAACTGACAAGGTAATAAGGGATCTGGGGACACAAGTAGATAGTCATCTTTCGTTTGACAACCATGCTGCCAAAGTGATTGGTAAATCCTATGTGGCCCACCTAATCAACAGATGGTTTGCATCAGGATCAAAAGAGGTAGTGGTGGCCCTCTACTCTTAAATCATCAGACCCATCATTGAGTACAATGCACCATTCTGGATGTACTTAACTAAGCATATCCAGCAGCTGTAGAGACCACAGAGGTACCTCACCAAGAGGATTACTGGCCTCAAGCAGTTGTGTTATGCAACACAACTGGTAAAACTAAATCTGTTCTCCGTTGCATACCACCTACTCAGAGGCACACTCTGCCTAACATACAGAACCATGTGTAACACATAACTGTTGAACATGCTCCATATACGGATAACAAAATTGAGTCGCACTACACATTCCAGGGATATGAACCTCATCACAACAATGAATACAACATGCAGGTGGGATAGAGTACCATCCCGGACACTTTCCTTACTGTGGAACAGAGTCCCAATGTACATCAGACAGAGCCTCTCGCTGACATTCTTCAATAGGAACCTTGATGAGTGGATGGGAAACAGACAATTCACGTCAGGCATCACATCAGCAGCCCCACTAGAAAGGGGCTTAGGGTACTAACTATTAGAAATAGGGCTTGGGAGACTATCCAATGGGGTAGTGAAAGCTGCACCACTTGCCTAGGCTAATATATGCCTTCGTGAAGATAGTCTACTACATACCTATGAACCTATGTGACAGGTACATGTCTACAGATAGTAGATGTGTACTTCATTGTACAGTCATGATGTACAGCAGGCACATGGACCACATACACTGTAATGCTTACATATACTAGTGGCTGTTATGTACAGTGGGTGAGATGTGCACCTCATGTCTTTTGTGTCACTGGGATGTGTGCTCGGTGGGACAGTCCTGGATGGCTCCCTGTCATGGTCACCCTCTTACACACATCTCTGCCCATCCATCTTTGGTTTATTATACTGTGTTCCCCCTACACACACACACAGATTCTCTCTCTCTCTCTCTCTATATATATATATATATATATATATATATATATATATAGGTACATAGGTAGGTAATAGGCTATCTGCTGAAGGCATATATTAGTATGGCCAGAGTGTGCAGCTATCACCACACATGGGGTTAGTTCCCTAGGCCTCTGTGTAGTAGAGCTGATGAAATGATCCATGTTATAAAAATACACTGTTACATAGGGACAGTATGCACCCTGGCCACATTTTTTCAAACATTGCCAAAGGGCAAGGTATTAGGGTGTCCAGATTAAACCCACTCCAAAAAGAGTTTGATAAAGAATTAAGTGACCTGGGTGCTAGACTGCGAGCTCGGAATTATAAACCAATAGAAATAGAAAGAGCTTTTACACATGTCAGAAATATTAGACAGGACAGAGCATGTCCTATTTTCTCTGAAGCAGGGATGCAAATTTATAAACCTAGTGTTGATGATGCACCAATTTTAACCACAGAACATCAACAGAGACTTACTCTGTTTTATACTCAGGATGTTCAATCCATCAAAGATATTATTAGCAAACATTGGGACATTCTTACATTAGATCCAGAAATTAAGAAATATGTAGGAGAACAACCACATTATATATTTAAGAATAAGAAAAATTTACATAGATTATTATGTTTCACAAACATGAAACAAGACACAGGGACACTAACTTTTGAAGGTACTAAACCGTGTTGTAAATGTAATTTTTGTTGTCATATCACCAACATTAATATGTTTGTGCACCCAATAACTGAACAAGTGTTCTCCTTTAAAGTTAATGCCAACTGTGACACAAGACATGTGGTTTACATTGCTATTTGTACATTCTGTACTTCTTTCTACGGAGGTAAGACTGATAGAAAATTGAAAGAAAGGATAAGGGAACATCTCTATCAGATCCGTATTAAGTCTAAGGTTAATGCCTTATCCAAACATATATTACAGAATGACATCAGACACACTTTTATGTTTTCTGTTTTACATGTTAATACACCTAAGACTAGAGGAGGTGATGTTGAGAATTACACTGAGCAGGCAGAAACTAAATAGATTATCAAATTACAAGCTCATATACCCCCAGGGCTAAATGACAGGATTCCTCTGAAACCTGCATTTAAAAATAGCAAATATAGGTTGAGATGAAATAGTTGTCTAAACAAACAATAGGGAATCTTTGTTAATGCTTATGTTGTTTTTACACTTCTATATTAACATTTTAAGTTTATTCAGATTTTATGAATGTATTTTAATATTTTAAATTAATTTAAATTAATTCGAATGTAAGACAGTCTAATTTGATATTGGACATATGCTTTTAACTTACAGTCTTTTGCTTTAGAGTGCATATATATCTTTAAGAGAAGCCTTAATTATTGTTTAATTGATTTATTGTTTTATTCATCCTACTTAGAATAATACTATATAAACACTTCTTTAACATTGGTCATTATGGGTTTACAGTTGTATAGCGAAAGTGCTTAACAACTGTGGATATCATCAAAGAAAGCTTTATTTGTGCTCACAACTGAGTTTGGATATTTATTTCATTGATGTGGCCTTATATCCTTCTAAAAGATTTAAAGGTCTGAAGAGATGTGGTTTGAAACTTTGAGTTTGGAAGGTCTGAAGAGACGTGAAATAGTTTACTTTTATGTTGACTTACAGCCTGGTTTGACTGCGAGCAGGAATTGTGTTTTATTATTTTATATACCACATACTTCCAAATCCACAGGAAATAGAAAACTTACTAGTTGGGACAGGATTTGGATTGAATGTCAATGCCCTGTCCCCAGTGGTGGTCACCCAAAGTATAACTGCCACCATCCCTCAGCCTATTATCTCAAGAGAACAGGTCATCACTGATCTGTTCATAGCTAAAAATATAACAATGGGCCCTGACAACATCCCAGGTTGCCTTTTTAAATAAGTGCAACACACCTAGCAGAGCTCCTTTGCATCCCCGCTTAAACACATCCTCCAGATGGGTTACGACGGCAGAATATTGGACAGTAATAGTCATCGCTTCTGCATAAGGGAGGACCATATAAATATAGCCAGGAATTATAGACACATGTTTGACTAGCTCATCAGTATCCATGGAAATAATCATCATGGACCTTATCCGTAATGGACATAGATAATCTTCCAACGGCTCGGAACCAACCCAGTTTGGACGTTTGTTAAGGGTCAAATCATAATAATGATAAAATGTGGTTTGACTTCTTTGAGAAGGTCACCGATTAAAGCCATGGATGAGAGGAAATGCTGTGCATCCGCACCTCATATGACCTGGGCCAAAGGAATTTGACACAATTCCCCACTCAGGTATTATAGACAAAGCTTTCATCTGGGACTAAACCCCCGCATCACTAGGTGGGTAGCCAACAGATCACCAACAGCATTTTATACTGTCAAAAGTGGGTGAATTAAGCCAATAGCAAGAGGTCAGTTGATACAAAGACAGTACCTCTGGGCTTTCTGTACTAGGCCCTTCCTGTTTGGTATTTATTTTAGAATATAATGCAAATATAAGAGAGAGTCTTCATCTGACCAAGTCTGCAGCTGACTACACCTTGCGGGTCAATCATGGAATCTATATGAATGATACTGATATACTTTAAGAAATTATGAACATACACAGATGATTGCTGCCAGAATATATGTAAAGAAAAATAAATGCAAACAAAATCATAATTAATCCCTGGCTATAAAGCAAATACCCCACCTAATTACAATGCCAGATAGCACCCCTAAGATAGACACACATGAACGCAATGGTGTGGACTACTCAGGTTGATACTAATATAGAATCAACTGCACCTCTAGCCACAGTGGTGAGAGATCCTTCTCACTTGGCAGAACTCATAAGTAATGCCATAGCATCCATATCAGCGACATTTAAAATTCCATTGTACTCAGCCCTTGTCACACCAGTAATGGTTGATTACAATGCACCTTATCACCCTATACATCAGCAGACATCTGCAACAGCTGGGAATGAACCCAGATTTTCCTACCAGAAAAGATACAGTTTATAAAAAAAAAGAAGTCCTACATGCGGAGAGATTGAAAGCCCTGTCACTGTATTCTGGTCACCTACTGGACTAAGTAAGGAATTGATCTGTGTCTGGACTTCCAGGGCAGTGTCCATCAATTTACTCTAGATGAAATCAAACTGGCATGAGGGTCACTATATTCCCGAGGATGTTAACCTAGCCTCTGACATAAATAAATCATGTTGGACCGAAAGATACATCTCTCAGAGACTACCCTTTGCTGTAACAAGCTTTCCATTCCATGTAAAGCAAAGAAGGCCTCCATGACCTTTCTTCTTCAAGCACAACCTAATTCAAGAAGTTGATGTGCAATCGTAAATGTACTCACTGGGTAAAATGCCCATGTCCTTTATGGACTCATGCGGACCTTGCTATTAGTATACCATAGCATAAGCACATAACTCTGTGAAGTTCATTCATCTAGATACATAAGAATTGTAAAACTCCTGTTGCATATCTGGCTAGATTTGTAGACTTGGGCTTTTAAATATTAACCTAGTACTCTCCCTCATGAAACCTATGGACCTGCAAAGTACAATTTGACATGCCAGTACATCGCATTAGTATATTACTTGATAGTTTTACATGAGCTCATATGGATGTATGTCAGGATATCATGGCAGTACTCTAACATTTCCTGACTGGCAATGTTAGGGGGACAGCGATCAAGTGGACATGTCTTTGAGGTTTGACATGTGCTTACAGAGGGTGGTCCATTTATTGTTCTCATATGTAAACAATATTACAGTGACAGTTTTGCTTCAGTTATTGGCATTTGACTTAGCACTGCTGTACTTTCTGTGCACATATGGAGCATAGATTGATGCATTACCATCAGTTTTCACATACTTGCTGTAACATTCATTATAATGCACCACTTCTTAATTCACACATCAGTTGCAGATCTGCAGATAAACAGACAATATCCATTGGTATTACACATGTGGCAGATGCATGCAATACACAGCTGTGTGTAGGGAATCCACTTCATAAATATTGTGTTGTTTTAAATTGATGTTTGCTATCTGGCACAGTGAGCTCCCACACATCTGGCAGGTCATGCTATTCTATATCTGTGCTCATTTTCATCATCAGCAAATGTTCCCTGCTTTGGAGTATACATTTCCTTGTATTTCTTCCCGCTTTCACTGTTTCTTAACAGCCACCTCCCCTCCGTTATTTCATTATTTAGCTAAGTTTTTAGTGTTAATTGTACTGTGTACACTTTTCTTTACTGTGTTATTACCTTCCTGGTATTGCATTATTTTTACCCCTAGTTATTGTGGGTGTCCTCAGAATCTCGTAGATGAGCAACTATGCTCATAAACAAACTTGAGTACTTCTTTATTTCACCCATGATTCCATGCATGATTTCATAGGTGGAAACAATGTTGCTGGACATGAAACCATATGCATTCTATACATGTAAGCATGATGAGCAGCCTGAATATGTGATTAGGTGCTGCCATGTTCATCGCTAGTTAGATATAAACCTATGCAAGCTTTGTGCAAAGCCTAAACCTAGTTTATTAACTTGTTAGTTTAATAGACAGAGTACACCCTATTAAGCAATAACTGCCAGTCATAATTTGTAATCGACATAGAGACCATGATCATTTGTCCCCTGGTTATATTTTTCAGAACTAGCTGGTTTCTCAGTAGTAGTAAAATCTGGAACCCTGACTGCACTTGCTCTAAACCCGGTGGAAAGCAATCAGGAAGCCTTTAAACTGATACACAAGGCACCAACCTCCTTGTTAATAAGGAGAAATTAATTGTAGGCACTAAGCCTATAATTGCAAAAGTATCTTGCAGCATAAGAGAAAACATGGTACTTTTACAAAAAAAGCACCTAAACAGGTGCGCCCAAGGGTCAGCTTCCGTGATTTCTCCTGTCCACCTGGTGAATCTGGGCATACTGGGGCAATGCAGCAACTGGCCCCATACACAGACAACCCCTCTCTTCCTACCACCCAACACTACAACCTGCAAGATGCACCTACATAGCCAAACTGGAAGCAAAGCCTCTCCACCCAAGATTGTGCTAGATAATGGGTGAGAAGACATACCTGCACTACACCCTGCTAAATACAGCCTTCAAAACCCACACCATCAACACCCACATAGCAACACTAACCTACATGGAGTCCCTTAACATTAACTTGCCCAAGCAACAAGGACCTCCGGCTGAAACTCAAACAAACGCTAGTCATGTCCAAAGGACACATAGCTCACAACACCAGTGTGCCACCCAACAACAGCCCTAAGGCAAGACACATACCCAACACTTTTAGTTATAGGATCTAGGTCAGGCACAATGATGTCCCACTCACTATTGAAATCAAGGAGAAAATATAGTCAGCTGTCTGGTCGGGTGTTAGATCTACTACATACTATACCTGTCACCCACAACAAGTATAACATGACTTGTCATTGTCCATTTTGGAGTGGAATTACTTGAGACTTACCTCCCTGACTACATAAAAGAGACATGGAAGAGCTCTAGATCTAGGCCCAGGCAGGTATGACCCTAGCTCTGAGTAGCATCCTGCTCACCCAGAATGATACCACAGCATAAGGACAAAGATTAACCTCAACAATTGGCTAAGCTCAGGCCAGTCTGTGATCTATCTGTCTGCCTGGGATGACACACCTGCAAACCACAATGCTTTTCCAGATGGTCTGCACCTGTTACCCTGATCCAGGTTACTGCCAAAGCTCTACACTTCCTATAGTGCCTTTTTTGTGGGCATTGTTCAAAGGACAAAACCACCACTGTAAACTAAGTACAAGCACAACTCAAAGGTAATGCCACTCATTAGAAGTCTAAACTCTCAAAATGCACTCCTTGAGGCACCCAAAAATGGAGAACATCGATATTCCAGCAGTAACTGAGATCTGTCTAAGGTCTAGAGAGCACCCCTGCACACACCAGGCTACAACTCTACCACACTTTTCGCCACCAAACCAAGATCAAACACTAAAGGTGGAGGAGTCCATTCACCAAGGATATTTACAATCGCAGGCTAGTTGCCCGCAACACAATGCATCCAGCCCAGGTGCAACTAACACTAGGTTAGCTAGTACACCACTGTAGTCTAAACCTCAAAATGCACTCTCTGAGTACCCTTAAAAATGGAGAACATCACATCTGTGCAGTAACTGAGACCTGTCTAAGGCTCCAGAGAGCACCCCTGCAATACCGCTACAACTCACCACACTTTTCGGCCACCAAACCAAGACCAAAACAAAGGTGAGGAATGTCCATATTCACCAAGGATATTTACAATCCAGGCTAGTTGCCCAACACAATGCATCTGAAATCTCCAGCAACTAACACTAGGTTAGCTAGTAATGTGCTACTCAATGTGCTAGAAGTCTAAAACCCCAAAATGTACCTCTTGAGGCACTCCTAAAAAATGGAGACACTACATCAGCAGTAACTGAGACCTGGTTAAGGCCCAGAGAGCACCTATGCAATACCAGGCTACAACTTTACCACTTTTCGCCACCAACCAACATCAAACACTAAAGGTGGAGGAATGTCCATTCACAAGGATATTTACACCTCCAGGCTAGCGTTGCCCAACACAATGCATCAGAAATTCTCCAGGTGTAACTAACACTAGGTAAGACTGCAATCCAAATTGTAGCTTATATCACATCCCCACCATGCCCCAAGATTCTCACTTCACCTTTCTAAACATGCTGGAAAATATTAAGATAAATCCAACCCCTAATACTGGGTGATTTCTAACTTGTCAATTGAAAGTCAACTGGTGCCAACACCTTTCCCAACGGTTCTTGGAATTCATAAATTACAATGCCCTGATCAACTAATCATTGTCCCATCAGGGATCCATCCTAGACCTGGTTACAGTAACATGGGAGATAGATGTCTACACCAGTGGCTCACACCTCGGCTGTCAGGTCTGACCATAAGCAACCACCCTTGACATCCACATCCCACCCCCACCCCCAGTAAGGAAACCACCGAAAACTTCTCCAAAGCCAACTTCATGCTACTCAAGCCAGAAGTGACAAATTTCATGACACCCATGCAGACGGGAAGTTGGAAGGTTCAACTGCTGAATCCTACACTAAGGCACTGTACATTATCCTGCATGAATCCGTATGCATCCCAAATAGAACCAAGACGCTTCTCCAAAAAAGGGAAGCCAATATGGTGTCCCCTGCTATAACAAACTATACAACAGAATAAAGAAACTGTTGCAGAAAACAGGAAAATCCCAGGATGCAAAAACTCCCTTACCAGCCTCAGTAAGAAGCTACATCCCTCATAAAACTCTCCAAAGCTAGTTACGAAAATAAAATTGCCAAAGATTCCAAAGATAACCCTGGCATTCTATAGCTATGTCAAGAATCTAAATGGCAATGCTCATATCTGCCTGAGCTACAAATAGAATGGAACAACTAAATATACTGATCCCAAGATGGTCGCCAGTATCCCGGCAGACCGGCTTAGTGCCAACTTCACCCCCCCTCTCACCCCCCTAAGGCCCATCACCAAAAGATTGCCAAATTCCAGTAATCACAGCCACAGAGATAGAAAGTGACTCTCCAAAGCTAAGAATACAGTATCCATACCACGGACATCCCGGACTGTGTACTACATATTTGCCAAATGAACCAAAATCACTTATGTCATGTTTAATCATCTCTCACCCAGGCTTCAGGCCTGCCTGAGGCACAGCTACAGTTATTCCACTCCACAAGGGGGGGATCCACCTGATCCCAGGAACTACCTATCCCATCAGTATGGAGAGCCTGATCCAAGGGCATGAATGCATTATCATGTAACTTATAAACAAAGATACTGGCAACTTTCAAAACACCCAAGTTTGGGTTCATATGACCAATCTTGTTCTCGAACCTGACTGAATTTCTTCGAATCAGTCTCTAGAACTGTGGACGAGAACAACAAGGTGGTCTACAGCCTATCTGGACCTTGCCAAGGCCTTCAACACCATCCCCAGTCTGAATCATGTAAAACCAAGCTGGGCATAAATCCCTACGCTACTCTCGACATGGTTTGCCAACTGGTTTACTGACAGAACCCAGACTGTAAAAGTAACTGACTCCAAATCCAGCTCCAGAAAAGTGACAAATGGAGTACCTCAGGGTTCAGTCCTGGGACCGCGCTTATTTGCATCTACTTCTCAGAAGTACAGGCAAACACTATGGGACTCTGGCTAACAAAGTTCGCAGATGACTGCAAACTGGGAGCCATTATTAAATCCTAAAATGATGTGGATATTTTACAAAAATGCCTTACAGAAACAGATGCTTGGTGCCAGAGCCATGGGCTCAAGCTTAATACCAAGAAATGTGTAGTTATCCTTTTTGGGAAAAAAACATGTATCCATGAATTACCACATAGGAGGCAGTACATTAAACATTGAAAGTGTGATGAGAGACTTGGGACACAGGTGGACAGTGGTCTCACCTTCGATAACCACATCACCACAACAGTCAGGAAATCCTTCTATGTGGCACACCTCATCACTAAGGGCTTTTCATCCAGAAAAAAGGAGGTCATTGCCCCACTGTACTGATCCCTCATTAGACCCATTATAGAATACAACGCCCCGTTTGGTATGTACCTCTCAAGACATCTGCAACAGCTGGAAAGGCCACAGAAATACCTCACTTAAAGAATCGCAGGCCTAAAGCAGATGCCCTATGCTGACCATCTAAAAAAACTCCAGCTATACTCTGTGGCATATCATCTACTCAGAGGCGATCTCTGCTTAACATACAAGGCCATGTCAAACCCTGAGCTGCTGGACTTGCTACACTTAAAGAAATCCCAATCTCTCAGAGCCACACACTGCAGGGATCTAAACCTTGTCATCACATTGAACAAAACATGCTGCAGGGATAGGTTCCTGACCCAGAGACTCCTCATACTCTGGAATATATGTCAAGCAGAGCACCTCCTTGGCCCTCTTCAAAAAGAACCTTGACGATTGGATGGGAGATAGGAAATTCACTCCGGGGATCACGTCAGTCACCCTGCTAGACAGGGGTCCAGGGAAGTAAATACTGTGGGAAGAAATATCCAGGGAATTGTTATGGCCAGGCTTGTATAGGCCCTAGGGCTGATAGCCAAGTACCAACCTATGAGCCTATGAACCTATATTCATGAGGTGATTCCTTGAAACATTTAAATAATTATTTATAAATGCACTTTTTCTAAAGGTAATACATTCAAAACAACTTTTTCATTGTCTAAATTAATAGCAATATCAAAAAATACACTCTAAACCCCTGGATTCAGCAAGGAGCCATGCAGGAATAAGTTATTCCTGCATGGCAGGGACCATTCCTGTTCATCACGGCAGCGCGCCATGCATATGTTTGAAGGCGTGCTGCCATGCTATAAAACGGACATGGTGCCATGTACGAGCACAGGGGGTGTGTCTTAAAGCAGAGCTCTCACAATACACATGCCCCCTGCACTCCTGAATTGCTGTTCGGCAATTTAAAATGAGCGAGAATGATCGTAACACCCCCAAACCATCAGGGTAAGAAATCTGGACAAAGCCAAAAGAGACAATCATCCCTACCAAGCCAAAATGTCATAGAATAACAGATGTAGCATAAGCACATAGCACACACTTCCCAACCTGTCAGAGTAAGGAATGTGGACAAAGCCATAAGGGACAATCATCCCACAAAGCAGAAAGTTGATGGAATAACAGATTCAGCATTATCATGGATGTTCTGAAGGGTACAAATAAAAAAAACACAACAAATAAATTTATTTTTTATGCATGCAATAAAGTTTAAGTGCAGCTGTGCGGGTGTACCCATTGCTTAGCTATGCTTAGCCCAGCTGAAACAGTACGATAAGTTAAAAAGCAATAGACATCCAGCATAAGCATAAGTGCAATAGTGTAGTGGTTAGAGCATGTGCATTGTATGTAGTCGTTTGCGATTCAACCCTCATCAAAACCCTTTCCATTTTGTATGTGTACACATTAACATTTTAATTTTTTGCATATTTGTGTAAGAAGTAACTGATTTTTCTCAACCAGAGTAGTGTATTAGGACCAGATGTGAAGTGTCAGTGTAATAAAGTAGTGAAACCCCCATATAAACACAAGTGCCCCATACAGTATAGTCACACAAGAATAAATTAATCATGGCACATTGGGGGATGTCAGGGAAGGTAAATAAATCTACATTATGTAATGAATGATGAATCAATCCCATACAGGTGATAGACCAATATAATAAAATATAAGCAATTCTAAGCATTGCACAGCTATTTAGACAATGAAAAAGATGTTTTGAATGTATTACCTTTAGAAAATTTATGTAAAATAAATAAATAAATAACAATAAAATTTTCTGTGAAAAATATTCAACGACTGTCCTTATCAGCAAAATAAAATGCAAAAACAACACATGTATGCATCATAAACTATATAAGTTGGTATTGTACATGGTCAGGGGGTTATATTCAATATGACAAATGCAGGGGTAATTTTTTATTTTTTATTTTTTTATTTTATCAACAAATGTAAAATAAAATAAAAAAAATAAAATTTTGACAGTGATGGGTACTGTGGCTGTGCCTGTGGCTTAATCTAGCTTATAATATGGTAGCAGCTAGCTAATTTGTTTAGGTTCTGCTTTCTCTCCCAGGTTTATAGGAAAATGGATGATTTGCATAGAGAAGGGTCGAGAGAAGATGTGTTCTAGCTATGGCTGTTCTGGCATGGTGGGGGTTAGGAATGGTTTAATCCCATATAAAGGAGCCTAGTTTTGTTAACTGTTTTAATGGTTTTGTCCTATATGAGTGGTCAAAATGTAAGGTTATTATCTATTGTTACACCTGAAGTTTTGGTGCATGGTTCTGGGAGAGATTATGGTGATTATTAAGTTGGATGAGATTGTAATATTTGGTGATGTGAATTCTATGGGTAGGGAGAAAAGTAGTAGTTTGGTTTTGTTGTTGGGATTCAATAGGAGCAGTGATTATTAGAACCAGACCCTCTACTTTGTTGAAGGGTGCCTTTTGGGATAGGGATTGCAGTTCTACAGGGGGTGGTGGCCAGAACAGATGAGTGGTGAGTCATCTGCATATTGAATACTGAAGGTTGCTTCTGGGATGACTTTGGGTAGGTCATTGGATGAATATGAAGAAAAGGAGGGGAATGATATGAGATCCCCTCAGGAGACACCAAGGCAAGTGACTGGTAGAAGGGATAGATTGTATAACTTTCCATAATACTGCTTGTTGTCTGCCCCGTGCAAGTAAGAGGTGGGTTCCAGCTGATTACTAGGGTTGTTTAGGCTGAGAATGATTTTATTGTGTCTAGGAGTAGGTGGTGATTCCACCATACTGGAATGCTTCTGGGATAGTGGGTCGAGAAAGAGGGCAGAGGAGAGGATGTTGTGATTACAGTTTTGATTTCATCTGTGGAGAGAAGGAGAGAAGTGCTGTTGTGGTACTATGGGAAGGTCTGAATCCATGCTGGGATGGGGCTAGGAGATTGTACTGGATAAGGTGAGCTAGAATTTGCTTATGTATACATTTTTCCATTAGTTTGGGGAGATAGGATAGCTATAGGTCTATATTTCAGGAGTTCAGTGGAGTTGCCCCCTTGTAGAGAGTGAATAATGTGGGGAGATTTTCCAGGAATGGAAGGGACATAGGATTCGTGGATAGTACAATTGATTAAGATGGAGATAGGGTATGCTATTTCATTAGCGGCCTTTTGTAGGAATTCTGCAGGGAGTAAATCTGGCAAGCTGTGGGTTAAGTGGGTTTGGAGTTTCTTAAGTAGGGATTTAATATAGTCTGTGGGGATTGGAATCCAAATTTGTAGGGGAGTACATTATCAAGAGTGGGTGAGGTTGGTGTTGAGTGAGGTTGGGAGGTAGGTGGCTATTAGCTAGGGATCAAACTGTTTCCTGTAAAGAAAGTATTGAAGGCCTCCTGCTACACTTTTAGGGGTAGATGTAAGGTAGGATGAAGGGGTGGGGTTGTGGATTTACTCTAGATGGAGCAGTTTGTTGAGGTCTGACCAGAATTTTGTGGTTGATTTGGTGCTTTTTCTTTTCACAAGAAAGTTGAAATAGTAGGTTTGTTTGTCTATCATAGTGGGATTTTCACCTCGTTTCTCAATTGTTTTGTATCATAATGTGGTCCTGACAGGATTTGGTGGATCTCCAGGAGGCCTATGCTGCAATCCTTAGCCCAGTTAGCTTTCATTTTAGTACCTTTGGTTAGCCATGGAGCTATTTTGCTTTCCCAGTTCTTGTTATTTTCTTTTGGGTATGCCTGTCTAAGATGGCTAGGAATTTAGCATTAAAGTGTGAGACTGTACTGTCTAGGGGAAGCAAGCTTTAGACCAGACCACCTGCATGATTTATGTTTGGTCACGGAATTTAGTAAGGTTAAATTTTTTGTGTTTCTAATTGCTTTAAGGGTGATTTGCTGAGGCATGTCATTCCTTTTTCTGATTATATAGATTAAAAAGTGGTCACTCATGTCCTCAGGGTGCCTGATATAAATGGGGTTTGTTGTTTATAAGTTTCCAATCTAGGATGCTTTATTTATCATTGTGCCAGGCTTATTAATTCTGGTGTAAGTTATAATTTGGGAGAAGCCATTTAAGTTAATGTGGGTGGTGGGGGAGTTTGATGAACAGGTTTTCCAATTGATATTGAAGTCTCCTAGAATAATAGCTTCTTGGGGGTGGGTAGTAGATAGCCATTGGAGGATACTTTCTAAGGTCACTATGTTGTCACCTGGGGGAATGTAGATGCATGCTATGCTGATAGCTTTGTGTTTGTTAAGCTGGACTTTTATTATGAGTGCTTCAGAGGTGCTAGTTATCAGGCTTTGTGCAATACTGATAGTGGACACTTGTAGAGTGGATTTGTAAATGATGGCTACTCCACCACCTTTCCTACCTTGCCGGTCAAGTCTTATTATATTGTAGCTGGGGGGTATTATCTCATTATCAGGGATAGTGGGTTTGATCCAGGTTTCGGTAAGACATAATAGGTCAGGGGAGTGCATGTCCAGAAGAGCATGTATATAGTGAATCTTATTATTCATACTTCTGATGTTTAAGTGACAGACTAGTAGTTGACCCAAGATTAGTGCTCCGTAGATTGGAGACAGTGCTATTTAAGGAGACTAATTAGTGGTATCAGGTAGGTTTGGGCCTGTGCTAGGGTGGATATCCTCATCTGCTATAGGGTTGGTTGAGACTTCCTTACTAGTTTGTGTGGGATTTTAAGCAGTGGAGTTGGTGATAGTATTTGAGTACTAGGTTTTATGTGGGTAGCTCTTAGGAATGAAGGGTGTTGGGAGTAGTAGAATTAGAGGACAGGTAAGGTTGTAAAGGTGTGGCATAGTAAATGGGGTGGAAGCTAGCAGTGGTACTGGATGTGGGATATTGGCCGGCTAGGTATGTGTAGTGTTCATAGGAGGTGAGGAGATAAAAGTATGACAAGTGGGGGTATGAGATACCAGATTGGTCTTAGGTTTTGGAGATAAGATGGGGAGTTAGTGGAGACATTGTTAGGGTAAATACTGTTGGTGTTAGGGAGTGTGGGTGGGAAGATGCAAAGAGTGAGGTATGAGGGAGTGTGGGGTTGGGTGTAAAGATAGATTTGAGTTTGGTTGGTTGGTTATGATATGTGGGGTGGGGTTAAGGAGGGGCGTGGTTTGGTGACTATAAATGCAGAAGTACCTTTGGGAGGCGGATGGGAATTGGAGGCAGGAGTAGGGGCAGCAAGAAGTGGAGCCACATAGAGGCAGGCGAACTGAGCTGAAATGTATCCCAGGAAGGGTGAGGTTTCAGGACAGGTTGGGTTGGGAACAATCAGCTGTGTGTGTAGATGGTTGGGCAAGGTGAGGCCCAGCATGCACAGAGGGAGAAAAATAGGCTAAGAGGACTAAGCGGTGGGAAGCAGATATGGTTGTAGTGGGAGAGGGGTAGTAAATAAAAATAAAGAGTACA
Organism: Protopterus annectens; assembly: GCF_019279795.1. Taxonomy (NCBI): domain Eukaryota; kingdom Metazoa; phylum Chordata; order Ceratodontiformes; family Protopteridae; genus Protopterus; species Protopterus annectens. The sequence continues at coordinate 480,070,827 of NC_056742.1, read as the reverse complement.
ATACAGTGGATGGTTGATTAGGAGTGAATGGGTAATCATAAGTTCTACCCTGGGATCACTTCAGGAGCCCTGTTGACAGAGGCCCAGGTTACTAGTCTAATGGGAGGCGAAAGCCATCACTCTGTGGCTAGGCTTATAAATGCCCATGGGCAGATAGCCTAGTACTTACCTATGAACCTATAAACCTATAATAGATGGATTCAGGCTGCCATCTAGCAGCCAACCTTTCAGATTACAGCAAGTTTCCTTACAGAGCCTGAGTCTGAAACCTATGAACTGTGGACTTATAAGTGGTCTTGGGAAGGGTATATGCTAAATAAGTGGGTATAGAGAAAAGGAATGGTGGCTGCTGCAGAGTGAATTACAGTGAGTTCTAACCACCTAGCAGGGTTGTGGGAATAGCGTTTAGGTTTAACACAACTCAAGAGTATACTGAACATACCTCTTTAGAATATTTTTTTTCCCTTGAAGCAGTAGAGGTAATTCTTCTTTCAGAGGTAGGTTTTGCAGGACCTTGGCAGAATAAACTTGGCTTCTTTAACCACTTCCAGCATGTTGAGAAGTTAATAATGTCTACGTAGAACAGGGGAAGCTAGAGGAGATGTGAAGAGGAGAGGCAAAGAGAAGGACAGTTACAGATACCAGTTCTCCAGGCCTGGTCAGTGCATCACAATACATTACAGATACGCAATGTAGCTATCAAACATATTTTAACAGCTATAAATATCCTTTAAAAGCTCAAGGCAGCATACAAAATACTGTAGTGAAATATGCAATGTAAAGCAGAGATGTGTAACTTTAAAAACATTGGATAAAAAAAAACTGTTAAACATTTTAAAACACTTGGCAGCATACAACAGACTTTTAGAATTGTTCAGTTTTAAACACAGATGTGTAGCATTTCAAAAAGTATAAAAACAATCTTCAGCATTGGGAGCAATAGTAAATCATCACTGCTGTAGCAGTAAACCATTTGTGGAGGCTAACAGGGATTGAGCATTGCTTTTTATGAATTATGGAGCTGTAATCACCAGATACTGGGTCATTACAACTAAATTAAGGGGTAAAAAGTGCATTAAACCAGGTGGCAGCTGAATAGTTATTTAAAGTGCGCTTAACGCCGAAGATGGATTTGTCAGATAGGAAATCTAATGGTAGATATGTCAGCAAATGTAGACACTACCCTTCAGTTCAACAGCTTATTTCAATGTCCAAATTAACGGTCACTAGTCCGTAAAACAGCTACCTTCAAGTTCAGTTAGATTATTTTACATTAGGACCTTCCATTGTTCAGAAGCATGGTGGATTCATGTTTAGAGACTGTCCAATCCTTTCTACTGTGAATTAGTCACAGATTACACTGCAACTGTTGATATTAGGTAGCGCTTGATCAGCAAATTATCTGCTTGCCGGTTTGTGGATGCTACCAAGTTAAACAGTGAATATGGAGATAAAAGTGTAACTCAAGCCCACACGTGTCTGAAAGCCGGTACAGCAGGCCGGTGTTTTCTGTTTGCAGCCTGTATAAGGCAGGGATACTGATTATTCAGGCTAATTATTGGTATATACATTTGTTCCCTTGATATTATGCCTCTAAAGACAATGGCTGAGGTACATAGCCTCTGCGAGTCATAGGAAGCACATACCTTAATAACATGCTTCAGGAACACACACAAGTCTCTTAAGTAGAGCAAAAATATGGAGGAATTCAATAGGTTATAGGTGTGATTAGTCCAAAATAAAATGTCTATTGTGCTAGGCTGCAATCTCTAGGATGCTACTGTGTTATGGAGTGGAATAGGGATCTAAAGTATGGTGCCAATCACGTACGTGTCCGAGCGAGTACTGTATAGTCGATGTTTACTGTATGCAGTCATTAGTAGACATGAGAAATCTTTTCAACAGATTAATATCTGATCTAAGCCCTCAAGAAAATCCTTGCATTGACATCAAAAAGACTGAAAACAATGGCTTAATACTTAAATGAGTTCATGGACTACTCTATTTCCATGTTAAATGAATTAGTAGTTTCTTACATCTTGGAATGACAAGTTGTCAAGAGGTTCTCGCAAATGGAACACCTCACAATAAAAATGAACTTGTGATGATGTAGTAGTGAAACCACAATGTAAATAAGAAGTAACTCCTCTAAAGAGGTAAGTTGATTTACATTACCCACAATGTTTTGCAGCAACATGTAAATAATTGCTCAGTACCTACCATGACATCATTTTATGGGTGTGGTTATACACAAAAGCTTAGTAAACAATAAAACTAAAGAACCAAACAATGCACTATAATCTTCATTTGCAAACTCACTAGCAAATTTATCATGAGGTGTACACTGGGAAATGAAATTAATTGTAAAACAAATATGCTTCCAAACATGACTGATACACTTTAAGAGAATTGAACTCCTCACCCTGTGCAGCGGTTAGCATTGTCGCCTCACAGCAACAGGTTCTCCCATTCGATTCTCAGCTGGAGCACCTTCTTTATGGAGTCTGCATGTCCTCCCCGCAGTTGAGTGATGTATAAAGACATACTGGTATATGCGTGCTTAAATGGTGTGCCTTCTTTGAAGGTTGGGCATCACACTGGCAACTCAGCACTGTAAAAATCCACTGCCAATCATTAGCGGACCGGAGTTCTGCTGTGGCAACTCTTGAACTGGGAAAAGCCAAAAGACAAGAACTCCGCACCCTTACCATAGTAAACCTTGCCACTAAACCACTGCCCTACCTAAGATGTTTCACTACTCCTTTAGCATGTAAAGAGTGAGTTGCTTTGCCTGTCTTTATTTACCATAGTCATTCTATTTGTGAGTTGCTGTAGAGGATTCAGGGTCTAGGGTCCTATATTCAAGGCACAGGATTTGAGCCTGAATAAGTTAACCAACCTGTCATCCCTAACTGGGGAATTACACACACACACACACACACACACACACACACACACACACACACACACACACACACACACACACACACACATCGCCACACATCGCTTTGCACACACATACACACACACACACACACACACACACACACACAATAATAATAATACCACACACACACACACACCTGTGTTTCATGAATGATCCTGAAATGGCAACAGTAATAATCGATGCTTGTCTCTTAAAAATTTCACTATGCTCTAAAGTTTAAATGCGTGTGTGTTTTACTAAGATGCATTTGGGAATGCATTAAGTATTGCAAGGACACACTCTGCATGAGTCCTTCATGATAAAACCATGCCAACAGTGGGAAAGTCCTGCATTATCCACACACAATCATGGATTATTGCTAAAATGTTTGTTGGTCTGATGATATGCTGTTTATATCCTTGCAGGCTTTGGCCCTGGTCAGCAGACTTTGTTTCTACATTTAGTTCAATCCAATATGTCTATGTTCTCCAGATTTTCAAGAAAAAAACACCAAGGGTTTTCTTTTTCTCTATCCATTGTTCGATTGTATGCTTTAGAATAATTAAGGATAAATAAATCAGTATACTTCATTTCTAGTAGTTGTACCCTCAGCAGAGGGAGGAGATGTTATATGAGTATCAGACGTTTATATTTATAGCTGTACTGAACTTAGATTTCCTTATCTAGGCAGCAGAGGTGTCTAATTTGTTGCAGCATTTATTAGTTTTATATTTTTAGCTCTATTTGCACCATCTGACAATTTTATGCATTATGGGTACCTACATCTGGACAGGGAGGATTCCTTTAGTTGATATTCCATTTCTGGGATCCCAGTTCCATAACATAAAACTTACAGATGTTACAGAAAAGTATAGGTGGGTTAGAGATGCAAGATTTTTCACTAACAGGTTTAGGGTTAGAAGGGCAAAATGTAGTATAGAGATGAAAGTTCTGATATTGACATCTGACAGGGAAAGATATAGTGGGGCCGATTAAACAGGTAACATTTAAAGAGCTTGAAGAGTTGAAGGAAAAGTTAAGGATAGCAGAGAAGATGTTTATGGGGAGTATGTTGAAAATTATAAAGGAGGAAATAAAAGTGACAGTTAATTGGTGGAAGAATGTCCAAGAGGCTTAAGAAAGAGAGAGAAGAAAGGACTGGGAGAGTATCCAAGCAGGACACATCGGGGGAGAGTATCCAAGCAGGACACATCGGGGGAGAGTATCCAAGCAGGACACATCGGGGGAGAGTATCCAAGCAGGACACATCGGGTAGTATACAGTTCTTTGAGAAAAACTGCACCAGAACAAACAATGCAGAAACTGAAAGAAAGATGAATGGCAGAGAATGAAATATAGCGTTAAAAGCTTTTGGGGAGGAAGCCATAAATTGACATCTTGTGGCTGTATTGGATATGTACAGTAGAGTTTCCTGTATGGATGGTATAGACACCTGTGAGGGAATGATAGATGTTAGTCTTCTGATGATAAGTGATAAGAGATGGAGCTGATTAGATGCATATGTAGGGGGAGTGCAAGGAGGTTCAGAGGGTGTCGAACAGTGTCTGAGAAATTTGGAGCAAAATGAATTAGAAGAAAAGAGAAAACACATGAGCTTTGTCTCTGTTGAGTGGAAACAGGAGTGCAGTGGTGGAAGATAAAAGGGAGAGAGAGATGTTTTCTATACGAGGCGCGGGGTACTAGGAGGACAGTGAAGCGCAAAGATGGAAAGATGTGGGGAACTAGTCCTGGAGACAAAAATAAAAGTCAATTTGGGCTGCCAAAATATAGCTAGGATCAGCGAAAGTGAGTAAGTTAAAGAATATGCCAAAAGAGCATTTAGAAAAAGAAAATATACAGCTGACAAACATGAATCCCAGGTGCATTGTTGTATGTCTTCCATATAAAAAAAGGATTGGATATATACCTCTTTTCTGGATATCCGTATGAAAAGAAGTGTTTGAAGAGACTAAATTTTCTCATTACTCATTTACAGGATGGAAAGTGACTTTGCAGTAACTTTTAAACAGGCAAAGAGAATGCAGGATAAATTCTGAAATGTTACACCACTGAGATCAGAAAGCATTATTTCATTTTGAGAAAATGTATAGATTCAGTTTCTTATAAATTAATGAAAGAAACTAAGTATTGTTATTGTGGAAAAGAAAGTGTACTCTTATAAGAACAGGAAAATTTTAGGTAAGCAATCACAGGGATCATAAGAGGCCCAGCCATATGTCAAGCAAGGCCATACATTATAACCCAGGTGCAAATTTGTGTTTACCCATCCAATCATGAAGACTAACCTTTAAGGCAGACAAAGCAGTTCTTTGCTTGCCTTTGACTGGTAAATTATTCCACAGGCTAGAAATATGTTGAATTGGGAACCTATCTCCTTAGCAAGTCTTATTAATTTGTTGGTGTAAATTTAGGTCCCTTGTACAGGTGTTTGTATTGGTTTACTATCAAAGCATTGAAAGTTGGAACAAAAAACATTCAAAACTTCGGTTCAAACATTCAATGTGCTGTATATTAATTAGGTTGAACTGTCAAAAGAAATAGTGAAAACATCGGAGTGGACATATTTGACATCCCGTCTCCCCTGCACCATAACCAACAATGCACATTCTAATGCTCCAACTTACCTGCCACCTTTTCATAAGTACTAACATACCAGTTCAGTACTGCACAGTGCTCTAATCATGTTTTTGCAGGGGGGGGGGGGGGCAAACATTCCCTGCACCCCCTTTGGGGGCTGTGTTCCACACACCCCCTGCAACTCATATATTCCAAGTCCGAGATCTCACTACAGTGAGGAAAAGGGTACATTTCTCATTCCGCACTGTACCACAATCTGTAGTCATAACATTGACCATGTATAAACAAATGCACAACAGCATTCACTGTAATAGACGCTGACAGACATGATAGGCGGCAATACAGGAATCAGTCAACTGACATTCGACATTCTCATGTCCGCTGAACCATCCTTCTTCATTTTTATAGTAAAGCTTTTGTAGAGACACAGGTTTTGCAAAAATATCAGAGGTAAAGCAGGACTGTGTCTTCCATGACTTGAACAATGAGACATAGGTTCATAGGTTAGTACTAAGCTAACTGCCCTTGCGAGCCATTTTAAGCCTAGCCAATTATCCCTTGTGAGACTCGAACCCTGCACCTTGTGTTTGTAAGGCAAACACCTTAACCATTAGGCCACCCTCCCTTGAAGCAGCTGTTAGGCTACTGACTATAAAAACAGTAGTGCTAATTTCTTGGGATAGTTGAAGCATTTAAAGCCTATAATTTTTTGGTTAAAAATCATCTGGGCCTTCCCAGTTCAGCAATATGCTCAGATTTATATATACCAAAAGGGACATTCTATTCAGAGATGGGTCTGATATGGTAAGCATGCAGTGGTAAAATGACTTCCTTGGATCTTGAAGCTATTTCCTTGAAAGTTAACTGGACTTAATAGAAGGATTTCCTGACTATGGTGGAAACATGACTGAATGAGAGAATGTTATCGATACAGGTACCCAGGTATTGGTTTGACTGTATTGGTTTGAAGAAGAGTACCGTTTTTAACGTGTCTGGTCGTAACAGCGTTTTATCGGACTCTACTTTGCTGCACTTCTTTGCATTTAACTTGAGACCATTTTTAGTTCACTTGGTTTGAGAATATTTCAGTTCTTCTTGGAGCGGTCCAGTATGGGTTGATGATTGGATACCAGTTCATAGTTTGCAATTATCAACAAATGTGGTCAGCCACACTTCAGAGATATTGGCTTGAATATCTGCAAAATAAATGGCAAAAAGTAGAGTGACCAGTTGTATCACATTAATTATAATTTTACATTCTTAGATAATACCAGCAATTTTCACTACTTAAGTTCTGTTGGATAGCCAGTTTTAATTCCAAGAAAAATGTAGACGTATACATTAAGTTTGTCTAACTTTTCAATAGTACCAACAACAGTGTTAGCAGCAAAAGCCTTGATGATGATATCAAGATAAGCAATATGCACAGACTGTCTACTGTCTAAAACATAAGTAACCTTTCTAAAGAAGTTTATTAGGTTTAGGAGACAGGACCTGCTCTTTACAAAACTGGACTTAGAATTATAATTGGAATTTATGAACCTAGGAACTAGGAACTAGATGTACTGACCAAACATGCCAGGAATTGCTGAAGTCTCCTCAAGACAGAAGTCTGAGAAACACCCAACTTGTCCCTAGTCTGTCTCTGGAAGGTCACTGTGGCAAGTATAGTAAGGACTATATTTTCCTTAGTATCCACAGGGATAGGAAGTCCATGCACCCCCCCCCCCCCAGTACCTGTGTGGGGAGCATATATTTTAAGACTCTTTGCATTCCACTCTGAACTTATCAAGGATTTCCAGATTATCAATATTATGATTAATTATTTTTTGTCAGGACCATATATTCTTACTAAGATGTACCTCCCTGGACTACATGAAAAGAGACATAGAGGAGCTCTCTGATCATGTAGCCCAGGCCAGTATGACCCTGACCTTGAGCAGCATCTTACCCTCACCTAGAATGATGGCACAGTACAAAGACAAAATGATCGATTTTAACAATTGGCTAAAATTTTGGTGTCATTCAAAGGGGATCCAGTGTCTGTCAGCCTGGGATGACATGCTCGACAAGCCATGTTGCTTCGCTAGGGATGGCTTGCACCTGTCACCACTGGGCTTTCGGATATTGGCAAAGGCTCTTGCCACCCCCATAGTGCCTTTTTTAGGCAAGGCTCAAAAGTCAAACCCACCTCCATAGACAGCACAAGGAACAAAAAACTAAGGGTAATGCTGCTAAACGCCAGAAGTCTTAACCTCAAGATGCATGCACTCAAAGCTCTCCTCAGTATGGAGAACATTGATATCTGTGCAGTGACAGAAACCTGAATCAAGGCTCCAGAGAGCACCCCAGTACTACCAGGTTATACCTCATATCATGCTTTTTGGCCCCAAAACCCAGACCGAACCACAAAAGGAGGGGGAGTTTCCATATTTATCAAGGATATCCACACCTCCAGGTTAGTGGCATTGCACAGTACAGAGATCATCCATGTGCAACTAACAGTGGGCAAGACTGCTTTTCAGTTTATAGCATCCTACAGACCACCCAACCAAAGTCAGCAATCCCACTCGGATTTCCTGTAAACATTGGAGAACATGAAGATATCTCCGAACACCATTATATTGGGCGACTTCAACTACCCAAACATAGACTGGGAGCACTACTCAAGCCCCAGCACCTTAGCCCAAAGGTTCCTGGAAATTATAAACTCAAATGCTATGGAACAACTAGTCACCACTCCCACAAGAGAGGATAACATACTAGACCTGATCATTACCAACATGGGTACTCTATGCTCCATACCAGAAGTATATCCCTCATTGGTAAGATCAGACCATAAATTAATTTCACTGGATATCCACATCCCGACTTCACCCCCAACCCAGAAAACCACAGTGAAAAACTTCTCAAAAGCAAACTTCTCACTTCTCAAATCTGAAGTGGAATCCTTCAAGGCCCCAGGGCCAGTGGAAACTATGGCCCAAACTGCAGAATCCTATATAAACGCATTTTACGGACATCTCCAGGAATGCATGGATCATGCTATCCCAAACAAAACCAAGACTCAATCATCCAAAGGCAGGCATCCAGTCTGGTGGACCCCAGCCATAAATAAACTGTACAACAGAAAGAGGAAGCTACTACATGATAGAGCAAAATCCCTAATAGTGAAGGCAGCTCTGATCAGTACTAGCAAAAAATTACGATCCCTCATAAAATCCTCCAAGGCCAGCTTCGAGAGAAAAATTGCACAGGACACTAAAGACAATCATAAGGCTTTTTTCAGTTATGTTAGGAACCTGGGATGCAACTCCGAGACTTGTTCTGAGTTGATTCTAAATGACAAAAAATACACTGAACCCACAGATATCGCCAATATCCTGGCAGACAGGTTCAGTGCAAACTCCCCCCCCCCCCAAAAGAGCAAGTATCTATCCCGGCAGAGGGCTGCCTCCCAAACATCTCTGATGCTCAGGTGAAGGCTGCCCTCTCCAAAGCAAAAAACACTGCTTCCATGGGACCAGATGGCATCCCAGGTTGTGTCCTGCATGAACTCCAAGAAGAACTAACCCCTCAAATAAAACAGCTGTACAATCTCAGCCTCACTACAGGATATGTGCCCACAGAATGGCGTACAGCAACAGTGGTCCCACTCCACAAAGGTGGAGCATCTACGGACCCTGGAAACTATCACCCCATAAGCCTGACTAGCCTAGTCTGCAAGGCTATGGAGAGGATCATCATGGAGCTCATAAACAAAGACATTGGGGACCTACAGACACTAGATCCTACCCAATTTGGCTTCGTCAAGGGCAGATCCTGCCTTTTGAACCTGGTTGACGTCTTTGAAACAATCACCAAAGCCATAGATGAAGGGAAGGTAGTCCACACAGCCTATCTGGACCTAGCAAAGGCATTTGACACAATACCCCACTCAGGCATCATAGATAAGCTATCCAGCTTAAATATAAACCCCTATGTCACAAGATCGGTCACAAACTGGCTCAAAGACAGAACCCACAGAGTGAGAGTTGCTGGAGCCATGTCAGACTCGAAACCGGTCACAAGTGGCATCCCACAAGGTTCTGCTCTGGGAGGACTATGGCTCACCAAGTTCGCAGATGACTGCAAACTGGACGCCATAATCGACTCTCCAGCTGACACAACCATCCTTCAAAAAGGTTTCACAGAGATGGATAACTGGTGCCAGGGCCATGGTCTAAAGCTAAATGCCAAACAGTGTATAGTCATACCCTTTGGCAAAAACAATGTGCCCACAAATTACCACATAGGTGGTAACCCATTAAGTACAGAGAAAGTAATTAGGGATCTGGGGACCCAAGTTGATAGCAATCTCTCCTTTGACAACCACATTGCCAAAGTGGTTAGAAAGACCTTCTACATAGCACACCTCATCATGAAAGGATTCACATCTAGATCAAGAGAGGTAATCGTGCCCCTTTATTCATCCCTCATCAGGCCTATCATAGAATATAATGCCCCTTTTGGGATGTACCTTACCCGACACCTGCAGCAATTAGAAAGACCCCAAAAGTACCTCACCAAGAGGATCAAGGGACTCAAGCAGATGCCATATGCTGCTCGGTTAAAAAAACTCCAGCTCTACTCAGTTGCATACCGCCTACTTCGAGGCAATCTATGCCTGACATATAAAGCTATGTCCAATCCAGATTTAATGGACATGCTCCACCTCAGTAAATCTAAATCCCTTAGAGCCACACGCACGAGGGACTTGAATATATAAAGCAACCTGTCTTTTCTTAATAGATTCTTGTAATAAGCGTTCTTCTGGCATAAAAAACTCATTCAAGAGTTTCATGTAGCTAATGCTCACCTCTATGTAGAGCTGTTGCCACAGGCTTAGCAATCCCTGGTAAGTATTGCCATTGGTCGGCATTTTTAATACCCTAAGTCCTCGTGGTATAATTCTTTTATGTATGCACACCTCAAAGTGAAAACGCTGCATCTGCAGACGCTTTAGTTTTAATAAGTCAAACTCTAAAGAGTTTAATGCAGAGTCCAGCCTTTCATACTCCTCACCGCTTAGTGTTGCATTGTCGTTGGATGTATTTAGTTCACACTCGGCTAGCGGATTGACGTCAGCATTAAGGCAGTGCTGAAGCCGTTCAGATGGCGGCCTTTTCAAAACCAAGTTTTCAGGGTTATAAGGTAATTCTAAGTTCGTATCCGGATTACTTGCAACTAATTCAGCCATGGTACCACCGTGGTGTAAAAAATCAATGTAACAAATAACAACAATAAACAGGAACACTAATAATGGAAAAGTGGCTACGAGCAGATGCAAAGCTAGTATATAAAATAATAAAACACAATTCCTGCTCGCAGTCAAACCAGGCTGTAAGTCAACATAAAGTAAACTATTTCACGTCTCTTCAGACCTTCCAAACTCAAAGTTCCAAACCACGTCTCTTCAGACCTTTAAATCTTTTTAAAAGGATATAAGGCCACATCCAATGAAATAAATATATCCAAACTCAATTCTGAGCATGAATAAAAGCTTTCTTTATTGATATCCACAGTTGGTAAGCGCTTTCGCTATACAGCTTTATCAAACCCATAGTGACCAATGTTAAAGAAGTGTTTATATAGTATTATTCTAAGTAGGATGAATAAAACAATAAATCAATTAAACAATAATTAAGGCTTCTCTTAAAGATATATATGCACTCTAAAGCAAAAGACTGTAAGTTAAAAGCATATGCCCAATAGCAAATTAGACATTCTTACATTCAAATTAATTTAAATTAATTTAAAATATTAAAATACATTCATAAAATCTGAATAAACTTAAAATGTTAATATAGAAGTGTAAAAACAACATAAGCATTAACAAAGATTCCCTATTGTTTGTTTAGACAAATTTTTCATCTCAACCTATATTTGCTATTTTTAAGTGCAGGTTTCAGAGGAATCCTGTCATTTAGCTCTGGGGGGTATATGAGCTTGTAATTTGATAATCCATTTAGTTTCTGCCTACTCAGTGTAATTCTCAACGTCACCTCCTCTAGTCTTAGGTGTATTAACATGTAAAACAGAAAACATAAAAGTGTGTCTGATGTCATTCTGTAATATATGTTTGGATAAGGCATTAACCTCAGACTTAATACGGATCTGATAGAGATGTTCCCTTTTCCTTTCTTTTAATTTTCTATCAGTCTTACCTCCGTAGAAAGAAGTACAGAATGTACAAATAGCAATGTAAACCACATGTCTTGTGTCACAGTTGGCATTAACTTTAAAGGAGAACACTTGTTCAGTTATTGGGTGCACAAACATATTAATGTTGGTGATATGACAACAAAAATTACATTTACAACACGGTTTAGTACCTTCAAAAGTTAGTGTCCCTGTGTCTTGTTTCATGTTTGTGAAACATAATAATCTATGTAAATTTTTCTTATTCTTAAATATATAATGTGGTTGTTCTCCTACATATTTCTTACTGGAAAGTAATGTGTTTTTATCTGATCAAAGTTTTTTCTTACAAAAAGATGGCATAGCTATTGGCACCTCGTGTGCCAATAGCTACGCCAACATGGTCATGGCCTTGTGGGAGAAGAAAAAACTTTTTTGTTTGGATTTCTTCCAGAAATATATACCTTTCTATAGGCGATTTGTAGATGACTTGTTTTTTCTTTGGAATGGTAGTTTGGAAGATTTAAAACATTTTGAAAAACAAGTTAATACTTTGACCTCATATTTGAAATTTACTATGACTTATTCTATCCAGAACATTTCTTTTCTGGATGTCTCCATTTGGCGGATGCCAAATGGAGAATTCAATACTGGAGTACATAGGAAACTTTGTTATAAAAATACACTGTTACATAAGGACAGTATGCACCCTGGCCACATTTTTTCAAACATTGCCAAAGGGCACAGTATTAGGGTGTCCAGATTAAACCCACTCCAAAAAGAGTTTAATAAAGAATTAAGTGACCTGGGTGCTAGACTGCGAGCTCGGAATTATAAACCAATAGAAATAGAAAGAGCTTTTACACATGTCAGAAATATTAGACAGGACAGAGCATGTCCTATTTTCTCTGAAGCAGGGATGCAAATTTATAAAACTAGTGTTGATGATGCACCAATTTTATCCACAGAACATCAACAGAGACTTACTCTGTTTTATACTCAGGATGTTCAATCCATCAAAGATATTATTAGCAAACATTGGGACATTCTTACATTAGATCCAGAAATTAAGAAATATGTAGGAGAACAACCACATTATATATTTAAGAATAAGAAAAATTTACATAGATTATTATGTTTCACAAACATGAAACAAGACACAGGGACACTAACTTTTGAAGGTACTAAACCGTGTTGTAAATGTAATTTTTGTTGTCATATCACCAACATTAATATGTTTGTGCACCCAATAACTGAACAAGTGTTCTCCTTTAAAGTTAATGCCAACTGTGACACAAGACATGTGGTTTACATTGCTATTTGTACATTCTGTACTTCTTTCTACGGAGGTAAGACTGATAGAAAATTGAAAGAAAGGATAAGGGAACATCTCTATCAGATCCGTATTAAGTCTAAGGTTAATGCCTTATCCAAACATATATTACAGAATGACATCAGACACACTTTTATGTTTTCTGTTTTACATGTTAATACACCTAAGACTAGAGGAGGTGATGTTGAGAATTACACTGAGCAGGCAGAAACTAAATAGATTATCAAATTACAAGCTCATATACCCCCAGGGCTAAATGACAGGATTCCTCTGAAACCTGCATTTAAAAATAGCAAATATAGGTTGAGATGAAATAGTTGTCTAAACAAACAATAGGGAATCTTTGTTAATGCTTATGTTGTTTTTACACTTCTATATTAACATTTTAAGTTTATTCAGATTTTATGAATGTATTTTAATATTTTAAATTAATTTAAATTAATTCGAATGTAAGACAGTCTAATTTGATATTGGACATATGCTTTTAACTTACAGTCTTTTGCTTTAGAGTGCATATATATCTTTAAGAGAAGCCTTAATTATTGTTTAATTGATTTATTGTTTTATTCATCCTACTTAGAATAATACTATATAAACACTTCTTTAACATTGGTCACTATGGGTTTGATAAAGCTGTATAGCGAAAGCGCTTACCAACTGTGGATATCACTAAAGAAAGCTTTTATTTGTGCTCAGAATTGAGTTTGGATATATTTATTTCATTGGATGTGGCCTTATATCCTTCTAAAAAGATTTAAAGGTCTGAAGAGATGTGGTTTGGAACTTTGAGTTTGGAAGGTCTGAAGAGACGTGAAATAGTTTACTTTATGTTGACTTACAGCCTGGTTTGACTGCGAGCAGGAATTGTGTTTTATTATTTTATATACCACACATACTCAACCACAGGAAATAGAAAACTTACTAGTTGACAGATTTGGATTGAATGTCAATGCCCTGTCCCCAGTGGTGGTCACCCAAAGTATAACTGCCACCATTCCTCAGCCTATTATCTCAAGAGAACAGGTCATCACTGATCTGTCTAAGGCTAAAAACATGGCAACAATGGGCCCTGACAACATCCCAGGTTGCCTTTTAAATAAGTGCAAACATGACCTAGCAGAGCCCTTTGCATCCCCGTTTAAACACATCCTCCAGATGGGTTACGTACGGCAGAATATTGGACAGTAATAGTCATCGCTCTGCATAAGGGAGGACCATAAATATAGCCAGGGAATTATAGACACATAAGCCTGACTAGCCTCATCAGTATCCATGGAAATAATCATCATGGACCTTATCCGTAAGGACATAGATAATCTTCCAACTCTGGAACCAACCCAGTTTGGATTTGTTAAGGGTAAATCATGTCTGTTAAATGTGGTTGACTTCTTTGAGAAGGTCACCAAAGCCATGGATGAGGGAAATGCTGTGCATCCCACCTTACATGACCTGGCCAAGGAATTTGACACAATTCCCCACTCAGGTATTATAGACAAACTTTCATCTGGGACTAAACCCTTACATCACTAGGTGGGTAGCCAAATAGATCACCAACAGCACACATACTGTCAAAAGTGGGTGAATTCGCCAATAGCAAGAGGTCAGTCACAAAGGTGTACCTCAGATTTCTGTACTAGGCCCTTTCCTGTTTGGTATTTATTTCTTAGAATATAATGCAAATATAGAGAGTCTTCATCTGACCAAGTCTGCAGCTGACTACAATTTGGGGTCAATCATGGAATCTATGAATGATACTGATATACTTCAGAAATTATGAACATACACAGATGATTGCTGCCAGAGCCATGTAAAGAAAATAAATGCAAACAAATCATAATTAATCCCTATTATAAAGCAAATACCCCACCTAATTACAATATAGATAGCACCCCTAAGATAGACACAATGGTACATGGTGTGGTTACTCAGGTTGATACTAATATGAACTTCAACTGCCCTCTAGCCACAGTGGTGAGAAAGTCCTTCTACTTGGCAGAACTCATAAGTAATGCCATAGCATCCATATCAAAGGACATTAAAATTCCATTGTACTCAGCCCTTGTCACACCAGTAATTGATTACAATGCACCTTCTCACATATACATCAGCAGACATCTGCAACAGCTGGAGTGAACCCAGATTTTCCTTGCCAGAAAGATACAGTTTATAAAAAAGAAGTCCTACATGGAGAGATTGAAAGCCCTGTCACTGTATTCTGTCACCTATAGACTAGTAAGGGGTGATCTGTGTCTGGTTTCCAGGGCAGTGTCCGATCAGGCCTCGATGAAATCAAACTGCATGAGGGTCACTCATTCCAAGGATGTTAACCTAGCCTCTGACATAAATAAATCATGTTGGACCGAAAGATACATCTCTCAGAGACTACCCCTTTGCTGTAACAAGCTTTCCATTCATGTAAAGCAAAGCCCTCCCATGACCTTCTTCAAGCACAACCTAATTCAAAGGATGTGCAATCGTAAATGTACTCCTGGGGTAGTGCCCATGTCCCTTATGGACTGAGGCAGTTGCTATTATATACCATAGCATAAGCACATAACTCTGTGAAGTTCATTCATCTAGATACATAAAATTGTAAAACTCCTGTTATATCTGGCTAGATTTGTATGGGCTTTTGGGCCATTAACCTAGTACTCTCCTATGAAACTATGGACCTGCAAAGTGCAATTTGACATGCCAGTACATCACATTAGTATTATTACTTGATAGTTTACATGAGCTCATATGGATGTATGTCAGGATATCATGGCAGTATAACATTTTGACTGGCAATGTCAGGGGGACAGCGATCAAGTGGACATGTCTTGAGGTTTGACATGTGCTTATAGAGGGTGGTCCATTTATTGTTTCATATGTAAACAATATTACAGTGACAGTTTCTTCAGTTATTGGCATTTGACTTGGCACTGCTGTACTTTCTGTGCACATGGGCATAGTTGATGCATTGCCATCAGTTTCACATACTGCTGTAACATTCATTATAATGCACCACTTCTTAATTCACACATCAGTTGCAGATGCAGATGCTTCAGACAATATCCATTGGTATTACATGTGGCAGATGCATGCAATACACAGCTGTGTGTAGGGAATCCACTCATAATATTGTGTTGTTTTAAGTGTTGCTATCTGGCACAGTGAGCTCCCACACATCTGGCAGGTCATGCCATTCATATCTGTGCTCATTTTCATCATCAGCAAATGTTCCCTGCTGAGTATACATTTCCTTGTATTTTCCCTTCCTGTTTAACCCACCTCCCCTCCGTTATTTCATTATTTAGCTAAGTTTTTTAGTGTTAATTGTACTGTGTACACTTTTCTTTACTGTGTTATTACTTCTGGTATTGCATTATTTTTACCCCTAGTTATTGTGGGTGTCCTCAGAATCTCGACGAGCAACTATGCTCATAAACAAACTTGAGTACTTCTTATTTACATACCCATGATTCCATGCATGATTTCATAGTGGAAACAATGTTGCTGGACATGAAACCATATGCATTCTATACATGTAAGCATGATGAGCAGCCTGAATATGTGATTAGTGCTGCTGCTCATCGCGCAAGCATATAAACTCTATGCAAGCTTTGTGCAAAGCCTAAACCTAGTTTATTGAATCCCCAGGTTAGTTTAAATAGACAGAGTACAATTTATTACAATAACTGTCAGTCATAATTTGTAATCGACATAGAGACCATGATCATTTGTCCCCTGGTTATATTTTTCAGAACTAGCTGGTTTCTCAGTAGTAGCAGTAAAATCTGAACCCCTGGGACTAGCACTTGCTCTAGAACCTGGTGGAAAGCACTAGGAAGCCTTAAACTGATACAAGCACTCAACTCTCCTTGTTAATAAGGAGAAATTAATTGTAGGCACTAAGCCTATAATTGCAAAGTATCTTGCAAAGATAAGAGAAAACAGCTTTTGTACTTTACAAAAAAAGCACCTAAACAGGCATGCCCAAGGGTCAGCTTCCGGTGATTTCTCCTGTCCACCTGGTGAATCTGGGCATACTGGGGCAATGCAGCAACTGCCTCATGTACACAGACAACCCTCTCTTCCTACCACCCAACACTACAACCTGCAAGAGATGCACCTACATAGCCAAACTGGAAGCAAAGCTCTCTCCACCCAAGATTGTGCTAGACAGTCAAGAGGAGAAGGTTAATACCTGCACTACACCTCAAGCAACACATAGCCTTTCAAAACCCACACCATCAACACCCACACATAGCAACACTAAACCTACATATGCGGAGTCCCTTAACATTAACTTGCCCAAGCAACAAGGACCTCCGAAGCTGAAACTCAAACAAACGCCAGTCACAACCAAAGTGACACATAGCTCACAACACCAGTGTGCCACCCAACAACAGCCCCTAAGGCAAGACAACATACCCAACACTTTAGTTATAGGTGACTCCATAGTCAGGCACAATGATGTCCCACTCACCAGGCTGAACAAGGAGAAAATTACAGTCAGCTGTCTGTCGGGTGCCAGGATCTACCACATAATGCATGCACTCAAGTCACTCCACAACAAGTATAAATATGACTCTGTCATTGTCCATTTTGGAGTGAATTACTTGAGACTTACCTCCCTGGACTACATAAAAAGAGACATGGAAGAGCTCTAGGATCATGTGGCCCAGGCAGGTATGACCCTAGCTCTGAGTAGCATCCTGCCTTCACCCAGAATGATACCACAGTATAAGGACAAAATGATTAACCTCAACAATTGGCTAAGCTTCAGGTGTCATTCAAGGGGATCTAGTATCTGTCTGCCTGGGATGACATGATCGACAAACCACAATGCTTTTCCAGAGATGGTCTGCACCTGTTACCCCTGGGATTCAGGTTACTGGCTAAAGCTCTTGCCACCCCTATAGTGCCTTTTTTAGGCATTGTTCAAAGGACAAAACCACCACTGTAACCAGTACAAGCATGCGAAATCTGAAGGTAATGCTACTCAATGCTAGAAGTCTAAACCTCAAAATGCACTCTCTTGAGGCACTCCTAAAAATGGAGAACATCGATATCTGTGCAGTAACTGAGACCTGGTTCAAGGCTCCAGAGAGCACCCCTGCAATACCAGGCTACAACTCTTACCACACTTTTCGGCCACCAAACCAAGACCGAAACACTAAAGGTGGAGGAGTGTCCATATTCACCAAGGATATTTACACCTCCAGGCTAGTTGCCCAACACAATGCATCTGAAATTCTCCAGGTGCAACTAACACTAGGTTAGCTAGTAATGCTACTCAATGCTAGAAGTCTAAACCTCAAAATGCACTCTCTTGAGGCACTCCTAAAAATGGAGAACATCAATATCTGTGCAGTAACTGAGACCTGGTTCAAGGCTCCAGAGAGCACCCCTGCAATACCAGGCTACAACTCTTACCACACTTTTCGGCCACCAAACCAAGACCAAAACACTAAAGGTGGAGGAATGTCCATATTCACCAAGGATATTTACACCTCCAGGCTAGTTGCCCAACACAATGCATCTGAAATTCTCCAGGTGCAACTAACACTAGGTTAGCTAGTAATGCTACTCAATGCTAGAAGTCTAAACCTCAAAATGCACTCTCTTGAGGCACTCCTAAAAATGGAGAACATCGATATCTGTGCAGTAACTGAGACCTGGTTCAAGGCTCCAGAGAGCACCCATGCAATACCAGGCTACAACTCTTACCACACTTTTCGGCCACCAAACCAACACCGAAACACTAAAGGTGGAGGAATGTCCATATTCACCAAGGATATTTACACCTCCAGGCTAGTTGCCCAACACAATGCATCAGAAATTCTCCAGGTGCAACTAACACTAGGTAAGACTGCAATCCAAATTGTAGCTTGCAACACATCCCCCACCATGCCCCAAGATTCTCACTTCACCTTTCTAAACATGCTGGAAAATATTAAGATATAACCAAACCCCCTAATACTGGGTGATTTCAACTACCCTGTCATTAACTGGGAAAACAACTCGGGTGCCAACACCTTTTCCCAACGGTTCTTGGAATTCATAAATTACAATGCCCTGGATCAACTAATCCATTGTCCCATCAGGGGATCCAATATCCTAGACCTGGTTATTAGCAACATGGGAGATAGATGCTCCACACCAGTGGTCACACCCTCATTGGTCAGGTCTGACCATAAGCAAATCACCCTTGACATCCACATCCCACCCCCACCCCCCAGTAAGGAAACCACCGTAAAAAACTTCTCCAAAGCCAACTTCATGCTACTCAAGTCAGAAGTGACAAATTTCATGACACCCATGCAGACGGAAGTTGAAGGTTCAACTGCTGAATCCTACACTAAGGCACTGTACAAGCACATCCTCTCGTGCATGAATCGTGCGATCCCAAATAGAACCAAGACGTTCTCCTCCAAAAAAAGGAAGCCAATATGGTGGTCCCCTGCTATAAACAAACTATACAACAGAAGGAAGAAACTGTTGCAGAAAACAGGAAAATCCCAGGATGCAAAAAACTCCCTTACCAGCCTCAGTAAGAAGCTGCGATCCCTCATAAAATCCTCCAAAGCTAGTTACGAAAATAAAATTGCCAAAGATTCCAAAGACAACCCCAAGGCATTCTATAGCTATGTCAAGAATCTAAATGGCAATGCTCATATCTGCTCTGAGCTACAACAGAATGGAATTAAATATACTGATCCCAAGGATACTGCCAGTATCCTGGCAGATCGGTTTAGTGCCAACTTCACCTCCCTCTCACCCCCTAAAGGGCCCATCTCAATACCAAAAGATTGCCAAATTCCAGTAATCACAGCCACACAGATAGAAAGCGCACTCTCCAAAGCTAAGAATACAGTATCCATGGGACCAGATGACATCCCGGACTGTGTACTACATGAGCTACAAAATGAACTGGCACCTCACTTAAGTGTCATGTTTAATCATCTCCTCATCTCAGGCTTCGTGCCCACTGAGTGGCACACAGCTACAGTTATTCCACTCCACAAGGGGGGATCCACCTTGGATCCCAGGAACTACCATCCCATCAGTATGGAGAGCCTGATCTGCAAGGGCATGGAATGCATTATCATGTAACTTATAAACAAAGACATTGGCAACTTTCAAACACCAAGTTTGGGTTCATGAAGGACCAATCTTGTCTCCTGAACCTGACTGACTTCTTCGAATCAGTCTCTAGAACTGTGGACGAGAATAAGGTGGTCCACACAGCCTATCTGGACCTTGCCAAGGCCTTCAACACCATCCCCCAGTCTGGAATCATAGATAAACTTACTAAGCTGGGCATAAATCCCTACGTCACTCGATGGTTTGCCAACTGGTTTACTGACAGAACCCAGACTGTAAAAGTAACTGACTCCAAATCCAGCTCCAGAAAAGTGACAAATGGAGTACCTCAGGGTTCAGTCCTGGGACCGCGCTTATTTGCATCTACTTCTCAGAAGTACAGGCAAACACTATGGGACTCTGGCTAACAAAGTTCGCAGATGACTGCAAACTGGGAGCCATTATTAAATCCTAAAATGATGTGGATATTTTACAAAAATGCCTTACAGAAACAGATGCTTGGTGCCAGAGCCATGGGCTCAAGCTTAATACCAAGAAATGTGTAGTTATCCTTTTTGGGAAAAAACATGTAGCCATGAATTACCACATAGGAGGCAGTACATTAAACATTGAAAGTGTGATGAGAGACTTGGGACACAGGTGGACAGTGGTCTCACCTTCGATAACCACATCACCACAACAGTCAGGAAATCCTTCTATGTGGCACACCTCATCACTAAGGGCTTTTCATCCAGAAAAAAGGAGGTCATTGCCCCACTGTACTGATCCCTCATTAGACCCATTATAGAATACAACGCCCCGTTTGGTATGTACCTCTCAAGACATCTGCAACAGCTGGAAAGGCCACAGAAATACCTCACTTAAAGAATCGCAGGCCTAAAGCAGATGCCCTATGCTGACCATCTAAAAAAACTCCAGCTATACTCTGTGGCATATCATCTACTCAGAGGCGATCTCTGCTTAACATACAAGGCCATGTCAAACCCTGAGCTGCTGGACTTGCTACACTTAAAGAAATCCCAATCTCTCAGAGCCACACACTGCAGGGATCTAAACCTTGTCATCACATTGAACAAAACATGCTGCAGGGATAGGTTCCTGACCCAGAGACTCCTCATACTCTGGAATATATGTCAAGCAGAGCACCTCCTTGGCCCTCTTCAAAAAGAACCTTGACGATTGGATGGGAGATAGGAAATTCACTCCGGGGATCACGCCAGTCACCCTGCTAGACAGGGGTCCAGGAAGTAAATACTGTGGGAAGAAATATCCAGGAATTGTTATGGCCAGGCTTGTATAGGCCCTAGGGCTGATAGCCAAGTACCAACCTATGAGCCTATGAACCTATATTCATGAGGTGATTCCTTGAAACATTTAAATAATTATTTATAAATGCACTTTTTCTAAAGGTAATACATTCAAAACAACTTTTTCATTGTCTAAATTAATAGCAATATCAAAAAATACACTCTAAACCCCTGGATTCAGCAAGGAGCCATGCAGGAATAAGTTATTCCTGCATGGCAGGGACCATTCCTGTTCATCACGGCAGCGCGCCATGCATATGTTTGAAGGCGTGCTGCCATGCTATAAAACGGACATGGTGCCATGTACGAGCACAGGGGGTGTGTCTTAAAGCAGAGCTCTCACAATACACATGCCCCTGCACTCCTGAATTGCTGTTCGGCAATTTAAAATGAGCGAGAATGATCGTAACACCCCCAAACCATCAGGGTAAGAAATCTGGACAAAGCCAAAAGAGACAATCATCCCTACCAAGCCAAAATGTCATAGAATAACAGATGTAGCATAAGCACATAGCACACACTTCCCAACCTGTCAGAGTAAGGAATGTGGACAAAGCCATAAGGGACAATCATCCCACAAAGCAGAAAGTTGATGGAATAACAGATTCAGCATTATCATGGATGTTCTGAAGGGTACAAATAAAAACACAACAAATAAATTTATTTTTATGCATGCAATAAAGTTTAAGTGCAGCTGTGCGGGTGTACCCATTGCTTAGCTATGCTTAGCCCAGCTGAAACAGTACGATAAGTTAAAAGCAATAGACATCCAGCATAAGCATAAGTGCAATAGTGTAGTGGTTAGAGCATGTGCATTGTATGTAGTCGTTTGCATTCAACCCTCATCAAAACCCTTTCCATTTTGTATGTGTACACATTAACATTTTAATTTTTGCATATTTGTGTAAGAAGTAACTGATTTTTCTCAACCAGAGTAGGGTATTAGGACCAGATGTGAAGTGTCAGTGTAATAAAGTAGTGAAAACCCCATATGAACACAAGTGCCCATACAGTATAGTCACACAAGAATAAATTAATCATGGCACATTGGGGGATGTCAGGGAAGGTAAATAAATCTACATTATGTAATGAATGATGAATCAATCCCATACAGGTGATAGACCAATATAATAAAATATAAGCAATTCTAAGCATTGCACAGCTATTTAGACAATGAAAAAGATGTTTTGAATGTATTACCTTTAGAAAATTTATGTAAAATAAATAAATAAATAACAATAAAATTTTCTGTGAAAAATATTCAACGACTGTCCTTATCAGCAAAATAAAATGCAAAAACAACACATGTATGCATCATAAACTATATAAGTTGGTATTGTACATGGTCAGGGGGTTATATTCAATATGACAAATGCAGGGGTAATTTTTTATTTTTTATTTTTTTATTTTATCAACAAATGTAAAATAAAATAAAAAAAATAAAATTTTGACAGTGATGGGTTCTGTAGGCTGTGCCTGTGGCAAATCTAGCTATATTGTTATAGCAGCTAGCTAATTTGTTTAGGTTTGCTTTCCATAGGTTTAGGAAAATGGATGATGCATAGAGAAGGGTCAAGAGAAGATGTGTTCTAGCTATGGCTGTTCTGGCAGGTGGGGTTAGGAATGGTTTAATCCTATATAAGGAGCCTAGTTTTTTGTTAACTGTTTTAATGGTTTTGTCTATATGAGTGTCAAATGTAAGGTTATTATCTATTGTTACACTAAGAAGTTTTGTGGATGGTTCTGGAGAGATTATGGTGACATTGTTGAATGAGATTGTAATATTTGGTGATGTGAATTTATGGGTAGGGGAGAAAAGTAGTAGTTTGGTTTTGTTGGGATTCAATAGGAGATGGTGATTATTGAACCAGACCTCTACTTTGTTGAAGGTGCTTTGGGATAGGGATTGTAGTTCTGAGGGGGTGGTGGCAGAACAGATAAGGGTAGAATCATCTGCATATTGATGCTTATGGATCCTTGGGAGACACCAAGGGGGATTGGTAGAAGGGGGATAGATTGTCTTTCCATAATACTGCTTGTTGTCTGCCCTGCAAGTAAGAGTGGAACCAGCTGATTACTAGGTTGTTTAGGCTGAATGATTTTAGTGTGTCTAGGAGTAGGTGGTGATTCACCATATTGAATGCTTTGGATAGGTCGAGAAAGAGGGCAGAGGAGAGGATGTTGTGATTACAGTTTTGATTTACTGTGTGAGAGAAGGAGAGAAGTGCTGTCGTGGTACTATGGGCAGGTCTGAATCCATGCTGGGATGGGGCTAGGAGATTGTACTGGATAAGGTGAGTTAGAATTTGCTTATGTATACATTTTTCCATTAGTTTGGCTAAGGGAGATAGGATGGCTATAAGTCTATAGTTCGAGAGTTCAGTGGAGTTGCCCCCTTTGTGAAGTGAATAATGTGGGAGATTTTCCAGATGGAAGGGACATAGGATTCATGGATAGTACGATTGATTAAGATGGAGATAGGGTATGCTATTTCATTAGCGGCCTTTTGTAGGAATTCTGCAGGGAGTAAATCTGCAGCCAGGGTGGTGGGTTTGAGTTTCTTAAGTAGGGATTTAATATAGTCTGTGGGGATTGGATCAAATTTGTAGGGAGTACATTATCAAGAGTGGGTGAGGTGGTGTTGGAGGAGTTGGGAGGTAGGTTATTAGCTAAGGACTGAACTGTTTCTGTAAAGAAAGTATTGAAGGCCTCTGCTACACTTTTAGGGGGTAGATGTAAGGTAGATGAAGGGGTGGGGGTTGTGGATTTACCTAGATGGAGCAATTTGTTGAGGCTTGACCAGAATTTTTGTGGTTGATTTTGGTGCTTTTTCTGAAAGTTGAAATAGTAGGTTTGTTTGTCTATCATAGTGGATTTTTTTGCCTCGTTTCTCAATTGTTTGTATCTAATGTGGTCCTGACAGGATTTGGTGGATCTCCAGGAGGCCCATGCTGTGTCCCTAGCAGTTAGCTTTTGTTTAGTATCTTTGGTTAGCCATGGAGCTATTTTGCTTTTGGTTCTGTTATTTCTTTTGGGAGCACGCCTGTCTAAGATGGCTAGGAATTTAGCATTAAAGTGTGAGACTGCTTCGTCTAGGGGAAGCAGCTTTAGATTGGACCAATTGCATGATTTATGTTTGGTCTGGAATTTAGTAAGGTTAAATTTTTTTGTGTTTCTAATGGCTTTAAGGGTGATTTGCTGAGGCATGTCATTCCTTTTTCTGATTATATAGATTAAAAAGTGGTCACTCATGTCCTCAGGGTGCCTGATATAAATGGGGTTTGTTGTTTATAAGTATCCAATCTAGGGTGCTTTATTTATTGTTAGGCTTATTAATTCTGGTGGGGGAAGTTATAATTTGGGAGAAGCCATTTAAGTTAATGTGGGTGGTGGGGGAGTTTGATGAACAGGTTTTCCAATTGAAATTGAAGTCTCCTAGAATAATAGCTTCTTGGGGGTGGGTAGTGGATAGCCATTGGAGGGTACTTTCTAAGGTCACTATGTTGTCACCTGGGGGAATGTAGATACATGCTATGTTGATAGCTTAGTGTTTGTTAAGCTGGCTTTTATTATGAGTGCTTCAGAGGTGCTAGTTATCAGGCTTTGTGCGATACTGATAGTGGACACTTGTAGAATGGATTTGTAAATGATGGCTACTCCACCACCTTTCCTACCTTGCCGGTGAAGTCTTATTATATTGTAGCTGGGGGGTATTATCTCATTATTAGGGATAGTGGGTTTGATCCAGGTTTCGGTAAGACATAATAGGTCAGGGGAGTGCATGTCCAGAAGAGCATGTATATAGTGAATCTTATTATTCATACTTCTGATGTTTAAGTGACAGACTAGTAGTGAATTAGTGCTCCGTAGATTGGAGACAGTGCTATTTGTGGAGCTAGTGGTATCAGGTAGGTTTGGGCCTGTGCTAGGGTGGATATCCTCATCTGCTATAAGGGTTGGTTGAGACTTCCTTACTAGTTTGTGGATTTTTAGCAGGAGTTGGTGATAGTATTTAGTACTAGGTTTTATGTGGGTAGCTCTTAGGGAATGAAGAGGTGTTGGGGTAGTAGAATTAGAGGACAGGTAAGGTTGTAAAGGTGTGGCATAATGGGGGTGGAAGCTAGCAGTGGTACTGGATGTGGGATATTGACGGCTAGGTATGTAGTAGTGTTCATAGGAGGTGAGGAGATAAAGTATGACAAGTGGGGGTATGAGATACCAGATTGGTCTAGGTTTTGGAGATAAGATGGGAGTTAGTGGAGACATTGTGGGGTAAATACTGTTGGTGTTAGGGAGTGTGGGTGGGAAGATGCAAGAGAGTGAGGTATGAGGGAGT
This sequence comes from Protopterus annectens, assembly GCF_019279795.1. Taxonomy (NCBI): domain Eukaryota; kingdom Metazoa; phylum Chordata; order Ceratodontiformes; family Protopteridae; genus Protopterus; species Protopterus annectens. The sequence continues at coordinate 480,045,055 of NC_056742.1, read as the reverse complement.
GGTGGGTAGGGAGTGTGGGGTTGGGTGTAAAGATAGATTGAGTTTGGTTGGTTGGTTATGATATGTGGGGGTGGGGGTTAAGGAGGGGGCGTGGTTTGGTGACTATAAATGTAGAAGTACTGGAGGCGGATGGGAATTGGGGGCAGGGTAGGGGAGCAAAGTGAGCCCGCAGGGCGAACGGAGTGGGTAGATCCCAGGAAGGTGAGTTTCAGGACAGGTTGGGTTGGGAACAATCAGCTGTGTAGATAGTTGGGCAAGTAGGCCAGCATGCACAGAGGGAGAAAATAGGCTAAGAGGACTAGCGGTGGGGAAGCAGATATGGTTGTAGGGGAGAGGGGTAGTAAATAAAAATAAAGAGTACAATACAGTGGATGGTTGATTAGGAGTGAATGGGTAATCATAAGTTCTACCCTGGGATCACTTCAGGAGCCCTGTTGACAGAGGCCCAGGTTACTAGTCTAATGGGGAGGCGAAAGCCATCACTCTGTGGCTAGGCTTATAAATGCCCATGGGGAGATAGCCTAGTACTTACCTATGAACCTATAAACCTATAATAGATGGATTCATGCTGCCATCTAGCGGCCAACCTTGTAATTACAGCAAGTTTCCTTACAGAGCCTGAGTCTGGGAAAGCTATGAACTGTGGACTTATCGTGGTCTTGGGAAGGGTATAAAAAGCTAAATAAGTGGGTATAGAGAAAAGGAATGGTGGCTGCTGCAGAGTGAATTACAGTGCGTTCTAACCACCTAGCAGGGTTGTGGGAATAGCGTTTAGGTTTAACACAACTCAAGAGTATACAGACATAATTTAGAATATTTTCCCCTTGAAGCAGTAGAGGTAATTCTTTCAGGGGTAGGTTTTGCAGGACCTTGGCAGAATAAACTTGGCTTCTTAACCACTTCCAGCATGTTGAAGTTAATGTCTACGTAGGGCAGGGAAGCTAGAGAGAATGTGAAGAGGAGAGGCAAAGAGGAAAAGGACAGTTACAGATACCAGTTCTCCGGCCTAGTCAGTGCACACAATACATTACAGATATGCAATGTAGCTATCAAATATATTTTAACAGCTATAAATATCCTTTAAAAGCTCAAGGCAGCATACAAAATACTGTAGAAATATGCAATGTAAAGCAGAGATGTGTAACTTTAAAAACATTGGATAAAAAACTGTTAAACATTTTAAAACACTTGGCAGCATACAACAGACTTTAGAATTGTTCAGTTTTAAACACAGATGTGTAGCATTTCAAAAAGTATAAAAACAATCTTCAGCATTGGGAGCAATAGTAAATCATCACTGCTGTAGCGGTAAACCATTTGTGGAGGCTAACAGAGATTGAGCATTGCTTTTTATGAATTATGGAGCTGTAATCACCAGATACTGGGTCATTACAACTAAATTAAGGGGTAAAAAGTGCATTAAACCAGGTGGCAGCTGAATAGTTATTTAAAGTGCGCTTAACGCCAGGGTGATTTGTCAGATAGGAAATCTAATGGTAGATATGTCAGCAAATGTAGACACTACTCTTCAGTTCAACAGCTTATTTCAATGTCCAAATTAACGGTCGCTAGTCCATAAAACAGCTACCTTCAAGTTCAGTTAGATTATTTTACATTAGGACCTTCCATTGTTCAGAAGCATGGTGGATTCACGTTTAGAGGCTGTCCAATCCTTTCTACTATGAATTAGTGACAGATTACACTGCAACTGTTGATATTAGGTAGCGCTTGATCAGCAAATTATCTGCTTGCCAGTTTGGGGATGCTACCAAGTTAAACAGTGAATATGGGGTCTAAGTGTAACTCCAAGCCCACACATGTCTGAGCGGGTACAGCAGGCCGGTGTTTTTGTTTGCAGCCTGTATAAGGCAGGGATACCGATTATTCAGGCTAATTATTGGTATATACATTTGTTCCCTTGATATTATGCCTCTAAAGACAACAGCTGAGGTACATAGCCTCTGCGAGTCATAGGAAGCACATACCTTAGTAATGTGCTTCAGGAACACACACAACTCTCTTAAGTAGAGCAAACATATGGAGGAATTCAATAGGTTATAGGTGTGATTAGTCCAAAATAAAATGTCTATTGTGCTAGGCTGCAATCTCTAGGATGCTACTGTGTTATCGAGTGGTATAGGGGTCTAAAGTGCCAATCACGTACGTGTCCGAGCGAGTACTGTATAGTCGGTGTTTACTGTATGCAGTCATTAGTAGACATGAGAAATCTTTTCAACAGATTAATATCTGATCTAAGCCCTCAAGAAAATCCTTGCATTGACATCAAAAAGACTGAAAAAAAATGGCTTAATACTTAAATGAGTTCATGGACTACTGTATTTCCATGTTAAATGAATTAGTAGTTTCTTACATCTTGGAATGACAAGTTGTCAAGAGGTTCTCGCAAATGGAACACCTCACAATAAAAATGAACTTGTGATGATGTAGTAATGAAACCACAATGTAAATAAGAAGTAACTCCTCTAAAGAGGTAATTTGATTTACATTACTCACAATGCTTTGCAGCAACATGTAAATAATTGCTCAGTACCTACCATGACATCATTTTATGGGTGTGGTTATACACAAAAGCTTAGTAAACAATAAAACTAAAGAACCAAACAATGCACTATAATCTTCATTTGCAAACTCACTAGCAACTTTATCATGAGGTGTACACTGGGAAATGAAATTAATTGTAAAACAAATATGCTTCCAAACATGACTGATTCACTTTAAGAGAATTGAAGTCCTCACCCTGTGCAGCGGTTAGCATTGTTGCCTCACAGCAACAGGTTCTCCCATTCGATTCTCAGCTGGAGCACCTTCTGTATGGAGTCTGCATGTCCTCCCCGCAGTCAAGTGACGTATAAAGACATACTGGTATATGCGTGCTTAAATGGTGTGCCTTCTTTGAAGGTTGGGCATCACACTGGCAACTCAGCACTGTAAAAATCCACTGCCAATCATTAGTGGACCGGAGTTCTGCTGTGGCAACCCCTAACCGGGAAAAGCCGAAAGACAAGAACTCCGCACCCTTACTATAGTAAACCTTGCCACTAAACCACTGCCCTATCTAAGATGTTTCACTACTCCTTCAGCATGTAAAGAGTGAGTTGCTTTGCCTGTCTTTATTTACCATAGTCATTCTATTTGTGAGTTGCTGTAGAGGATTCAGGGTCTAGGGTCCTATATTCAAGGCACAGGATTTGAGCCTGAATAAGTTAACCAACCTGTCATCCCTAACTGGGGCATTACACACACACACACACACACACACACACGCACGCATGCATGCACACACACACACACACACACACACACACACACACACACACACACACACACACACACACACACACACACACACACACACACACCTGTGTTTCATGAATGATCCTGAAATGGCAACAGTAATAATCGATGCTTGTCTCTTAAAAATCACACTAGGCTCTAAAGTTTAAATGCGTGTGTGTTTTACTAAGATGCATGCACAGATGCATGTTAAGGACACACTCTGCATGAGTCCTTCATGATAAAACCATGCCAACAGTGGGAAAGTCCTGCATTATCCACACACAATCATGGATTATTGCTAAAATGTATGTTGGTCTGATGATATGCTGTTTATATCCTTGTAGGCTTTGGCCCTGGTCAGCAGACTTTGTTTCTACATTTAGTTCAATCCAATATGTCTATGTTCTCCAGATTTTCAAGAAAAAAACACCAAGGGTTTTTTTTTTCTGTATCCATTGTTCGATTGTATGTTTTAGAATAATTAAGGATAAATAAATCAGTATACTTTATTTCTAGTAGTTGTACCCTCAGCAGAGGGAGGAGATGTTATACGAGTATCAGACGTTTATATTTATAGCTGCACTGAACTTAGGTTTCATATCTAGGCTGCAGAGGTGTCTAATTTGTTGCAGCATTTATTAGTTTTATATTTTTAGCTCTATTTGCACCATCTGACAATTTTATTCATTATGGGTACCTACATCTGGACAGGGAGGATTCCTTTTAGTTGATATCCCATTTCTGGGATCCCAGTTCCATAACATAAAACATACAGATGTTACAGAAAAGTATAGATGGGTTAGAGATGCAAGATTTTTCACTAACAGGTTTAGGGTTAGAAGGGCAAAATGGAGTATAGAGATGAAAGTTCTGATATTGACATCTGATAGGGAAAGATATAGTGGGGCCTATTAAACAGGCAACATTTACAGAGCTTGAAGAGTTAAGGATAGCAGAGAAGATGTTTATGGGGAGTATGTTGAAAATTATAAAGGAGGAAATAAAAGTGACAGTTAATTGGTGGAAGAATGTCCAAGAGGCTTAAGAAAGAGAGAGAAGAAAGGACTGGGAGAGTATCCAAGCAGGACACATCGGGGGAGAGTATCCAAGCAGGACACATCGGGGGAGAATATCCAAGCAGGACACATCGGGGGAGAGTATCCAAGCAGGACACATTGGGGGAGAGTATCCAAGCAGGACACATCGGGGGAGAGTATCCAAGCATGACACATTGGGGGAGAGTATCCAAGCAGGACACATCGGGTAGTATACAGTTCTTTGAGAAAAACTGCACCAGAAGGAACAATGCAGAAACTGAAAGAAAGATGAGTGGCAGAGAATGAAATATAGCGTTGAAAGCTTTTGGGGAGGAAGCCATAAATTGACATCTTGTGGCTGTGTTGGATATGTACAGTAGAGTTTCCTGTATGGATGGTATAGACACTTGTGAGGGAATGATAGATGTTAGTCTTCTGATGATAAGTGCTGGAGAAGAGGCAAGATGGAGCTGATTAGATGCATATGTAGGGGGAGTGCAAGGAGGTTCGGAGGGTGTCGAACAGTGTCTGAGAAATTTGGAGCAAAATGAATTAGAAGAAAAGAGAAAACACATGAGCTTTTGTCTCTGTTGAGTGGAAACAGGAGTGCAGTGGTGGAAGATAAAAGGAGAGGGAAGAGATGTTTTCTATAGGCGCAGGTATTAGGAGGACAGTAGCGCAAAGATGGAAAGATGTGGGGAGTAGTCCTGGAGACAAAAATAAAAGTCAATTTGGGCTGCCAAAATATAGCTAGGATCAGCGAAAGTGAGTAAGTTAAAGAATATGCCAAAAGAGCATTTTGAAAAAGAAAATATACAGCTGACAAAGATGAATCCCAGGTGCATTGTTGTATGTCTTCCATATAAAAAAAGGATTGGATATATACCTCTTTACTGGATATTCGTATGAAAAGAAGTGTTTGCGGAGACTAAATTTTCTCATTACTCATTTACAGGATGGAAAGTGACTTTGCAGTAACTTTTAAACAGACAAAGAGAATGCAGGATAAATTCTGAAACGTTACACCACTGAGATCAGAAAGCATTATTTCATTTTGAGAAAATGTATAGATTCAGTTTCTTATAAATTAATGAAAGAAACTAAGTATTGTTATTGTGGAAAACAAAGTGTACTCATAAGAACAGGACAATTTTAGGTAAGCAATCACAGGGATCATGAGGCCCAGCCATATGTCAAGCAAGGCCATACATTATAACCCAGGTGCAAATTTGTGTTTACCCATCCAATCATGAAGACTAACCTTTAAGGCAGACAAAGCAGTTCTTTGCTTGCCTTTGACTGGTAAATTATTCCACAGGCTAGAAATATGTTGAATTGGGAACCTATCCCCTTAGCAAGTCTTATTAATTTGTTGGTGTAAATTTAGGACCCTTGTACAGGTGTTTGTATTGGTTTACTATCAAAGCATTGAAAGTTGGAACAAAAAACATTCAAAACTTCGGTTCAAACATTCAATGTGCTGCATATTAATTAGGTTGAACTGTCAAAAGAAATAGTGAAAACATCGGAGTGGACATATTTGACATCCCTTCGCCCCTGCATCATAACCAACAATGCACATTCTAATGCTTTCACTTACCTGCCACCTTTTCAGAAGTACTAACCTACCAGTTCAGTACTGCACAGTGCTCTAATCACATTTTTGCAGGGGGGGCAAACATTCCCTGCACTCCCCTTTGGGGGGTTGTGTTCCACACACCCCCTGCAACTTATATATTCCAAGTCCGAGATCTCACTACAGTGAGGAAAAGGGTACATTTCTCATTCTGCACTGTACCACAATCTGTAGTCATAACATTGACCATGTATAAACAAATGCACAACAGCATTCACTGTAATGGACGCTGACAGACATGACAGGCGGCAATACAGGAATCAGTCAACTGACATTTGACATTCTCATGTCCGCTGAACCGTCCTTCTTCATTTTTATAGTAAAGCTTTTGTAGAGACACAGGTTTTGCAAAAATATCAGAGGTAAAGCAGGACTGTGTCTTCCATGACTTGAACAATGAGACATAACCTTGAAGCAGCTGTTAGGCTACTGACTATAAAAACAATAGTGCTAATTTCTTGGGATAGTTGAAGGATTTAAAGCCTATAATTTTTCGGTTAAAAATCATCTGGGCCTTCCCAATTCAGCAATATGCTCAGATTTATATATACCAAAAGGGACATTCTATTCAAAGATGGGTCTGATATGGTAAGCATGAAGTGGTAAAATGACTTCCTTGGATCTTGAAGCTATTTCCTTGAAAGTTAACTGGACTTAATAGAAGGATTTCCTGACTATGGTGGAAACATGACTGAATGAGAGAATGTTATTGATATAGGCACCCAGGTATTGGTTTGACTGTATTGGTTTGAAGAAGAGTACCGTTTTTTTATCAGACTCTACTTTGCTGCCCTTCTTTGCATTTAGCCTGAGGCCATTTTTAGTTCACTTGGTTTGAGAATATTTCAGTTCTTCTTGGAGTGGTCCAGTATGGGTTGATGACTGGATACCAGTTCATAGTTTGCAATTATCAACAAATGTGGTCAACCACACTTCAGAGATATTGGCTTGAATATCTGCAAAATAAATGGCAAAAAGTAGAGTGACCAGTTGTATCACATTAATTATAATTTTACATTCTTAGATAATACCAGCAATTTTCACTACTTACGTTCTGTTGGATAGCCAGTTTTAATTCCAAGAAAAATGTAGACGTATACATTAAGTTTGTCTAACTTTTCAGTAGTACCAACAACAGTGTTAGCAGCAAAAGCCTTGATGATGATATCAAGATAAGCAATATGCACAGACTGTCCACTGTCTAAAACATAAGTAACCTTTCTAAAGAAGTTTATTAGGTTTAGGAGACAGGAGCTGCTCTTTACAAAGCTGGACTTAGAATTATAATTGGAATTTATGATCCTAGGAACTAGGAACTAGATGTACTGACCACACATGCCAGGAATTGCTGAAGTCTCCTCAAGACAGAAGTCTGAGAAACACCCAACTTGTCCCTAGTCTGTCTCTGGAAGGTCACTGTGGCAAGTATAGTAAGGATTATATTTTCCTTAGTATCCACAGGGATAGGAAGTCCATGCACCCCCCCCCCAGTACCTGTGTGGGGAGCATATCTTCTAAGACTCTTTGCATTCCACTCTGAACTTATCAAGGATTTCCAGATTATCAATATTATAATGAATTATTTTTTGTCATGACCATATATTCTTACTAAGATGTACCTCCCTGGACTACATGAAAAGAGACATAGAGGAGCTCTCTGATCATGTAGCCCAGGCCAGTATGACCCTGACCTTGAGCAGCATCTTACCCTCACCTAGAATGATGGCACAGTACAAAGACAAAATGATCGATTTTAACAATTGGCTAAAATTTTGGTGTCATTCAAAGGGGATCCAGTGTCTGTCAGCCTGGGATGACATGCTCGACAAGCCATGTTGCTTCGCTAGGGATGGCTTGCACCTGTCACCACTGGGCTTTCGGATATTGGCAAAGGCTCTTGCCACCCCCATAGTGCCTTTTTTAGGCAAGGCTCAAAAGTCAAACCCACCTCCATAGACAGCACAAGGAACAAACTAAGGGTAATGCTGCTAAACGCCAGAAGTCTTAACCTCAAGATGCATGCACTCAAAGCTCTCCTCAGTATGGAGAACATTGATATCTGTGCAGTGACAGAAACCTGAATCAAGGCTCCAGAGAGCACCCCAGTACTACCAGGTTATACCTCATATCATGCTTTTTGGCCCCAAAACCCAGACCGAACCACAAAAGGAGGGGGAGTTTCCATATTTATCAAGGATATCCACACCTCCAGGTTAGTGGCATTGCACGAAGTATCAGAGATCATCCATGTGCAACTAACAGTGGGCAAGACTGCTTTTCAGTTTATAGCATCCTACAGACCACCCAACCAAAGTCAGCAATCCCACTCGGATTTCCTGTAAACATTGGAGAACATGAAGATATCTCCGAACACCATTATATTGGGCGACTTCAACTACCCAAACATAGACTGGGAGCACTACTCAAGCCCCAGCACCTTAGCCCAAAGGTTCCTGGAAATTATAAACTCAAATGCTATGGAACAACTAGTCACCACTCCCACAAGAGAGGATAACATACTAGACCTGATCATTACCAACATGGGTACTCTATGCTCCATACCAGAAGTATATCCCTCATTGGTAAGATCAGACCATAAATTAATTTCACTGGATATCCACATCCTGACTTCACCCCAACCCAGAAAACCACAGTGAAAAACTTCTCAAAAGCAAACTTCTCACTTCTCAAATCTGAAGTGGAATCCTTCAAGGCCCCAGGGCCAGTGGAAACTATGGCCCAAACTGCAGAATCCTATATAAACGCATTTTACGGACATCTCCAGGAATGCATGGATCATGCTATCCCAAACAAAACCAAGACTCAATCATCCAAAGGCAGGCATCCAGTCTGGTGGACCCCAGCCATAAATAAACTGTACAACAGAAAGAGGAAGCTACTACATGATAGAGCAAAATCCCTAATAGTGAAGGCAGCTCTGATCAGTACTAGCAAAAATTACGATCCCTCATAAAATCCTCCAAGGCCAGCTTCGAGAGAAAAATTGCACAGGACACTAAAGACAATCATAAGGCTTTTTTCAGTTATGTTAGGAACCTGGGATGCAACTCCGAGACTTGTTCTGAGTTGATTCTAAATGACAAAAAATACACTGAACCCACAGATATCGCCAATATCCTGGCAGACAGGTTCAGTGCAAACTTCCCCCCCCAAAAGAGCAAGTATCTATCCCGGCAGAGGGCTGCCTCCCAAACATCTCTGATGCTCAGGTGAAGGCTGCCCTCTCCAAAGCAAAACACTGCTTCCATGGGACCAGATGGCATCCCAGGTTGTGTCCTGCATGAACTCCAAGAAGAACTAACCCCTCAAATAAAACAGCTGTACAATCTCAGCCTCACTACAGGATATGTGCCCACAGAATGGCGTACAGCAACAGTGGTCCCACTCCACAAAGGTGGAGCATCTACGGACCCTGAAACTATCACCCCATAAGCCTGACTAGCCTAGTCTGCAAGGCTATGGAGAGGATCATCATGGAGCTCATAAACAAAGACATTGGGGACCTACAGACACTAGATCCTACCCAATTTGGCTTCGTCAAGGGCAGATCCTGCCTTTTGAACCTGGTTGACGTCTTTGAAACAATCACCAAAGCCATAGATGAAGGGAAGGTAGTCCACACAGCCTATCTGGACCTAGCAAAGGCATTTGACACAATACCCCACTCAGGCATCATAGATAAGCTATCCAGCTTAAATATAAACCCCTATGTCACAAGATCGGTCACAAACTGGCTCAAAGACAGAACCCACAGAGTGAGAGTTGCTGGAGCCATGTCAGACTCGAAACCGGTCACAAGTGGCATCCCACAAGGTTCTGCTCTGGGAGGACTATGGCTCACCAAGTTCGCAGATGACTGCAAACTGGACGCCATAATCGACTCTCCAGCTGACACAACCATCCTTCAAAAGGTTTCACAGAGATGGATAACTGGTGCCAGGGCCATGGTCTAAAGCTAAATGCCAAACAGTGTATAGTCATACCCTTTGGCAAAAACAATGTGCCCACAAATTACCACATAGGTGGTAACCCATTAAGTACAGAGAAAGTAATTAGGGATCTGGGGACCCAAGTTGATAGCAATCTCTCCTTTGACAACCACATTGCCAAAGTGGTTAGAAAGACCTTCTACATAGCCCACCTCATCATGAAAGGATTCACATCTAGATCAAGAGAGGTAATCGTGCCGTGTTATTCATCCCTCATCAGGCCTATCGTAGAATATAATGCCCCTTTTGGGATGTACCTTACCCGACACCTGCAGCAATTAGAAAGACCCCAAAAGTACCTCACCAAGAGGATCAAGGGACTCAAGCAGATGCCATATGCTGCTCGGTTAAAAAAACTCCAGCTCTACTCAGTTGCATACCGCCTACTTCGAGGCGATCTATGCCTGACATATAAAGCTATGTCCAATCCAGATTTAATGGACATGCTCCACCTCAGTAAATCTAAATCCCTTAGAGCCACACGCTCGAGGGACTTGAACCTCAGCACAGAAATAAATAGAACTTGCTGGAGGGACAGATTCATAACCCAGAGGCTCCCTTTGCTCTGGAATAGAATTCCAATTAATGTTAGGCAGAGCACCTCATTGAATCTCTTCAAGAAGAATCTTGATGAGTGGATGGAGGATCATAGGTTTGTCCCGGGGATTACTTTTGTGTCACTATTAGACAGAGGCACAGTAAACTAAACCTTAAAAAGGGCACAGTATACTCAAATCAAGGGGTGGCGTAAGCCAAACAAAATCAGGCTAGGCTTGTAATTGCCCCAGGGCAGATAGCCTAGTATGAACCTATGAACCTATGAACCTAAAACTCTTACAATATCCCTGTCTACTCTGAACATGTCAAGGATTTCCTGATTATCAAAATTATGATGAGTTACTCTCTGTATCTCAATTTTCTTGATAGTGAGTGCTGATGAGTGTCTGTGGGCTTGGCTTACCCAAGATAAGCACCTTAGACTGTGAAATAACAAAGCTAGCAGCTCTAGAAAGCATTTTCGCCAATTATAAATTATGCAAAAAGCAGCAATTCTACATTTTATAATGAATCTACACATGGTGCAAAACGCATCAAAATATGAACATGAATTGCAAACAGATAGGAGGACTTATTAGCATACTCCATTTTACATCATTTTTTGTTAGCATTTCGTTATTTACTCATTTGCATAAGTTTATTTGCTGCCATCACACATTAGTGTAAATGGCCTCTATGAAACACTCCTTTTCTCAGAGCCGCTTTTGATTTTTGCCTGAGAGTTACAGACAATCTGCTGCATCTAAAGCCGTCCCATTTTGCACCTCTTCTGATACTTATTTACTGTATTTCAGAAGAATCCTGTATTATTTGTTACATTTCTTGCACTTTACTAAAGTTTCAAATTTGAACTGCCTCCACTGTTGCGTTAGTACTTATTTACATTGTGTCTGCTAATGTTGCAAGTCTGTAGTATCTAGATTATGTGGTTTCCCTGCACTTGAGTTCTAAAACCAGCATTTTTACATTAAGGGGGTTTTGTGACTGTACTCTTATGGCAGAAGTGTGCTTTAGCAAATCTATCTGAGTTGGAGGCTGCTGGCTGAAAGATTATTGAGTGTTTTCTTGATTAGTCTGTAGGCTTTGAGTTTGTAAAACTTGTTTTTCTATATAAGCTCAATGTTTGCACTAGGCTGCTCTATGCACAGCAGCAGTTAGCTGTGCCCTGTATAGACAGAAATGCAATCAAGTTAAAATTTCCCTTAGAGCAACTATCTGTGCAACCTTCCCCAGTCCCCTGCTGCTCTAGGAGGATCTGAGTTGCACACAGAGCAGCATCTCCTAGTTGGATAGCTGCAGTTCACACTGTGTATAGCACCCATTCTTCATATGTGTGCTATCATTCTAGTCCAGTGAAATCTCCTCCCTCTTCTCCCTGGCTCAATCCATAGCAAAAAAACCTGAAACCATGGATGGCATGCTATATCTGTGGCCAATCTGGTGCACGTGGGCATAGTAGTGGTTATATATGCAAATGTAGCAATTGTCTCATGTATACTGACAACCACTTAATCCTGAAACAAGCAAACAGTATGCAAGAGAGATAGTTACACCATAAAAATTGAGATGTGATTCACACATACTAACAAATAAAATGACGAACAGGTTGTCAGCACATGCAAATAGTTTCCCTCACTAAATACGGTCACGCATAAATCCACATATGCATAGGTACTCACAGGTAACTTACCAATACATCAGAGGCCTCCCAGACTCTGCCATCAGAAACCACATGGAAACAAAACCAAGTCAACACCAATTGCTAGACATTAAAGTACATATCACAGTGTCTCCATGAACAAGCCCCTAAGGAGAGACACCACACATTCAAACATCTTGCTTGAGCATAGTAGACTCTATCATGATACACAAATATGCCTTCCTCACTGATTGGATAAACAGAGGGTTACTGTTAGTTGCCTGTCAGGGGCCAGGATTTTCCATATCACACAGGCACTCAGGTCACTCAACCACAAGTACCAGTATGACTCAGTCATAGTCCATGTGGGTATGAGTGACCTGAGACATACCCCCCTGGACTATATGAAGAGAGACATAATGGACCTTTCTGAATACGTGTCACAGGTGGGTATGAGCCTCACATTGAACAATATTCTACACTCCCCAAGAGTGATACCATAATGCAAACAGAAAATGATTGACGTAGATGACTGGCTTAGCAACTGGTGTCTTCCAAGGGAATCTAGTATTTGTCTGCCTGGGATGACATGATTGACAGACCATGCTGCTTTGCCAGAAATGGTCTGCACCTGTCACTGTTAGGCTTTCAAATACCATCCAAGGCATTAGCTAACACCATAGTGCCTTTTTCAGGCAGTGCCAAACCAACAGGCCTGTCAATGTAACAAATTCTTCTAATGCATGCTGAAGGTCATACTGATCAATGCTAGGGGTCATAACAAGAAACTGCACTCCTGGAAGCTCTCCTTGCTCTGGAGAATCCTGACGTCTATGCAGTTACAGAGACATGGTTCAAGGCTGTGGAAAGCACTCCAGCAGTGCAAGGCTACAATGCCTATCACATATTCAGACCACTCTCTGAAAAGGAAAAATGAAAGGACGAGGTGTTTTCATTTACATAAAAACCATCACACCTCAAGATTGGTCAAGCAGGATGACTCGCTTGAGCTACTCCATGTCCAGCTGACTATAGGCAAAATCCTCTACCATATCATTGCTAGCTACAGGTTTCCAACCATAAAGCATGAAGACCACTCTGCATATCTGAAGTTACTAGAAGCACCATCTAGAGGCCGTATATTGAGGGCAAGGGAACATTTCAATTGCAACTCTTTTGGAGTGGTTTACCTGGGGACATGTATTACATGTTCCGCATTTTACGTAGGAAAGACAACTAGAACTATTAGAAAAAGAATCTATGAACATACATACGAGATAGAAAAGAAAAAGGAAAGTAATGCCTTTTTTAGGCATTCTTTAAAGTGTAGTAACATGGTGATAAAATTCTTTATTTTGGAGAGGGTGAGCTCTGACCCCAGAGGGGGAGACTGGGAGAATTTCTTGGAGCATCGGGAATTGATGTGGCAATTACAGTTGGATGCTACCAGATTCCCAGGTCTTAATGATGTGGTCAGTTTAAAAAGTGTACTTAAAATTAGAAATAAACAATTATAGGACTATAGATATGGAATTTTATTATTTTCATTTTTTGACAGATTGACATCATTTTTTAGGTAAAAATAAAGTAGCACCTAGGACCTATCTAGTTTGTACACTGTTTTACTGTTGTAATGAGTATTTACTTATTATTACCATGTGACAATATTGATTAGGAAGGATATGTTTTTTGCAGAATATGTGGAACACATTGGTTGAGTCATAGTTTATTAAATGATTTTTTAAATTATTTTTAATGAATTTTATATATTTTTGACAAAATTATGTCTTATTGATTAGTTAACTAATCTAATACTGTGGTTATTAGAGTTTTCTAACTGGTACACAGTAGATATAAATGTTATACTAAAGTATTATGATATATAATTTAGTTTCATATGTTTTTATTATTTATTAACCAACATATAATGTATATAGATTATTTATTCTTGTGCATTTTTTATATATTACATTTTAGATATGATACATATATTCTAATACTTTAAAGTATCACAAAAAGTTTTTTCTTGTTAAGGCTTGAAATGGTTAATTAATTAATTGACTGGCCTATCCCAGGATATAAATAAAGGGGATGGCCACATTATATTTGTAACTTGATAAAGCCTGGGACACACCAGGCAAAAGCGCTCGTTTTTATTGTGTTCTATCAAATTAAAGTATTTTTGACTTTTTCTACTGACTTTTCTTGCTTGGTATTGGCACTGAAGACAACTACCTAACTACAAAGATTTTTGGATTTTGTATGTCATTTACATTTGCGACTAGCAATCTTTGAGTGATTGGTGGCATTTTCTGCAGTTTTCCTGTGCTTCTTGGTTCGTTACTAGAAGCACGTACCATTCACCCCAACACACTACTCATGGGTGATTTTAACTACGACTCCGTAACCTGGGAAACATATATATCCACTAACATGCAGGCACAGAGATTCCTGGACTTTGTCACTGCAAATGCTCTGGAACAGCTGGTCTGCAGTCCTACTAGAGGCTAAACTATCCTTGACATAGTACTCACAAACATGGGAATCATCACATTCCCCCTTAGTGTAATGTCCTCATTGGTAAGATCAAATCATAAATCAGTCTTCTTTGAAATAAATGTAACATCAGAACCTTCATCAAACCCTAAAACACTAAAGAATGTTTCCAAGGCAAATTATCTTCTATTAAGTTATAGCATAGGTAATTTAAAAGCTCCCCTAACACTGAAAACACAGAGGCCTATGCAGAAGGATACATGAATGCCCTGTACAGCCACTTAAACAACTGCATAGAAATGGCAGCTCCTGACCAAACTAAACCCTGGTTTAGCTGGAAAATCAAGTCACCCTGGTGGACCCCATGGGATAAATAGACTATACAACAGGAGGAAGAAATCCCTGTCTAAAAGTAAGAGGGAGTATGGACAACAGAGAAAAATATCCTTCATTAGTCTCGGCAGGCAAATCAGGGAACCCCAGAAACTAACCCAGATGGTGGAAGCATAATATTAATAAGTTTTTTTAATAAAAGGAAAAGAATTCTGACCAAAAGCAAGAAGATTAATTCCCAGAATGTTAGAGCCCTTGTCACTGAAATAAACAATTCAGGAGCTTAAGAAAATCCACCAAAGTCAAGTTTGAGGTGAAAATAACTATCCAAGCCAAAGACAATCGTCATTTTAAGTTATGTTTGTAACCTCAAAAGCACAATGCAGCAATGAGATGATTGTGAATGATGCCACCTGCACTGAGGATGAAAACATAACAACTACTGGCTGAAAAATTTAGCTTTAACTTTATCACTCTCTCACCTCCATCTGTCCCTCAAGATATACCTGAAAATGGCCCACCTCCAGCTATCACACAAGATCAAGTCCGTAAAGTGCTATCAAAAGTTAAAAATACTGCATTTTTGGGTCTTGATAATATCCATGGCTGTAACTTAAATAACATGAAGCCCAATTTAGCCACACCCCTAACAGCACACTGTTTAATCTCAGCCCCCCTACAAGTTTTGTATCTAGCAAATGGAGAAAAGCTATAGTTATTCCCCTTCACAAGTGAGGACTTTCCACAGACCCAGGCAATTACAGACCCTTAAGTGGGAGATGCTGGTTTGTTTAACTAGACTTTGGTGTCTTTTTGTGTATAGAATCAAGCTTAATTCATGAAAATAACAGTTAATGAGTGTGTGCGTGTGTGTGCATGTGAGTGTGTGCGTGTGTGCGTGTGTGTGTGTGTGTGTGTGTGTGTGTGTGTGTGTGTGTGTGTGTGTGTGTGTGTGTGTGTGTGTGTGTGTGTGTGTGTGTGTGTGTGTGTGTGTGTGTGTGTGTGTGTGTGTGTGTGTGTGTGTGTGTGTGTGCATGTGTGTGTGTGTGCACGCGCACGCATTTGTTAGGAATGTAACTTTTTTTTTGTACAAGAAGTTTAAGATTACTTTTCAGCCTCAAAGAGTGACTCAAAGACCTCTTTTGTGATCTAAAATGACTCACTTGTGGGTCTTTGTGGTTAAAAGTGAAGAGTTAGGATTATGGACTCAATGAGCAATCATTTGCAACTGGATCAGATTTTTGGGACGCTGCATTAGCCATTTCCCTCTACAAGCCCTCAAGTGCATATCATCCTACAGAGCCAAGCCTGAAAAAGGATAAATGCTACCACTTGGCATCATCCCTAGCTAGGGAGTGGGCATCTCTCTGCATCATCCCTAGCTAGTGAGTGGGTATCTCTCTGGCACCATCCCTAGCTAGTGAGTGGGTATCTCTCTGGCATCATCCCTAGCTAGTGAGTGGGTATCTCTCTGGCATCATCCCTAGCTAGTGAGTGGGTATCTCTCTGGCATCATCCCTAGCTAGAGAGTGGGTATCTCTCTGGCATCATCCCTAGCTAGTGAGTGGGTATCTCTCTGGCATCATCCCTAGCTAGAGAGTGGGTGTCTCTCTGGCATCATCCCTAGCTAGTGAGTGGGTATCTCTCTGGCATCATCCCTAGCTAGAGAGTGGGTGTCTCTCTGGCATCATCCCTAGCTAGTGAGTGGGTATCTCTCTGGCATCATCCCTAGCTAGAGAGTGGGTGTCTCTCTGGCATCATCCCTAGCTAGTGAGTGGGTATCTCTCTGGCATCATCCCTAGCTAGTGAGTGGGTATCTCTCTGGCATCATCCCTAGCTAGAGAGTGGGTATCTCTCTGGCATCATCCCTAGCTAGAAAGTGGGTATCTCTCTGGCATCATCCCTAGCTAGTGAGTGGGTATCTCTCTGGCATCATCCCTAGCTAGTGAGTGGGTATCTCTCTGGCATCATCCCTAGCTAGAGAGTGGGTATCTCTCTGGCATCATCCCTAGCTAGTGAGTGGGTATCTCTCTGGCATCATCCCTAGCTAGTGAGTGGGTGTCTCTCTGGCATCATCCCTAGCTAGAGAGTGGGTGTCTCTCTGGCATCATCCCTAGTTAGAGAGTGAGTTTCTCTCTGGCATCATCCCTAGCTAGTGAGTGGGTATCTCTCTGGCATCATCCCTAGCTAGTGAGTGGGTATCTCTCTGGCATCATCCCTAGCTAGAGAGTGGGCATCTCTTTGTAAGTTACACTTACCTTATCCCTGTAGCTTGAGGTCTATTACTTTTTCACATATCAAGAATAGCTCTTTATCAACAGAACTTAAACACTCCCTCTTTTAGTGTAAACAAGTCAGTGTCAGGAACTTGGACCAATCTTTCCTTAGCTGGCTCCTTCAGAGACCAAATCTGAGATTCCAAACTGGATCATCTGGGATACAGTCAGGGCTTACCCTCTCTGTCTCATGGAACCAGCCTCAGTCTTGGACTACATTTATATTCCTTCCTGTTTACCAAAGACTTACACATGCCTTCAACCACTCTTTTTTGTGATCTGTGAGGTTCAATCATAGGCAAACACTGATCAGAAAGTTTATTAAAATAATCATTACTAAAGTGTTAATTCTTTATTACTGGAGCCAACTGTAAAGCTCCAGAAATTAGATAAGGGTGGATTAGATATCATACTAGGTTGTCCTTTCTTTTATATGCCAGAAGTAACTCACCATATTGCCAATTGATATTTGGCCTTCTAATCTAACTTTTTGCATAGTAGGACACCATGTTGAACAGTAACATTTGCAGGAAATCAGAAGCTTTATAAAAATAACCAGTCTGATTTACTTATGTTGATGAATATATTGTGCTTGTACACTGACAGATGAACTCACTGAACCCTGAAATGAAGTAATTATGCTGCCACTGCTGATACTTTTAAGTTTAATCTTAATTCTATTCTCATTTTGTATTCACCAATAAATACATTTAATTAATCTTCTTATTAATTCCCACTTTACTGTAAGATGTACCTTTGCCAACTGATGGAAGTCCTTTATTTATGTGCATTTCTTGAAAAACAGTGACATGTAGTCACATCTAGGTATCCAGGTTTCCTGTTCATCGTTTTATTTGGATTGTAGTTGTTTCTTTTAAATTTCCACAATTAATTATTGGATCAGTGTTCTTTCATGTCCATGCAAGAATTCAAGTAGGACTGTACACAAAATGGGCAGATATAGAGTGTGAGAGGGGTTATAGCAATCATGTAATTCAAATAATGGGAGTCCAACTAGAAGGACTTTTGCCTAAGAATCACACAGCCAGTATATTTCTTCAATATTCTTGTTAATGTGATGCTCACAGATGGGCTAGCATTATTTATTTATTTTATTTTATTTTACATTTGTTGACCAGCATAGTCCGACTAGATACATGTCCATTTTCAGCAGAGGCCTAGGAAAAAATCTCCAAGGTAGAACATACAGTAAAAAACACAAAATGATTACAAGTTACACACAGTTTACAGGCTCCAGTTGAGGATGCAGGAAATATAATAATACATTTTAAATGTATTACACCCAAAAATGAGCTAAAGGGATGTCCTTATTAGACAGGACTGCCATTCTGAGAAATTATCACAGGTGATTTTTACCTGTCACTCTTAATTGATGGACTGCATTATTGGGATGCACTTCTGGCCAAAACTATGCAGACTAGTTGCCAGCATACCCCTGAATGGTTGGATGAGGGTTTACTCAGGGCTTATTACAGCATTAGGCAGTCACTCACCACATGCAATTTACTGCAACCACTGCAGAGTTATACTCGGGCATCGTATAAAAATATGGTTATGATTGTGAGCCTTAGTGTCTAGGATATTTCTGAAGCAAGTTAATGGCAGAATTTGTATTCTATGTTGCAATTTATTTTCCACATTCTTGGAAGACTTTGAATGATATATACATCATAATTATTTTCTGTTATTGAAATTTATTTTAGCATTAATTTTCCCAAACTAGAGTTGAATACACCATTGAGATGGACTAGTGGTAATATTTCAAAATGAACTGGGTTAGATTGGGCACAGGTCATGTCTAAGGAATCATTGAAAAATTAAATATAATCCCAATTCCTGAAGCCTTTCTGAATAATTAAAGTTTACCAACCATGTATTTTTTCTAGATCACTGTGGCTTTCAAAGTTATTTTCAGTAGACTGACTGAAGTTTTAAAATTGCAGCATTGTATTTAAAAATAATTGGGATCAGTTCATTGTAAAGTGGTACCATCTCCCTGGAATGACCAAAAATGTCCTGTACAATTTTATGGGCTGCAAAATATGTTTTTCTGTCTTTGACATATGCATAGTTTTTAAAAGTTAAATTGTTGTTGATCATTGTCCCTAGATCTTTAGGGATCTTGCCTTTTTCATTTTTGATTTTACAATTTGTTTTATAATCATAATTTGCTGATCTTTTTGACAAGTATCATGATATTGCAATTAATGCCATGAAAACATGTAGTCATTACTATTTCACTGGACAAGTACATTTGTAAAACTTTATTATATTTCATTGAAGTTGCAACCAGCAGCAAATTTAGTTAGACATAGCCCATTTTTCCAAAAAGCAGTAGTCACAGTACAGAGACCTGTGAGCTACCACTGATAAGCCCCATCTGGAAGCATAGGTGACTCCCCTCTCCCAGGCCTGCCTTTTTGTGTCATGTTGTTTAACCAATGTTTTATCCCATGAATTACAAATAAATTGACAGGTAATGCTTTTGTAAATTATTCCCTTGCGTGAAAACAGTAGGTACCTTGTGTCATTTTGGATTACCTCCATTATGGCCCTTAAAGTGATCTTATTTTTGGTTAGCAGTTATCATGACTTGTTATATTCTGGTGGCTCCCCTTTTGTCTACAGCACTCTGTCAAATGCATTCACTTATGAAGTCTGGCCAAAGTTTTTTTTTGCAAATACATTTGCTCTATCCTGTTTCTTCATCATTTAGTGATTACAGTTTGCATTCATAATTTTCCCATTAAAATTTATGATGTAATTAAAGAATACCTTTTCATATTCCCGTTCTTTGAGATTAAGCCAAGTTACAGGCCAGGGAAAATTTGACAGACACTGCAAGGACTAATTTAGCATCAACATACCATGTTGTAATGTAATGTTTTTCATAATCTGAGACATAAATAATATGTTATACCTTTGCAGTTATGGAAGCCAGAGGTCAGAAGTCAGGACAGATTTATCTGAACCAATGCTCAGTTCAGAATTCAATTTCACCCAGCATGTTCCCATCCTTAAATACAGGAATACTGACAAAACTATGAAAACTATCATAATTTCTATAAACTAAAAACATGCAAACTATTATATAAACATTATAATTTTCTTAACCTGAAAGCAAACTACTATATTTCTGCAAGTGTGATAGAAAAGGGTAATTATCCGGTTTACTATCATTTATTCGAAGTGAAGTCGGTCGACGCCACTTCGTTTGAAAATCGGAATGTCAACCATAGGCAATGTCGAACACTGATATTGCCGAAATACACATCTGCCCCTATCCCGACCCATGTTGAAACCCGTCCCTAGGTAGCAGTCGACATGTATTTTGGCAATTTTGGTGTATGACATTGTGAATTTCGTACAATCTCGGTCGACCATGTGAACAGTCGACCGAGTACATTTTGGGTATATGATAGTAAACCAATTATCCAGACTAGTAACAGCTTCAAAACAGTAGGTCTCCATTTGTTTTTCTATACTTCATTGCAGAAATATAGCCGAAATATTAAAAATCATAATTTTTATAATCTGAAACATAATTCATTAAATCTATTCTGGTCTGTTAGCAACAGGTCGTATATGAAGGCATTTTATCCAGACAGATGTCAGCTTCAAAATGATACTTCAACTATCCTGTTAGTTTTTCCCCATTGCAGATATATTTGAATAAATATAAAACTATGGAGTTTCATGTTATTTGACATAAGATTAATCTTTTGTATTTATGGAGGTGTACTAGGCAAATGCCATGTATTAGTGGACATTGATATCTCACAATACTGGCCCTTAAGGACTGAGGGCTTAAAATTCATATCACTAAGAGAACATGCAACACTTCAGAAGTTGTATTTAATCAAAACTTTTATCTGCATTTCTGTTATTCAGAAACATTGTATATCAATGAAGGTTTAATTACGTTTTCCCATGTGTTGGCTGCCCTAATTAACAAATAGTCACATGTTTCTAACTCATTATTTGAATTATGATCTATAATATAAAAATATGCACATTTTTCAAATTTATTAAACCATTGCTACACAAAAAGATGTGTATTCATTTCACTATGATCCAAACTGCCAGATATGTTGTAACTCCCATAGAGATAAGAAATCCTTCCTAA
This sequence comes from Protopterus annectens, assembly GCF_019279795.1. Taxonomy (NCBI): domain Eukaryota; kingdom Metazoa; phylum Chordata; order Ceratodontiformes; family Protopteridae; genus Protopterus; species Protopterus annectens. The sequence goes on along the minus strand of NC_056742.1, from coordinate 480,023,626 downwards.
TGGATATGAGATTTCCTAAACTCCAACTTGTCTTTGCAAGCAGTATGGAATCAAACAGCTTCTTTAGATGTTGCTGAGTTACAGTTCTTCAAATGTGATTTGTCTGCGACACAAGACACCGAGGAATAGAGTTGCAGTCACTATTTTTTATAGGAAATCACTGCTGGTACATTTTCTAAATGCGGGTCACTGGTGTTTCCTTTGTTTTGGTTGAGGTCACCTTTCGTTTTGTTTCTGTGACTACAGTGTTGTTATATATGAGTTTTGAGGGAGGGGCTTGCCCCCTACACACACACACACACACACACACACACACACACACACACACACACACACACACACACACACACACACACACACACACACACACACACACACACACACACACACACACACACACACACACACACACACACACACACACACACACACACATTTACAACACAGATGCATACACACACACACACACACACACACACACACACACACACACACACACACACACACACACACACACACACACACACACAGTGATTTTAAAGGGTAACTTGGCCCATTGCAAAAAGATTATTACTTTTTAGTTTTCACCCTAGTATGTGTTTTGGGCATTGGTGTTTGGCATTATGGAGACTGAGTTTTAAGGCATGAAACATGGCATTAAACATCACACCAAGTTTCAGTTTTATTGCAATAGTTATTTTTATTAGGGCACCCTTAAAATCAAAAGAGTTGAGGCAGAAATACATTCACATGTATCCTAATCTATTTAAGAGTAATAGCTTTGTGGTTAACAGAACAGGACATGCAAGGTTTCCCTTTTGAAAATTAATTTCAATTTGTCCATTTTATAGCTGTTGTTTGTGATTAAGACTACATGACATGCAAAGTTTTCCTTTAGATGTTCAGTCCCAGTTTAGTCAATGTACAGTTGCCTCCCCTATTTATAACCAAATATCGAATATTCATCTCAGTCCACATCCTATAGCAGTTACTTTTGCAATATCAGTGTGTTCAGACTCCACATCATAAATTCACGATGCCGAGCTCCTCCTAATAATTCATATTGTCTGACTGTCAGCAAAACAACAAAAGTCATGTGATGTTTGAGAGCTGCACATCTGTTGTATCAAGTGCTTGTCACATTGCAGGGACTTGTAAAGTACCTGTTGAACTGACATTGTTGGGTAGATTAACATGTTTGGCTTACAGTAGCCCAGCTTTTGACATCTGGCATTCATTGACTACATCACAGCAAAAATGTGACAGCAACCTATTTTTTGATTTCATGTTTAAAAGGGAAATGGCCAAGTACAGTGTGAAGTGAAAACATAAAATACTTTATTATAATAGGTGTATCGAAAATGGCTGAAACAACATATGAACAACAGTAAAAAACTGACAGAAAGAGAGTGAAAAGTAATGATTGCCTCTGATAAAGATTGACAAAACTCAACTTAAACTAGGGAGGGGTTTATTCCCCTTACCCTACTGCAGGGCAGCCTCAGAGTTGGAGTATATCATTAGCAGAGAGTTTGAGGTGCAACCCCCCCCCAAAAATGTTTGCAAATCCAAGCACATAGAAAACCATTGAACAAAATCTGACAACACTGAAACACAATTTTCAGTGTATTTGTAGGATATTTTTCCACAGACAATTGAAACTCACAACAGTGATATGAGTGAACGTATTAGGAACTTAACCAGATTGGTTCAACTTCTCATCCAACAGTCAGCAGGTTGTTCTAGTCTGGTGGAGAAAGTTAACTTACTGGGATAGCTGGTAACTGTTCTAATGGTGCTGATAACGGTTGAAAACAGCTAATGAGTATGTGATTTTTTTCTGATTCAAGGTCAGTCTTCATTATCCCATGTGTGTGTGTGTGTGTGTGTGTGTGTGTGTGTGTGTGTGTGTGTGTGTGTGTGTGTGTGTGTGTGTGTGTGTGTGTGTGTGTGTGTGTGTGTGTGTGTGTGTGTGTGTGTGTGTGTGTGTGTGTGTTGTGTGTGTGTGTGTGTGTGTGTGTGTGTGTGTGTGTGTGTGTGTGTGTGTGTGTGTGTGTGTGTGTGTGTGTGTGTGTGTGCTTTGTTTGTGCATCTGTGTTGGGATGATTATTTTTGTCCTTTTTGTCAAGTATCTTGGCAATATTTTTCTGGCATTGAAGATTTAATTATTGTTACTGTACTGAGTAATTATTTTTGTAGAACTTTAACATATTTATTTGAAGTAATTTTGTTAACTACTATGATAATCAACAGCACATTTCATTACTAACAGCTGAGTTTTCAACAAAAAACAAACAAACAAAAAAAAAACAGCAGTCACAGTGCAGAGTTCTGTGAGACACCTTTAGTAAGCACCATCAGGATAGATAAGTAGCCCCCAACCCTAACTTGTTGTCACATTGTTTAACCAATATTTTATTGAAAGAGTTACAAGGGGGATTATGATTGGGGTTCCAATCATAACTGGGTATATAGCACTTTATCAAAGGTTCACTGCCATGAACCACTATTCATTGAACCAAATACAGCCAATGCTCTTGTTAATGAATGTTCACTTGAATTAATTACTTACCCAGGAAAAGGAATGAGTTGGCCATCATCAGAAATTTGCCCTTTTCCCCACTGTAGTTCAATCTCAGAGTTACTATATATAGTTAGTAGGGGTGTGGGAGGGGTGCAGCCCCCCACCTAGGTGGGTTTGAAATACTGTGCTGTGTGTGACGGTTGGAATGCTGGGCAACTCTTTCCTTTCAATGGGTAAGTCATTCATTGAAGTGAACATTTGCTAAAGTGAACATTCATTGCATTTGGCTTGATGAATAGTGGTTTGCAGTAGTGAACCTTTGATAAAGTGATATAGACCCATCATAACTGGCTTATTATGTGTTTGAGAGATGGATGCAAAGAAATCCATCTCAATTGTGCAACTTAAAACGCATATCTTGACATCCATGTTGAGAACACATAATAATGAGCTATGATTGGAGATCCAATCATAGTGCTTTATAGTGCATGGAGCTTTAACAGCTCCATGTACAACCAGTTATAGAGAGAGAGACAAAAAAGAGAGAAAGTATAGCAGGGTGAAGTGTTTTACTGGTTCTGAATGTTGGTAAAGTACAGATAGCAGCATACCTCTAGTCCTCTTTGCTTAGGAATTCTGGGGAAATTTAAAAATGTGGAACAAAAGATTAAAATCCAGGACAATATTTAAATATTGCTCTAATTCACTTAAAAAATTAATAGATCATCAGGCTGTGCAACGATATGCATTCTCTGAACAATACATATTAAACTCTAATATCTGCCATTATTAACTGATTGTCATTCTCAGGGATGTACCAGAAAATCAAACATTTTACAAAGGACAAGTCAAAATATGAGGCAAAATCAGGGATATTCTGCAAAATCAGGGACAGTTCAGAGGTATGCAATGGGTAGCCACCTCAGAATAGCATTGTGAAGCGGGTAAACACTTCATTTGGACTTAAAAAAGTCGGAATATCATGTTTAACAGTTTTCCACTGCTCTTCTGTTGTGGCCGCTGATCACTGTTAATGTTCTAGTATGAGGTTACTGCTTAACAGTGCTGAGGGTGTGCTTACCAAAAACGTGTCAAGCACCTTTCTAACATCTAGCCTTCATTTCCATAGGTCCATAGGTACTTATTATACCTATCCCTCCAACATGTTCTGTTAATCTTGCAAAAGAGATTGAAGTCCCTTAAGTGAGTGTTTTTGATACCACTGGATGTACGAATCTGTAGTAGGTCTGACAGAACAGGGTCTGTTCAGGTTCCATATAGAAGGAAGAGGTCAGCTGTCAGTAGTTTGCATAATACAAAGAAAAGAGACAAGGCTTTGTGATGGTTTAATAGTTCTTATGATTTAGGTGTTTGATTTTTTTAGTGAGGAACCAGTATGGTCATTCCAGCTGTTACAAATGTTGTGAAAGGTATATAACAAAAGGGGCATTATAGTCAATGACTGGCTTAATGAGTGGGGAGCACAGCGGGATAATAATATCCCTTGAGTTGGATGCTGCACCTTTAGATATAAGTTGTATGACAACAAAAATCCACCAACAACAAGAAGTTAGATGTAGGAGACCACAGGACACCAGTAGTACCACCACACGATAGTTTTATTGACTGCTTTCATCTAAAATCAGACTTCTTCAATAAAACTATCATGTGGTGGTACTAGTGGTGTCCTGTGGTCTCCTACATCTATACGCTGTATGAGGAAAAATACCTGCCTTACAACAGTGGGCTCATAGTGATCAAAGGACACTTCATTGTCAACATAAGTTCCCAGATCTCCAACTGTGGGATCGATTTTTGGAGTGCGGGTGGGGGAGTGTAATCATTGTGATAGTTAGAAAGGGAATCATTCTTACCAAAAGATATGGTTATACGCTTCTTTGCATTTAGTTTAGTCCATGTTTTTGGCACCAGTTATTTGTTTGAGGCAGGCACTTTTATAGGATCCTGGTGTCCGTTGGGAAGTTTATGATGGCTCCAGATGTGCAGTCATCTGCAAATTTGATCAGCCACAAACCCTTATCATTAGCTTTGACCTCCATGCAATAAACTCCAAAGATATGTGACCCAAGGAATGAACTCCAGGGCACTCCACTAGTGACATGACATTTAGAGGAAATAGAGCCTCTCACTCTTACTTCTTGTGCTGTATGTCTGAGCCAGTGTGCTATCCAATGAGTTACATATGGGTTAACATTTAATTGGAAGAGTTTATTTATGATGTCTGAGTACAAGATGGTGTTGAACACCTTCGGACGGTCCAAAAATGCAGTATGTACTGATTTATCCCTGTGCAGTCCCTCAGAGACCTTTTCAAACTGGTCAGCCAGGTTAAGCAGGCAGCACTTGTCCTTGATGAATCTGAACTGGGTTGGGTCAAGAGTCTGTAGGTCACCTATATCCCTGTTTATTAGTTCCATAGTGTTACAGATGAGTCTGGTCAGGCTTATAGGTCTATAGCTATCTGATTCCATTCTAACCCCACATTCTTGCAAGAGAATGCTTGTTTCTTTTCTCTATTCATCCAGCATAAAACCTGTCTTCACTGATTTTGGAACTCCCTGCACTACATAAACATTGATGTTTACTATTTGTGTCATATATTCCCTTGTGTGGATCAAAATGGTATAAAATCAAGGTAAGCTGTGTTATCTGTCAGCCCAGCCCTTCAACTACTGCTGCTGTTATCACCTCAAAGAAAGGTAACATTAGCACTTAACAAACCCATACCATCCCATATCTAACACAAGTAGGTTCCCCGTTTCATTTATTTATTTATCTATTGGCGTTTGTTTACCGGGATAGTCCAAATAAGCAGTGCCCCTTTTCAGCAGAGGCCAGATGAGAAAAGCTCCATTATCAGGCATCAAGGAAGTCATTTGTATTATTTCATAATTTGCAATCAGTTTCATTCATGAGCAACAATTCCATTATTCAGACATTCTCAACATCAGGTTTATCATTTATAGAAAGTTTTGATTAAAAATAACATTTGTATGGGTTGCATATGAATAAAATTTGTTAAGATAAAGTGTTAGGGCAAACAAAGAAAGGAGGGGAGGAGGTACAAGGAACAAAAAATAGATGAGATGATAGGAGGTTATAGTTGTGATAACAGTATATTAAGTTTTGTACAGCAGAGAGTTATGGCACAAATTTGTATAGCCATATTAGTACCAGTTTAACTTGGGGTGGTGTAGATGCAGAGGCATTTGTCTATTAGGTGTTGTTTCAGCTGGCATTTAAAGTCTTTCTGGTTGCAGACTGTCCTTAAGTGAAGTGAGATGCTATTAAAGCTCTTAGCAAAGCAGTGTGAATATAGGAGGACTCTACATTGTTGTTAGGTTTAGTTGAGTAATGATTTGTCAGAGGAGCTTAGGGGTCTCTTAGTAGTGTAAGGTTGAATGACAGAATGAAGAGGTGGGAACAATTTTTAGGGTTGTGCAGTAGTTTGAAGGTTGTTAATTAAGTGTGAGTACAATAGAAAATGATTTAGTTTGATCTAATTTAGTTGTTTTAGAGAGAGAGACAGTGATGAGATCTGTATTGTTGGTTGCCAGCAAATTTGGCTTCTTTATTGTAAAATTGTTCTAGTTTGGCTGATAGAGAGGAGTTGAGATTGGTCAGAAAAGAGAGACATATAATATGACAAAGAGTTGAAAAGAAGTGTTGGATAAGGTCTATTATTACTTTTTTATGATTTTTAGATATTATACTGGTCATACTGTTGGATATAAAACTGTTTTGATATGATGCAACTCTTCTTTATGTGAATCGGTTCACTACAGCATGTATCATAGTCAATGATATAGCCATCTGCTAGCACTTTCTTTATTATGATGAATAAAGAGTTTAGTTAAGATGCTCTTGATTCTACATATGAAATCTCCAAGAATGTTGTCTGATCCCATAGAATATAAAATTAAAATTTTACTCATGTAAGCAGTTATCACGATTGTTGATAAATTAATGTGCCTCTCTTGTTTTTGTAGCACTTTGACATAAACGCTTACTTATTGTGAAGCCTGGCCAAAATGTTTTTGAAAGTACATCTGCTACAGCTTGTCACAAGGTGAACAATTCATTATTCATTGTTAACATTTTATATTCATAAGTTTCCCGTTCAGTTCTTTGGATGTTAATAAAAATACCGTTTACTCCTTTCATTCTTTGAAATAGATGGTACTGAGTGGGCCAGCTTGATCGTCCTGCAAGGGTGGCCTAATCTTTCCCTAATGAACTACCCTTTCTCCATTGTTTGCTCTTTAGAGCTCTGCTGTATGGTACTGTTGCAATGACTGAGTGTCCATATGCTGACTCCTACAATATGTACCTCAGTACAATGATAACACATGCTACCTGATATATTGATATATGGATAGGAAGGAATGCTAAGGGAAAGAGAAGGCAAGTCATCACACATACCATACATTCAAACAAGGGTGTAACACAGTTTTTGTAGCAACTCAAAGGCCTATGAGTCTATGGGAAAATTGTACAGCACCATTCACAAAACCGCAAACCTCAAAATCTGAAATATACGCACAGACACTGGCACATAGATAAACATGTATGCACATAAACAAATGCACACACACCCACGTGCACGTATACACACACACCCACACACACACACACACACACACACACACACACACACACACACACACACACACACACACACACACACACACACACAAATACAAACATTCAGAAATGCACACAAACTTGTTAGCGTATGCAGGGCCGGTGTTAGCATTTTGGGGGCCCCCAGCAAATGTCAAGTTGGGGTCCCCCATGTCCTTCCAATATAAATATCATCCTGTCAATGCCACACCTCCTAAGAAACTTTTTAGTTTATGCTGCAAACTTTTAGGAGTAGTACGCACAGACAGACCTTGGCTACAAGCTGGTACAACAGGCCTATGTACCACACCATGTTAACCTGTCTAACAAAGGGACACTTACAGTTATCGGCATTTAGTTGCAACAGTGATACATTACAACAACTCTATGTACAGGTCTCGACTTAAATGAAGTGCTGACTAGGCTTACTGTTTCAGCACCCCCGCACACCCTCCAGTCCTCTCCACTGATCCCCCACCCCTTTTGGCTCCCCATACCATGCACACTACTTTTTTCTTCCTTTTCTCACATTTTGCCTTATGCTTAGCTTTTTCAAGAAGCCATAACTTTCTATATGTGTTGAAGTGCATTTTATTTTAGTTTTTCTTTTTAGACAACCTTTTCATCCAATAATGGCTTGAACAGAAATTATTATTAAGGAAAGAAATTCACTGTTGCTGTTCAGCTTTAGTTTTCCTTGCATCTTTTCAGCACTCCTTTCTTGACCAAAACAGCATAGTAATAACCCTTTAGGAAATAACTCAATTAAGCTGGTGCCCTCAAAGCCATAGGGGTTATATATGTATGTGCCCTGGAATGCATTTTAGAGCATTTTCTCAGCATTTTACTCCAATGGTGGCCTAAACAAAAATCATGAAAAAAAAATAATTTCAGTCTTATTTTTCTTCTTTCAAGGAAGACATAAATTGTGCCCAAGGCTTAATGTTCAACGCTGACAAAATAGCAGCTCACAATAAACTAAAAAGCCATACAAACAGTCAATAAATCCAGACATCTGTGTTTTATACTTATTATTCAAAAATACGTGTTGATGCAAAAGGTGTTATTCTACAAACTTTTTAAGTGCATTAGAGTAATATTTAAAATGTAATCCTGATTCTGAGCCTTTATTCTATTATTTTTGGGATTGCACTGAATTCTTAAGCAAAGGAATTGAGAGTTATACTATCTGTTGTTATACTTGTATTTATAAAACTTCCTGAAAGAGAAAACCATCCCTGATGATCAGAAGTATCAGCTCTTCTTAAAATCTAAACATTGCCCTGAGATACGTCCCTCTGGGCTGCTGATTTCAATAGTGCTTACCTGCTCATGGTCATTATCATCTCCCTCCTGACAGTGTCATATCACAGCCCTGTTCAGGTTAAAGAACATAATTAGTAAATTAACACATTTTTTTCTTCCTCATTTTTGCCAACCTGAGGCAGCTTTTGTGGGGTCCCCACACAGTCAAGGATGATTAAGGGTATAGCAGGGACCTAAAGCTGGCTATGCAGTTAGTTTTAGTAGAGAAAATGTCCAACAGCAGGATTTAACTAAGCCACGGGCAATGTGTCAGTGGTAAAATATTTAATGGAATTCTGATGCCTGTTACTTGACATAACACTGTTATTACAACCAGAAATATCTTTGAATTTTAAAGGAGGTATAAATAAGATTTATTATCCATGTGGTTTATTAAGTATACAAAAATGTTGCACTAGCTTTTGTTGGTTTGACAGACATGTTACAAAATATCAGGATAAGATAACTTGCTGTGGTTGAAGGCCCCCAGGGAATAGGGGGCCCCCAGCGACCACAGGGTTCGCTGGTGCCTAAAGCCAGTGAATACCTGCTTGGACATGCACTCACATGCAAGCACATACAATGCAGATGTTCACATCATTTAATTCTGCTCAGATAGAAAAGCTTGCAAAATATGACATTTATTGTAAATCCCACACGAGAAGTGTCCTTCACTCTGGGGCTTTCGCAAACGGGGTCTTAATTTGTTCATGCTCATTTCATTGGGGGATTTAGTTGGAGGTAATAATTAATGACTGAGTGCACGCATATTTAAATGTACTCAAAGTACACTTCTTGCAGAGTGCCTTCAGTCTGTTAGGATCAGGACTCATTAACTAGTCTCAATAAATCAGTAACAAGGAAAGGTGAGTAACAGGTTTGTTTTATATTACAGTGTGTTCAGTATACAAGCAAACCCAGCAGGAAAGATCTGTATGTTAAATGTGTCTACTGTAAAACCAGTTTCATCTTTTGAATACACAAGCAGTTTGTTTAGATAGAATATAACACTGAATAATAGAAAAGCCTGGATTATGTGGTGGAAAAGACTGAATCGCAAGGGTACTGCCTAGAAATAGGGCCAAGTGTTCACTTCACCTCAGGACTATGTCAAAATGCAAAGCACTTTATGAGGCTTAATAGAATACACTAGACTGTGTATGGGCATGATGGGAATACATACAAGTGCTACTCTAACCTCTAACCTCTAACATGCTTTGTAATATTTAAGAATTGTAAAAATGCTGCTGCAATACATTTGGATATGTACTTTTGATACAAGGGGAAATAAAATGTCCCATGCACTGCTTCAATTGATAGAGATCAAAGCAGAAAAGTAATTGCACGATTACAAGCTGTACGGATCTATTGCTTTCAGAAAAAGAAGTCCAACTGCTCTGACTTTATACAGCTCTTTGTTTTAACAAGCACTATCATAATTAAACTCATTTTAAAATAATTTTAAACGTTTTAAACACAGCAACTAACATGATAAAATGAAGGAACCTTAGAATGATTGCTGTTATAGAAAATAAGGGTTACAAGCAATGGCTATAAACTCTTAATTTGTTTGTTAAACAATTTTGGATTTGGATATAATGTCAGTTTTCTGACTGTAAAATGATAAGAGACTTATGAATGTAAATGAAAAAAAATCCTTTAGGAAAAGGAAAACATGAAGTTGCAAACTACTAAACTTAGAGGCATTAGCAAGAAAAAACAGGATCTTCCAGAACATGAACTTGTCGCTTATAATCGTTTGTGATCTCCCATAAGACAGAACTTGTCACTTACAATTCCTATGGAGAAAAGCTAACAACAAAAACAAATAAATGTCTTGTTTAATGCAGACTTAACACATTTATGCTTTTAGCTAGTAATCATTAGACAATAAAACAGATAAAGACATCTGTTTTAAAAAATACTATTAATAATGTTTCATGCATCTTTATGAAACCACTAAGGTTCTAAACAATACTTTCCTTTGAACTTGCAGTACTTAACATATGACTTCAGTATGTATGAGTCTTTATCACTGTATGGATTTAGTGACACATATCTGCAAATAGCTGCAAGTCAGTAGTCTAGTGAATGAAATGTGTTCTTCTGTTTCTGTCACCGCTTCTTTCCTTTCTTTGCCACCCCGGGTTTGATGAATACTGATATCTGTAGCCTTCATGTGCCTTGTTTCATAGTAGCAGGATTTTGTTTACATGTGTAAGTGGTATCTCTACATTAACTGCATTCACTATTCATGCAATGCGTTTTCTTGTGATATTAGGTCTAAAGTTATTTCATTACCTTTTCTTTTTCTGTGCATGCTACTTGTCTAACAGACTTAAGTTGCTTAGTGCATGAACATGACAAACAGCACAGAACAGCTCATGGAAAACAATAAAATGAGTTTAGAGCTAAGGTCACATGAGAATGAAAAACTGGTTTCAAATCCACCATAGAGGGTTGCTTCCTGAGGAACTATGGATTGATCTCCTCTGAAGAGTTACTTGTCTTAGTTGTAATAAATCAGAATAAATTCAGATTTATGAGAAATAGTGAACAATCCGAGAGGTGAGATGTTATGATAATGTGTTACTTCAGTGAACTCAGTCTTGAAACTGAGAAAATGTCTTTTATTCAAATCAGAAAGCTCACATGTGCCAGTTGCACAGCCATTCCTTGACTACATGCAAAGATGTATTCATCCACTCATTTTCTAAACTGCGCTCCCTGGCAAAGATGACAAAGACAGTGAATTGAGCAAGGTAGATCAGACGTCCTAATTTCTAGAGAAAGTTTCCAGCTCATCCAATGGGATCCAGAGGTAATTTCAGGTCATCTGAAATATGTAATTTCACTAAAGTGTCCTGGATCCTGCCAGCGCTTTAGCCAGTTACTCAGACTCCTCCTTTTGAACAGACATAAGATGCATGCTTACAACATGGTTAGATTACTTCCACTCAAATTTTTCAGCTTAGTGGAACATAGGCTGTACTGGGTTGCCAGACTCCTTAGTGTAACATGAACAGTAAGCCTGGCTCATTTCTGCTGTTTGTGCCCATGATGCCATTCGGTCAGTCATGTCCAAACTCCATAGCCGCAGGTGAGAAAGAGGACATAGACTGACCAGTGAGTTAAGGAAATTATCTTAAGGTTCCTAAGACTCTTCTCTCATTTCAGCAGTGAATGATCATCACTGACACACTGTCACACCAATCTGCAAGTCATCTATTTACTCACTCCACTTTCAGTCATAACAAAGACCCTACGATACTTAAACTTCTCCATCTCAAGTAGATGTAAACAACCTCTTTTCTAACATTATTTTTGAATATATAAATGTTTAGGTCTACCTATCAGAAAAAAAGATGTGAAAGGATAGTGTTAGAAGCACACTGATAACCTGCCCTATACATTGTGGGACTGTATACCTATAAAAACACAGCATAAAGTTTCTGACTATATAGTTGCCTGAAAAACCAAATTCAGCTTCTGTTATTTGTGTTTCTTGCAGAAATAAAATGTTTTATATATAGGTCAAATCCCTGTAACCTAGTATGGGGTTCTGTAATTCCCCATCTACTGCTCACTGTTGCAGACAAGTAAGCATTACTCACAAAAATTACAAATACTTGATTGTAAAAAGAAAAAAAAAATCAAGTGTTTCTTATTTCCTTTTTTGTAAATATTACAAAGAAAAGCACTGTTTTAGAAATGCAGTCCAATTTGACTAATTGTGTTTGGGTACACAACAAGATTCATATATTTCCAAATATAGTGAAAAGCTTGAATATAGCTTTAGTAGATGACAAGATTCACACATTTCCAAATATAAAGAAAAGCTTTACTATATCTTTGATGGGAAAACCTATGAAGTAAGAACCCATTTGTGCAAACAGTATAAGCACCATTACGCATTAAAATGCAGTGCAAGGAGTGTTATTCCACCCCGACACTGGTAAAAATATAATTTTTAGGTACCTTAGTAAGATCAGATAGGTGCTTAACAAACTTTTGTTAAGCACTTCCAAACATTGATGAGCTCCAAGCTCATGCTACCGTGTAAGAACAACCATTGCTTGTGATCACAAAACAGTGCCAGAAGTTAATCCAGTTTAAAAAGTTGTTAGATAATTCACTATATAGGTTCATAGGTTCATACTAGGCTATCTGCCCTAGGGCATTTATAAGTCTAGCCAGAGTGTGTTTGGCTTTCACCACCCATTTTAAATTAATTTTGCTATGCCTTTTTTTGAGGTTAGTATCCTGTGCCTCTGTCTAACAGTGACACAGAAGTGATAGCTGGGGTAAACCTACGATCTCCTATCCACTCATCAAGATTCCTCTTGAAGAGAGTCAATGTGGGACTCTGCCTAACCTGGACTGGGATTTTATTCCAGAGTGAAGGGAGCCTCTGGGTTATGAATCTGTCCCTCCAGCATGTCCTATTTATTTCAGTGCTGAGGTTCAAGTCTCTCGAGCGCATAGCTCGATGGGATTTGGATTTTCTGAGGTGCAGAATGTCCATTAATTCCGGGTTGGACATGGCTTTATACGTCAGGCACAGATCGCCTCTGAGCAGGTGGTATGCCACTGAGTAGAGCTGGAGTTTCTTTAACCGGGCAGCATATGGCATCTGTTTGAGCCCTTTGATCCTCTTGGTGAGGTACTTTTGGGGTCTTTCCAGTTGCTGCAGGTGTCTGGTAAGGTACATCCCAAAAGGAGCATTGTACTCAATTATGGGCCTGATGAGGGATGAGTAAAGAGGCACAATGACCTCCCCTGATCTAGATGTGAATCCCTTCATGATTAGGTGGGCTATATAAAATGTTTTTCTAACCACTTTGGCCACGTGGTTGTCAAATGAGAGATTGCTATCAGCTTGGGTCCCCAGGTCCCTAATGACTTCTTCTGTACTTAATGGATTACCACCTATGTGGTAATTTGTGGGCACTTTGTTTTTGCCAAAGGGGGATGACTATACACTTTGTGGCGTTTAGCTTGAGGCCATGGCTCTGGCACCAGTTGTCTGTTTCTATGAGGCCCTTTTGGAGGATGCTTGTGTCGGCTGGAGAGTTGATTATGGTGCCCAGTTTGCAGTCATCTGCGAACTTGGTCAGCCACAGTCCTTCCGTGTTGGCCTGTACCGCCGAGAAATATATACCGAACAAGAGAGGTCCCAGGACTGAGCCTTGTGGGACGCCACTTGTAACTGGTTTGGAGTCTGACATGGCTCCAGCAATTCTAACCATGTGGGTTCTGTCCTTGAGCCAGTTTGCAACCCATCTAGTGACATAGGGGTTTATATTTAAGCTGGTGAGCTTATCTATAATGCCCAAGTGGGGTATTGTATCAAAGGCTTTTGTGAGGTCCAGGTAGGCTGTGTGGACCACCTTCCCCTCGTCAATGGCCTTGGTGACTGTTTCAAAGAAATTGAACAGGTTTAAGAGGCAGGATCTGCCTTTAACAAAGCCAAACTGGGTAGGATCCAGTGTCTGTAGGTCCCCAATATCTTTATTTATGAGGTCCATGATGATCCTTTCCATAGCTTTGCAGACCAAGCTAGTCAGGCTTATGGTGCGATAGTTTCCAGGATCTGTTGAGGCACCACCTCTGTGGAGAGGGACCACTGTTGCTGTATGCCACTCTTTGGGTACATATCCTGTAGTAAGGCTAAGACTGAACAGTAGTTTTATGTTTGGGTTTAGCTCTTCTTGGAGTTCATGTAGGACGCAGCCCGGGACACCATCTGGTCCCATTGATGCTCTGTTTTTTGCTTTGGAGAGGGCGGCTCTTACCTGAGCATCTGATATGTCAGGGGGGCAGCACTCTGTTGGGATAGATATTTGCCCTTTTGGTGGGGAGAGGGGGAGAAGTTTGCACTGAACCTGTCAGCTAGGATGTTGGCAATGTCTGTGGGCTCGGTGTATTTTTGTCATTTTGGACTAATTCTGAGCATATCTGGGAATTCCCACCCAGGTTCCTAACATAACTAAAGAAAGCCTTGTGATTATCCTTAGTGTCCTGTGCAATTTTTCTCTCAAAGCTGGCCTTAGACGATTTTATGAGTGCCCGTAGTTTTTTTTGCTAATACTGATCAGAGATGCCTTCCCTTTTTGGGATTTTGCTCTATCATGTAGTAGCTTCCTCCTTCTGTTGTATAGTTTGTTTATGGCTGGGGTCCACCAGACAGGACGTCTGCCTTTGGAGGATTGGGTCTTGGTTTTATTTGGGATTGCATGATCCATGCATTCCTGAAGGTGTTCATAGAATGCGTTTATAAAGGATTCTGCGGTCTGGGCCGTATTTTCCACAGGACCGGGGGCTTTGAAGGATTTCGCCTCGGTTTTGAGGCATGTGAAATTTGCTTTAGAGAAGTTTTTCACTGTGGTTTTCTGGGAAGGGGGTGGGGTCGGGATGTGAATATCCAGTGAGATTAGTTTATGGTCTGATCTTACCAGTGAGGGATACACTTCTGGTCTGGAGCATAGTGACCACATGTTGGTGATGATCAGGTCCAGTATGTTTTCCCCTCTTGTGGGAGTGGTAACAAGTTGTTCCATAGCATTTGAGTTTATAAATTCTAGGAACCTTTGGGCTAGGGTGTTGGAGCTAGAGTAATGCTCCCAGTCTATGTTTGGGTAGTTGAAGTCGCCCAATATAATGGTGTTTGGAGAGACCTTCATATTTTCCAGTATTCTCAGGAAGGCCGAGTGGGGTTCCTGTGTTTGGGAGGGTGGTCTGTAGCAGGCTATAAACTGGAAGGCAGTTTTACCCACTGTTAGTTGCACATGGATAGTCTCTGATGCTTCGTGCTGTGCCACCAACCTGGAGGTGTGGGTATCTTTGACGAATATTGATACTCCCCTTTCTTTTGTGGTTCGGTCCAAGTTTTGGGGCCGAAAAGCATGGTATGAGGTATAACCTGGTAGTGCTGGGGTGCTCTCGGGAGCCTTGAACCAGGTTTCTGTTAGTGCACAGATATTGATGTTCTCCATGCTAAGGAGAGTTTAGAGTGCATGCATCTTGAGGTTTAGACTTCTGGCGTTGAGTAGCATTACTCTTAGTTTCTTATCCCTTGTGATACCTATGGAGGTGGGTTTGTCTTTTGAGCCTTGCCTAAAAAAGGCACTATGGGGGTAGCAAGAGCCTTTGCCAATATCTGAAAGCCCAGGGGTGACAGGTGCAAGCCATCCCTAGCGAAGCATCGTGGCTTGTCGATCATGTCATCCCAGGCTGACAGGCATTGGATCCCCTTTGAATGACACCAACACTTAAGCCAATTGTTGAAATTGATCATCTTGTCTTCATATTGTGGCATCATTCTTGGTGAGGGTAAGATGCTACTCAAGGTCAGGGTCATACCGGCCTGGGCTACATGCTCAGAGAGCTCCTCTATGTCTCTTTTCATGTAGTCCAGGGAGGTACATCTCAGGTCATTCACAGCAGCATGGACAATGACTGAGTCATATTTGTACTTGCCTTGGAGTGACCTGAGTGCTTGTGTTATGTGGCAGATCCTAGCGCCCGACAGGCAGCTCACAGTGACTTTCTCCTTGTTCAGCCTGGTGAGCGGGATGTCAGTGTGCCTGATGATAGAGTCACCTATTACAAGTGTATCAGGTGTGTTGTTTAGCCTTAAGGGCTGTGACTGTTCGGCACACTGGCTTTGTGAGCTATGTGTTGCACGTGTTTTGTTTTGGGGTAGTGGTTGCTTGGGTGTCTGCTTTGGAGGTCTCTGCTGCTTAGGCAGATTTTTATTTAGAGCCTCCGAGTATGTTTTTGTGTGTTTATGTGTTTGGTTTGTTGTCGTGGTAGGTCTATGTGAGACTGGAATTGTAGTGAGTGTGGTTTCCTTCTTCTCCTGACTGGTTACGCCAGTACTGAGTTGAGAGAACTTAGCCTCCAGTTTGGCTATATGGTTGCATCTCTCACATGTGTTGGAATTTGTTGGGAGGAGGAGAGGGTTGTCTGTGTACATGAGGCAGTTGTAACATTGCCTCAAGATTCTCAGATTCACCAGCTGGACCGGAGAGGAGATTGACAACTGACCTTTGGACATGCTAGAATAGTACTGGGAATTCCTTTATAATTGAAAAAAAGTACCAATGGGGAACAAGGTACTCAAGGGGAGTTTGTGAGGGTGTAGTGCTTTTAATTTTTTAGAGCTGACTTATATAATTGCTTTAGTGAGCAAGTGCCAGGTAACTTAAATGCAATGTGTTACAGGTAACTTAAATGCAAAAATGACAAACAGTAACTTTCTTTCAAGTGAAACAAGGAAATAAGTACAGTAAGCAATGCAGATATCACTAGGGATCCACAAAAGTGCTAAAAGGCCGCGTTTTAGGTGGAATTAGTGTTTCAGGGAAATAAACAAACAACAAGCATACAAACAAAGCTAGATTCAGCAGACCTGGATCTAGTCTATGCTACAGCAAACAAGGTGTACCAGTTTCAGTAAGAAACAGTTAGAATATGCAGGCACTATAAGCCTTTAACCAGAAATTCCCAGCTCAGAAGGGCAGAGTCCAGCCTCTCCTCCCATAAGAGTGCAGACCGCAAAAAGTGTGACAAAGCAATGTATATATATATATATATATATATATATATATATATATATATATATATATATAGCTTTTAAAGTGGCTTAGTTTCTCAGAGGGACACTGCCTTTGTCTATTGCCTTTCTATACTTTTTTGTGACTTGTAGTACATGCAGCAGATAAAGACTTGAAATGCAAATAATTAAGATCAGGTCTCTCCAGTCATAATTGTTACTAAGAATTTGAAAAATAGGTGGCAAGTTTCACATGTCAAACTTTGCTTCACTCTGGTCTTAAGGTGAATTTCTTGGCAACCCTGTCTCAAAACACAATACAGAGGACCATGACTGGGTCTGCGATCATATGCATCTTATTATTTGTTTAAAACTTGGATGCCAAAATATCACCTCTGGAGAGAAACTCAAGAATTAAATCTTGGCATCCATGTGAAAAACACATAAAGATGGTTATGATAGACCCAGTAATAATTCCTTGTAGTGCATTTAGCTTTATCTGCTCCAGCACTAGCTATTAGAAAACATAGGATCTTGAAGTGCTTTACCACTTTAGAGGCTTTCAAAGTATTTGAATAGCTTTCAAATACTTTGAAAGCCTCTAAAGCACTTAGCACTATCAAACAGACATCAGGCATAAATGAAATGCCCCTCTGTAGAGCTAATAGTTTTAACAGCTGTTTAGATCTAAGCATCTAACAGCTTTTAAAAGCTGTTTTACTGGCTGCCTCTGTTCTTTGCAAGTGGCTCTGTCTTCTGTTAGTCCCTAGTATGAGATCTGATTTTAAGAATGGTTAGGTGTCCTTAACAAGCTTTTGTTAAGCACCCCTAAGTATTGTTAAGATTGAGTCTTGCACTAGATATATCCTTAACATGTTTATTTTGTCCAGTTTCAGAGCACAATTGATACACTCTGTACAGTACAAGAGGATTATGAATACTGACCTGTTCACAACCCTCTGTGTTAAAGATGGTGGTAGGAGTTTTTACCAGAACTGTTTCATTAACTTGTTCACTCTGCATGAGCTCAGGACTGCACGCTGTTAACTTCCCTGATAGGAGTCCATTTCTAAAAACCCTACCTGAAAAATATGTTTGCAAATCTTGAACCAAAACAAATAAACAAAAAAGTATAAATATGAAAACTGTGCAGCACATACAGATCTTTATATTAGAAGAGATCACATTCTATGTCTTAAGTCAAATTTTATAGTTGTGCATAACACCAGATTTTATGCACATTTCTGTTATATTTTTGAAAATGCAGACTATATTTAAGTGACCTTATTTTCTACACACCTAGTATATGCATCTGATTTGTTTGGATGTAAACTTTAAAAATGAGAGCTCAGCTAACATTTTGCAATGCTTCGTTATGTAAATATTACACAATTATAAAAAATATATATTTTCATGATCTGATTAATAAAGTAACAGTTCCATATATCTGCAGCTGAACATTTTGTCTAGATTAACGGCAGATTCAAAATAATTTCTCAGCCACCATTATGCCATACTCCCTTATGTAGACATTGACAAAAATACAAAAAATATTGCACTTTTCATAGTCTGACACCTGCACATTATATTATATATATGCAGGTATGTTCACAGAGGACATATCCTAGTTCTGATTTATCCAGACTAATATAAATTTCAAGATGATTCCTCAGACTCCCTAATGAAATGTTGGGATTTGCAATGCAAGTCCTGAAACATAAAAAAGACAAAATACAACAGAGAAGTGACTATCAAACGTTACTCTTCTCCCTAGACATACACGCCTCCCAGACTTACATAGAAAAAGTCAGGAATCACCATACATCGTAGTAAAGGGAATATTCTGAGAAATGGCAATGCCCCATATATGCAGAACTGTTTTGGTTCTTTTATTCAGTCATTTAGTCTCCACATTATGAAGCCCAACATTCCAAGTCCCAGAATTTTAAATAGTTAACTGATTCTTCATCCCTGGCATTGCCAAACTTCATTACAGACATACTGAGAAATGAAAATGAAAAAATATGAAACTGCTATATCTTTGCAAGTCTATGAGGTAGAGATGATGCAGCAGAGCCAGTTTGTCTTGACTGATAGCAGCTTCAGGAAGATACCTGCTGTATTGCTATACATCTTTGTTGAGATATTGTAAAAAGCTTCACCACTTTGCAATGGTTTATCAAATATTTGTATTCAAATTCTGCAATGTTTTTGGCTAAGTCAGGCTCAATGTGTCTTACTACTTTAAGTAATTGGATGTCTGCTGTTCATTTACATTGATTATTTGAATGTGGTGTGTGTTTTTGCCCAGAATGACAAACAGTGGAGTATGGGAATTTCTCCTTTTCTCCACTCTGCGTGACCTCAGAATTGGTAGTAGCAAGTGTTATGACAAATACAGCCCTCATTGGGGGGTGCACTGGGCTTACCTCTGCAAAATTACTTTTTTATATGTTTTTACCTTGTTTGCAGTGTGTTGAATCATTATCCTAGACAGAGGCCAAATATCAGGACAGATTTATCCAGGCCAATGTCAATTTTAAAATGGTAATGGCACTTCACTTTTGATTTTGACATCCTCAAATACATGGCTATTGACAAAAACATGAAAAATCTGATTTTCGTAATAAAAAAAAAAAAAATCTCTGCAAGTATGTTAGGCCGAGGCCACACATGGGGAGCAATCGGTCCAGAGTGACGACTGTCTTGTCACTTGTTTCAAAATAGTACCTCAACCATTCTGCTGCCTTGCTTCCTTAAAGGGACATTGACAAAATATTATGTCTCTAAAGGTGTGCTGAGGGCATTTTTATCCGTACTGATATACGTTTAAAATAATTCCTCACCTATTGTGCCACCATTCTTTCCTAGAGACACATTGGCAGAAACGTTAATCTGATACATGAACAATCTGATGTATTTATGTAGCTGCACTAATTATAGGTAAGATATTAGTTGGAAAGATGATTCCCACTATCTTTGAGTCCAGGTACTGCTGAAGTCTTAATAAGACAACACAAAAAGTAGTTCATAAATTATAATTAAAATGCATTTTACCTGGATTTCTGTTCTTGTAAAACCTGGCATGTTTATGCAGCCTTATTGCTTTCTTGCACACATTGCTTGCTCTGAGTGGCAGTTATAACTCATTATATGGGTTATGACCTACAATACAAAAACATGTGTATTTATGTAGCAATTGCTATACATACATCCTATGTCTTTACTTCATTTCCATGCAGCTGAAACTCACAGATCCACTGTTACTCCTCTGCAGAGTATAGACTCTAGACTAATGTGAAATTCTGACTAATGGTTATCAGATTTCTAAGTTCTAGATTTGCACTGGCAAAACAGTACATTATCAAATTTAGTGTTACCTTACCATGTTAATGCAAAAGTTATTTTAACTAGTGCACAGTAAAAAATTAAGCAAAACAGACACGTGGACACAGACACACACACGCACACACATGTACACATACACACACAAACACACACACACACACACACACACACACACACACACACACACACACACACACACACACACACACACCACACGCACAACACACACGCACACTCACACACACACACACACACACACACACACACACACACACGCACGCACACACACACACACACACACACACACATCTGTTTAACAGTATGACTTTTGTGCTTAAGAGAACATGACATGCAAGGTTTCCTTATAGAGGTTTAATTTCACTTTGTTAATTTTGTACTTGGCTCCCCTTTCTGTGAGCTGATGTCTATAACTCATATTAGTTCACTTCCTCTACCAAGTAATTTCACACTGTTATTATAGTAAAAAGCTAAGTCATAATCTTAAGTTAATAAACTTAATAAAGTTGCAAAATGTGCAGCACATACCCATTTTGAACCTACCATGGTACAGCACTAAAAAGCCTAAGCTGGTTACAACTACCCCATCAGCTAACACATACATCGCTTTTTAGCACTTATAAAGTTATCCAGAATCCAGCTGCTTGTCCAGTACTAAATAATATTCTCCACAACTATGTTCCTAGTCAGTCATTATGATCCAATGACCAAAATCTTGTATCTGTCCATAGACCTATTAAATCTGCTGGGCATTGTGTGTACTCATACCATGTTGTAAGGCCAGGAACTCCTTATCTCTATCCATCAGGTCAATACCCTCCCTCCCATCATTCAAAACCATGCTGAAAGATTTCCTAGCTAAAAGCTGGCTCTTTTCTTGCTCAACACCAGGATAAACTATATCCCTAAATGTGGACAAATACCTACTCATACCTTATATCTCCTATTCTCCCTTCTTCACTCACTTCCTTACTTCTGTCAATCTCTCTGCACTGACTTTCTCTCTAAATATACCATAAGCCTACTTTTTTCACACACTCCATTGCAATTTCTCTTTGTATTGTACTAACTTTCCCTTAATTTCTCTTTTAATGGGCTAATAAAATTGATCTACCTATTATATCATTACAATAAAATTTGCATTGATTCTGAGCCAACCCTTTCATATTACATTTAATTTGGTGTAATTATTTAAACTGTATTTGTTTTTTGTATTATTTTTAAAAACTGTAATGTTATTATTCTTAAAATGTTTTGCAATACTTTGGAGTTTCTCTTCCAGGACCCCCATTGAACATGGGCTCCTACTCAGTCAAACTTTCCTGTTAATTAAATGTCAGTAATTAAATAAATAAGCCAAAGATGCCGAATTCCTCCTTGAGATTCATATAGTTTGACTATTAGTAATGCAGCAAAATGCGCAGTCCTACCCCTATGCTTGACATCCAGTGATATCAGTGCTGGCCACACCCACAGTCCGCTACTGTGTTCTCCAAGCACTTGCAGCAGGGCAGGGGTCCCTGTTCTGTACCGTGGTCTGTCACCTTAGCTACAAATTATTTTCCTCTCATTGCTGAGACCACAAAACACAGTTAGTCTTATCCTCTCACTTAACATGTCAGAGGTGATGTCTATTACCTCTGATTAGGTCTCCTGGGTGTAAATGTGAATATTTTGATATACCTTTTGCTTAAGTATTGAAGCCCAGAAGTTTGCATTCCTTTAACTTTAGTTAGAAACTGTTGTATACATTCTGTTCAACAATACTCTAAAAGTATTATTATTTTATTTTGTTAACCAGGTAGGTGGACTGATCCAAAGACCCTGTTCAGCCAAGAAGGCAAGACATTATACATAAATACATTATATGTAAAAAACATATCTAGATACAAAACTTCATCATATATAGATTGTGCTTTATGACAGCTTTTACCACAGGAGACATACTGTATAACTAAATGCAAATACAGCAAAGCCTTACAGAAAATTAGTCCGCATGACATGAATATGGCCACTGTTGCTCATGATTACAGGGGCATTATTGGCAAAGCTGACTGATGCTGCATCAAAGCAGCGAACTGACCATCTGTTTGGAGTAAAAATAGGAGCAGGGAATAAAAACAGAGGAGAACAAGACATGACTAGTGGAAAGGATTAGCCTGGATCCCTTTACATTTGTATTTACTTACACTGGTGAGATGTTTTTTTCACCTGATGCTTGAAGCATTTAAGACCAGACACTTCTTTAAAGTTTTGTAGAAGGCATTCGCCATAGAAAACAGCTAAAATGGGGGTCTTACTAGTTGAAGAGCATCACTTGTTCTGAATGAGGAGATCATCTTTCTGATGTGTAATAGGTTTTTTAGAGGTGGGCAGCAACTTTCAAACAGAAGATTGAAAATTAGAGTAGCAAACAAGAAAGTGGATCGAACAGCAGCTAGTAACCATCTTTCTTTTTGCAGTGCGGTAGAATAGTATGCATGAGAGTTTGCTGGCATATCGGTCTTTGTATTTTTCTTCCTCTTGTTTGGATAAAGGAGACGTTTTGTGCAGAGTGAGAAGTAATGACAGGAGAGCATATTCCAATCTAGGTAGTAAAAGTTTAATTACAATAGCATTTCTGGCTTCAGAGGTGAGCAAAATTGAACTTTTATAGGAAACCTTGAGCTGACCAAGCACTTTGCCCATCTGTAATTCATTGTTACTATGAAAGTTAAAGGACTGATCAATAGTGAACGTTAGATATTGACAATGGCGAGCGTTAGATATTGACATATTGACAATAGTGAGTGTTAGATATTTCTGAGTCGTGGTTGGAAGGGGAGCTATGGTGGGATCTGCAATGATAGTAGGCTAATTACCTCTTAGTTCCTGTGAAGTCCTCAACAGCATAATAGTGGTTTTTAGGTTATTGATGGAGACCTTATTACTAACTAGCTAGTTTCATATTTTACAAAGCCTTTCCCTTAAACTACTAAGACAGCTGATAAAATTGCTTAATATTCAGTATATTGATAATTCTTGCACTAATTTTAATATTCAATTAGTTTTTTTTTTTTACTATGATTAATTTACTGGTTCTCGCTGCTGGCAGAAGAAGGTTTACATGCCAGTTGTTCTGTGCTGAACTTTAAATACTCATTTGCAAGTCTACCCAAACATTATCATAAAACCAAACTCCAAGCAGTTATGGTTACCCCTGACCCTAGAGACATGATGGAGCTCTCAGCCTATGTGTCCAAGGCAGGTATGCTAGCACTGGGCAGCATTCTACCTCTTCCAAGGATAATGCTACAATATGAGCAAAAAATAATTAACTTCAATAATTGGCTTAGTTTTGGGTGTTATTCAAAGGGGGTCCAATATTTGTCAGACTGGGAGGATATGATCAACAAACCACACTGCTTCGCCGAGATGACCAGCGTCTGTCTCCTCCAGGGTTTAGATTATTGACAAAGACTTTGTCTGCCTCCATATTGCCATTCTAGGTAATGCCAGGCTGATAAACCTACTAGCATAATGAAAGAAGCAAAGCAAATATGAAGGCGTTACTGATCAATGTTAAGATCCCAAACAAGAACTCCATTCTCTACAAGCCCTTCTCATACTAGAGGACATTGTTCTCTGTGTACTGACTCCTTCTATGACACAAGATAGCCACAATGCCTGTATTTAGGAACTAGAACGACTCAGTATTAAATGCATTATCATTTTCCTATTTGATCTAAACTATCCTATTATAGACTAGAAGGCCTACACCACCACTAGTGCATAAGCACAAAGATTCCTGAACTTTGACAATACAAATGTTCTGGAACAATTAATCAGAATAAACCAATAGGGGGAATAACATCTTAGATCTTGTCCTTACTAATATGGGAGCATCTTGCACTGACCCTTGCATATCTTTATAACTTGTTAGGTCTGACTATAGAGCAGTCTCCTTCAAAATAAAACAAACCAGAGATCCTTTTCACCCAAGGTACCTTTAGAAATTTCTTTAAGACAAACTACCTACTGTTAAGTGATACATTGGCAAGATTCAAATCCCCACCAAACCTAGTTAACTCCAGTGAATTTGCAGAAATGTACACAAGCATGGCAGTACTCCAGAGGAACAAGTACATGGTAAACCCCAAAAACCCCACATGGTGGAACCATAATATCAACACGCTTTATAATAAAAAGGCCAATAATTTTAACCAAAAGTAAGAACAGTAATTCCATAATTGTTATAGCCCTTGTCATTGAAATAAACAAAACAAATCAGGAGCTTATTAAAATCCACCAAAGCCATGTTTATGGCTAAAGTAACTACCCAAGCCAAAGACAATCATAAGGAATTTTTTACTGATGTTCGTAATCACAAAAGCACAATGCAGCAATATGCTGAACTGATTGTGAATAATGTTACCTACACTGAGGTTGAAGATATAGTGAACCTACTGGCAGATAAATTTAGCTCTAACTTTATCCCTCTCTCCCTTCCATCTGCCCCTCAAGATATAACTGAAACTGGCTCGACTCCCAACTATCACACAAGACCAACTCCTAAAATTGCTATCAAAAGCTAAAAATACTGTATCGATGAGTCATGACAATATCCCTGGATGCATTTTAAATAGCATGGAGTATAATTTAGCTACACCCCTAATAATACTGTTCAGTCTCATCCTCCAAATAGGTTTTGTACCAAGTAAATGGAGAACAGTCACAGTCATTTCCCTACATAAGAGAAGACCTTCCACAAACCCAGGCACTTACAGACTCATAAGTCTGATCAGCCTCATTTGCAAAACCATGGAAAGAATTATCAATCATGGGACTAATCAATCAGAACATATGGAGCCTCCAAACAATAGACCCATCTCAGTTTGGATTCATCATGGGCTGGTCATGATGATACACACACACACACACACACACACACACACACACACATATATATATATATATATATATATATATATATATATATATATATGTGTGTGTGTGTGTGTGTGTGTATGTGTGTGTGAATGACATGAAGCTAAGCACTCTTACTAGTTCTCCCTGCCAGTACAGGGTATACCCTTGAAATAGTCTGATGTTTTCTGACAGTCTTCTGAGAAAAGTATATCATGACATTCAGCTATAGAACGCACTTATGTTGTAATTTTAGGTGCTGATATGCAATATCCCTCATCATCGTATTATCTATGGCATATCATACAGGTTTGTGTTGGTGTGCGGATGGAAGGATAATTACAATATCAGGAAATGTCACTCATGAAGACGTTCAGATTCAGTTTTATTTACTTGGCTATTTATATGCAAGACTTGTTATCAAAATGCCAAGAATGTAACATAAAACAATATGAAAAGGAAAATACTTCACAGACAATTACAACAACTTACACAATATAGTGCAACTTCAACTATTTTTTAATGCTAAGGTGTGGAAATATGAGCGTGAAAAGTTTATTTGATTGATGTAATAAGAGGGGACTTGTGAGATATGCTGTTATTGTACCTTGGATTTTACACTGAATTGATAGAATAGAATAAGTTCCTTACCCAGAACTATTCAGCTGAAATAAATCCTGTATAAACTTTTGCCAGATACAGAGGTACACTTAAGAGTCATTACCTTCATTACCAAGCAACCTTGTTTAGTTCAGAATGATGAATGTGTTAGAGTAGACCTGTAATGAATTTTAAGGTTGAATTGCAATCCAAAGACTGCAATCTTGCACAGAGAGGAAAATGTATTCTCTTATGCTTTCCTGGTCCCAGTTGTTCAACTTGATAATAAGTTATAAATTGTGGTGAGCTTATGTGGTCTTATATAAAATAGTACATCATTTATTTATATTAATCAAAACTCAAGAAGTTATCAATCTCTACACCCAGCATACCTAAACTCTAATTTGGAAAGCCAGAAAATAAAGATATGCATGCAGTTAGTATTTATTTTCAGAGTCTGAGCAGAAGGCCATTTCTGGAGCATGCCAACCTCCTTTTAAGCACATAATGATGTTCACAATCATTGTCTGAAAAAAAATAAGATGATATTATCAGCATATGCTACAATTTGGAACTTTAAATATAACCTTTGTAAAGAAATTAAAGTAACTGTTAAAAGTAATGAGTCTAACAAGGGATCTCGTGGAGACCCCTCTCTTTTGTTTAAGAAAGAATCATCAAAGCTTATCTAGTAGATGATTTGTCAAATACAGTCATTTAAGCTGTAAAGAGTCAGTATCCACTTTAAGATATTTTAAAACTCTGTTTACATCCATATCAGCAATGCTAGGCAAGATTTCTGATACATCCATAAGCATGGTCAATATTAGTCTTGAGGTAACAGAACCAGCATACACTTCATCTAGCATGGAAATCAAAGCAGCAGAAGTGGATTTTTTCTTTTAAAATTCATGTTGGAAATCTTCCATCAAAAAATATTTGTCTGCAAATGTTGCCATAGCTGGTTAGGTATAGATTTTTTTGAAGTATTTAAACAGGACAGCAATAATGTTATACTTCTGTAATTCCTTTCCTCTAGATCTGTCCCCTTCAGATTAATAGGAATGAATGAGTGTCTTAAATACTAACAGAAACTTTTTTTGTAGAACAATTAAGTTAAATAAATGAGGAATAGGTCAAATAATAACATTAAGGCCAAGTTTAATTATTCTAATATGCACCCCCATCTCTAAAAGCATAGGAATGAATCTTATCTATTTTTATAACTTGACAGATTTGCAGTTCATGCTCTAATGCAAATTAATGTTTTGCTATGAAAATCCAGAATTAAAATCAAAATTTTCATTCTTTTGTAAGCTAACCTCTGTTTCTGATTTATGCAATGGCAGCTCACTACAGGTATGTTTTGAATATATATATATATATATATATATATATATATATATATATATATATATATATATATATATATATATATATATATATATATCAATATAGATAAATAGATGATACATAGATTGAGATATAGACATATAGATACACATTTAATTTGTAGCTGCAATCACTACGGAGGCATGGATTTCATAATTCATATATAAGGCATCTTTAAAATTATTAGATATTCCATAACACAATTTTCAGAGAATATTACCTGGACAGTCAAGTATCATTGTACTTAGACTGTGATTTCCTTTCTATGGATTTAGGTCATTTTTATTTTGAATTTGTTTGTGCCAATGTGTCCTTGTCAGTAGTTGAGGTTTTGTAATGAAATAGAGTAACATAAATGTAATTTTTATGGGCATGTATGTTTGTTTCTATATGTATTTATCTATCTATCACCTATTAATTTAATTTTAATATTGGTGTCTTGGCACAAATATTTTTGAGATTTATATATTGCATTTCTCATCCTTAATTTGCATTCACATACCCATCTTATACCTGTACAGAATATTATGAAAAGAAACCATTGCATTTTTCATTACATTATAATGCGTTAGTCTATGAAATTTAGGTACACAGTGCATTTTATAGATTAATAGACTTTTACTAGGTTACTGACCCAGGGGGGGGGCCTTTCTAAGCCTAGCTAAGTTTTTTCCAAAAGAATTATGATGTCCTGTATCCAAATAGGACACTGAGAAACAGGCATTTATAAGCTACCTCTGTCCATGAGGGACATGGGTGCCAGGTCCAGTTTAAAATTCTTATACCTCATGCAGAGGTTTTGGTTGTACTTAAACTGGGTAATGGACAAACTCAGCTTCACACAATTGGAAAGCCTGTTCCTTTGGAGAGGCAGTCTCTGTGCCACATATCTGTCTCTCCAGAATATTTTGTTCAAACCACAGAAAAAAACTTCAGATTCCTAAACCTTGTATTTCTGGAACTCTTTAACTTACAAATATGTAGGGGATTCATAAGTGTGGGGATTATGGATTCATTGTAAGCCAAGCATAGATCACCTCTCAACAATCTGTAGGAGACTAGTAGAGGGAAAGGACTCTAAGGTAAAAAGGAGCAGGCCTAGTACTGAGCCCTCTGGGACTCCACTAGTAACTGGCCTCTTGGTGGAGATGGCTTCACCTATTTTGACCTCCTGGAAACTATCAATGAGTCAGTTGGCTATCCAGCTGATGATAAAAGGGTTAGTACTTAAATTAGTAAGCTTGTGTATAATGCCTGAATGCAGTATTGTAACAAAAGCCTTGAGCAGGACAGGGTAACCTGTGTGCACAGTCTTACCTTCATCCAATGCTTTGATGACCCTCTTAAAAAATCCAGCCGATTTAATAAGCATGATCTTCCTTTAACAAAACTGAACTGTGATGAGTCCAGCATTTGCAGGTTACTTATGTCCTCATTTATCATGTCAGTGATGATTCTTTCCATGGCCTAGGCTGGGAAAGACTTATGGGTCTGTAATTACCTGGATCACTGGTTGGACCTCCTCTGTACAGGGCAATGGCTATAGCCATCTTCAATTCCTTGGGCACAAAACCTGACTCTAGGCTCCAGCTGAAAAGTGATTCAATTAGACCAGAGAGGTCATGTTTCATTGTATTTATTAAACATCCTGGGATGTTATCAGGACTCACTGATGCAGTGCTTTTGACTTTGGAAAGTACATTGATGACCTCTTCCCTAGTAATGGTTGGGGGATTGTGATATACAGTATTTCCTTTGGACTATCAGTGGGGAGTGAGGGGATAAATTTGAGTTGAACCTGTCATCCAAAATGTTGGCAATTGCCTCAGGTTCAGTGTGGGTGATGCCATTTACAATAAGTTCTGCACATTGTTGTGTATTACCCCTGTGGTTACAGAAACAGCTGTAGAAAGCTTTGTGATTGTCTTTTGCCTAAGAAGCTATTTTTCTTCAGATTCGTATTATTTAAGTCTCTTAACTGCCTGTTCAGATTGATAAAGGGGCTTTTGTAAGTATGGCTTTATTCCCCCTACCCTTGGCCATGATTTTTTTTCTTTTGTTGTATAACTGATTGATACTGTGACTTCACCAGGGTGGCTTGTCTTTTGAATTTGTCTTATTCTTTATGAGTGGACACAGCTCATTCTATACAACTACCAATATGGCTATACAGAGATTTTGTAAATAGCTCAGCATATGTTATGGTGTTTATTGGGTTTGGGGGTACTTGGAATTTAGCCAAAGTGTCACTTAGTAGACAGAGGTTAGCCTTGGAATAGTCCCCTAAAGGTTTTTGGTCTTGCTAAATCCACAGATTTAATTTTTATTTCAAGTACTACTGCCTTATGGTCAGATCTGATAAGTGAAAACTTTAAACTGGCTGAGGAACATTAGTCCCCCATGCTTGTGAGTACAAGGTTAAAAGATGTTTGTACCGTTAGTAGTAGAATTTATTTATTTATTTGGCTTTGTTTACCAGGAAAGTCTGATGGGTTATAGCCATTTTCAGCACCCAGGGAGAAAAGCTTCATTAGCTTACATTGCATTGTACTAAGTTCCAGTTAAACATAGAGTAGTTACATTTCTATTTACAGTTATACACAAACAGTCATTACATTTATACATTCTAATATTTTACAGAGGTGGACATTACTAAAGAGAAAGCCCACGTGCAACTTAGTGGATTGCACAGAAAACAGTTATGTATAAAAATTGTTTTGTCATTTCAGTGAGAGGGTAAGAGTATTGTGTTTAAGGCGAGTATTTGGAGAGTACCATACAGTGAACACAAAGTCTTAACCTTGTGATGAGCATATGCAGGACCAAGGTTGATTAGGATATTGTTTAAGCAGTGGTTTAAAACTACTGAGTTTTTTGGAGAATTTTATTTGTGAGGGGATAGTAACAGAGTGGGAATAGAGTGAGTTACCTGCAACATTATTTGACTTATTTGCAAGTAATAAGAAGTTGTTGCTAGAATGGAGATCCCTTGCAGGACACTAGGGCAGTAATACGTTATGTAGTGCAGGGCATTTTTCTAGATGATGAATGAGTTTGTGTGCTGTAATCAGTTGTGAATATGTTAGATTGTTGTGTAGTTCAATCCAGTTTAATTGCTTTAAGCTATGATAATGGTGGGCCGTATGAGGGAGACTGGTGGCACATTTAGGTAATTTATTGCAGCAGTAGGCAAGTTTCTTTGTTTGAGTATTGTTTAAGGTTGTTAGGATAGGAGCAGCATATAAGAGAGTCTGCAATAAGAAGGTGGTGGCTAGTATTTTTCTTGTAGTATCTGTAAGGAATCCATTGAGCCTATAAAGGGAGCCTAATTTCTGGTGTGTAGATTTAATGTTGTTTAGTATACACTAGTCATATTTGAGATCGTCATCTATTATGACACCTAGATGTTTACTGTGAGTTATAGTTTCAATGGCAGTATTATTTTCTGACTTTAGGGTAAAAAAAAACTGCTTTTGATTTTGGCAATGTTTTGAGGTAAAAACCATTAAGTTAGCTTTCTTGCTGGCTGAGAAGGAGGTTTGATTCTTTGAGCCAGGTTTCCACAGAGGAGAAAGATGTTTGGGTAATGTCTTAGAGCTTCTTTATTGTTGAGGCCACACATATTAATGTCGAGTCATCTGTCTACTGAACTAAACTAGCATGATGAGTGGAGGTGTGGAGGTCATTAATAAATATATTCGATAGGGGAGGACCCAGGATAGAGCACTGAGGGACACCTGTAGTAACTGGTTGAAAGAATGAGAAGTTTTGTTGCAATTTAATGGCTTGTTGCCTTCCAGAAAGGTAACTAAGAAACTGCAACAAGGAGTATTGTGAAAGTCCTATTTTGGAGAGTCAAACAAGCAATTGCTGGTATGGGACGGTTTCAAATGCTGTACGCACGTCTAAGAACGCCGTGGACACAAGCAGACCACCGTTTCTATGTTGGTTTATTACATCGGTAAAATGTAGTAAAGCAGTACTGGTGCTGTGCTGGGGCCTAAAGCCATATGAGGTTAGGTACTGCATCAGATGCATATGGATGCATTTCCGTAATATTTTGGAGGGGGATCATTATCATTCTGTAGTTATGAAAGTCTGTAAATATGCTGCCTTTGTGCAGTGGTATGGTGTATGATTTTTTTCCACAGTGATTGGACATATCTTTCTGCTATGTAACTATTAATTAGTATGGCTATGACTTCTGTGGCCATTTTTAGGCAGTTTGATGGTAGTGGCTCTACAGCAACAAAAGTAGTCTTTAGTTTAAGGAACAACTTCCTTATGAGCGAGGTAAGTATTGGACTAAAATTGAAGAGGGTCTATATTAAAACATTGAAGTTTCAAAACTTCGAATGTTCTAATATTGAACCCTATTCAGTGAAAGCTGAAAATATCGAAGCAATAGAAAACCAAATTTTTCCAAGGGAAAGAATTTGGTTGTCCGTTTCTGTTGCTTCAGTATTTTCAATGCTGTGGTGGAAAGTTACAGTTCGGGTTCAGGTAAGTGTGTAATTGAGTGGGGGTTAGGTTAGTTAGGGTTAGGGTGCAGGTTAGGTATGTGTGCGATTGTGTGGACGTGAGGATTTGGGCGGGTTAGGTGAGTTAGGGTTAGGGTGCGGGTTAGGTATGTGTGAGATTGTGTGGACGTGAGGGTTAGGGCGGGTTAGTTGAGTTAGGGTTAGGGCGTGGGTCAGGTAAGTGTGCGATTGTGTGGACATAAGGGTTAGGGCAGGGTAGGTGAGTTAGGGTTAGGGCGCAGGTCAGGTGAGTGTGCGATAGTGACGGACCTTAGGCTTAGGATTTGGGTTAAGGTAAGTGGATAGTTAGTGGTGTGAGTATAGTTTAGTGTAGGGTTAGGTGTAAGATTTTAGGTGCATGTGTGTGGATTGCTGTTTGTTTGGTGTGCTTGTGTTGTGTGTATCTGTTTTGGAACAGCAAATTTTTTCCCAAGGGAAAAAATTGCTGTTCTGTATGTTCGATGTTTTCAGCTTTCGCTGAATAGGGTTCGATATTAGAACATTCAAAGTTTTGAAACTTCGATGTTCTAATATAGACCCAATTGAAGAGCTGTGGGTGGTTTTGATTGGTCAGGGGTAGAGAGAGGTGGACAGATTTATTAGTGTCTAAGGGAGATAAAATTGATTACATGCAGTAGGAATTAAACTGTGTGGGGATAGAATCGGTTGTATTATCTGGTTCGGAGAGAGAGTGGTGGTCTTTCCAGGGTAGAGTTGCTTATTAGTGATGACCAAAAATGTTTTGGGTTGTTTCTATGTCTCTCTTGTAGGTTGGTATGGTATGTTTGCTTATCATTTTTGAAGTGGAGTTTTGGAAGGTTTCTAAGATGCCTAAATTGTTGCAAGGCATTTTGAGTTTTATTTTTATACCAATGTTTCCAGGCTTTATCCCTTTTTATCACATTGTTTTGTTTCTTTTCTAAGTCATGTTGCAGGGTTAGAATTTACTTTTTATTATGTGCAGTTGCTAGATTATTTAAAGAATGCAAGAATATGTTATTAAGGTGTTTTACAGCAGGGTCTAGATGCATTGTTCTAAGTATATTCCAGTTATATTGCTTTAGTGTTTCATTGAAGATATCTTTGCTGAAATTGGTTGCATTTTGTATTTGATTATAGATAATATGTTTATCTAGGTTATGGCAAGTTCTAATAGCAGAGTCAGCCTACTTTTGTCAGTTTGTCTGATTTGTTTATAAGAATCCAATCTAATGTTGAGTGTCTCCCTGAAATGTTATTGATTCTAGTAAGTTTGGTTATTAATTGTCTGAAGTTGTACAAGTTTATGGATTCAGTGGGGTAGTGGAATTTATGAGTTGCCAGTCTATATTAATGTCTCCAAGTATTACAGTTTCATGGTTAATATGATGGGATATCTAATACAGGATGCCTTCAGCAGTATCAATGTTATTCTCTGGTGGTATATAAATTGCTGTTAAACATATAGTTTTCCTATTGTTGAATTTTAGGAGTGTTATTGGAAGTTCAGCATTGTTGAATGTGGGTATTTCCAATGGAAGCAAGGTGATGATTAAGGAATTTTTATAGATGATTCCTACACCGCCTACACTCTTGTTCAGTCTGTCTTGCCTGAGTATATTGAATTCAGGGGTTGATTTCATTATACTTTATTTTTTAACAAGGTTTCAGTAGCTATGACTACATCAGTAGTGTATGTAGCGAGCTAGGCATGTATGTCATGGATTTGATTACACATACTTCTTAGATTCATATTTAGTAAGGTGAGTTTGAGTTTTGTTTTTGCTGAGCTGTATTAGGTGACTGATTTATTTTAGGGTTGGAAGTAACAGTTTTATGAACAGTGGGACCTGAGGTGGGTGAATATCTCCACTATTTTTTTTGAATTTATATTTTGCAGAGGGAAGAGTATGGCCAGTTATATTTTGGTCTTGGTTTGGTATTCAGTCATAAATTTGGATACTTAGTTTTGAGATATTTGCAAATAAATAAATCAGACATGCTTTGTTTGTAGATACGGGGTGTTATTGAGAAGACGGGCTGGGTGGATGTTGATATTCTTTGTGAGGACTGGTTGAAGAACTAAGCATTTGAAGGTGATGAATTTGATAATTGGTGATGAAGGTTAGTAGAGTGAGGAGGAATAGTAAACCAATCTGAGTTAGTAGCATCTTATTTAACTTGGGTTTTATTTTTGCTGTAAATTAGAATTAGAAAATGTTAGGAGGGTACTGGGTTTGTTGTAGAAATGTAATTTGATACTTATGGAGGCAAGGATTAAGGCAGTTTGAGAGAAAGTCTTGGGTGGCAAACTAGAGAGGGCCTGACTATTAGGAGCAATTTTATTGGTTGTTCTTCATCTGAAGAGAACTGATGGTATTGGTTTGAGTAATATGTGGGTTTTGCTATGGAAGTATGAAGGTAGAATGAGAGGGGTTGTGTGGGAAATTGGGGTGCAGTAGCAGAGTGAGACCTCGCATTAGCAATTGAAAACTTTGCAAAGAAACAGAGAAAAAAGAATCAGTTACTTAAACAGACCCAAATCTGCTGGCAGAGATAAGAAAAAAGAACACTGCATTTTAAAAGGCCTCTGTGCTAGTAGATGACAGTCTTGATTTTTTGGTTTTAGGGCGTACATTTAGTAGGAGACTTAGTCCAATAACACCTTGACCTGACTAATGATAATAACAGCAAAAACTGTATTTGACTGAACAACTCTGTAATGTAAGGAAGTTTCTGTGGATTTTGAAATGCAAAGTTAAAAGGCTACCCCAAGCCCCACAGATCAGCAAAACACTGAGAAAAGTAAACCAGATTGTAGGAGTG
Source organism: Protopterus annectens (assembly GCF_019279795.1). Lineage (NCBI taxonomy): Eukaryota > Metazoa > Chordata > Ceratodontiformes > Protopteridae > Protopterus > Protopterus annectens. The sequence goes on along the minus strand of NC_056742.1, from coordinate 479,989,008 downwards.
CAGCTCTAGAAAAAAACACTGGCTCAGAACTGAAAGTTGTTACACAATAAAAGAAATAAACTTAAAGAAGGCGGTGGACTGCTAAAAACAATAAACCGAGCACAGTTAAAGAAGAAAGCACCAATGGGACTGCTGCAGTCTAAGAAAATAGAGCTGTTATAGTGGACAAAGTTCTTTCTTTTGGGCTGTCATATATAGTTTACATAAAATTATAGCCCACAGACTGGTGTTCAAACTGCAGACTTCACTATCACATGTCTACATATCTATTTGCTTGCAAGGATACTTTTATAGTAGAATAAAAATGCACCAAAGAGACAGCTGAGTGCACTGAGTCAATGTTGACCGCACAAATACTAGCTCAGAGCTGAAAGTAGTTTAATAACTGTCTTGGAAAAAGAGAAATTAGAATGGAAGGGGGAGACCAAGGGTGACTTCCTTGAAGGCATGCAGTTCCACTAAAGAAAGACAGGAGGATGTAAATAATGGGAGCACAAGTGTAGAAGAAGTGAAAAAAATAGAAGAGAAGAAATAGTTTGATTAAGAGCAGTATGAGTAAATGTCAGTGTGTTTGTTAGGAGGCAGAGTGCAAAAGCTGACCGGCAGGATGTCAGTGGAGGAGGGTTTACAGACTATAAGGCTTTGCTTACAAACTAAGACATTGAAGCACTTATCTTCAAAGTAGTGACTATGCAGTCTAAAATATATGCAGAAGACTGAACGGCCCTGACACTTACTTAAAGCACAGGGGCAGAGATGGTACACAGTTTGTCCTTAATAAACGGTGGATGGAGAGAGTGGATTCAGACTGCATATTGGATGAGTCTGCTGTGTGTATGCTTTAGGGGATGTGGCAGTGAACCCTGTAACTCTCTTGTATCCTGCTAGTGAGAGAGAGAGAGAGAGAGAAGGAAGGAAGGAAGGAAGGAAGGAAGGAAGGAAGGAAGGAAGGAAGACTGGAACAACTGTTCCAGGATGTTGGTATTAAAGTTTAGGAATCGCTGGGCTTGTGTATTAGAAACAGTGTAGGATTCCCAATCTATACAGTGGTAATTAGGATCCCCCATGAATATCATATTGGGTTGAATGGTGAGGGACTCGAGTATATTGAGATAGGTAGTATGGGTTTCCTGGGACATGGAGGGGGACCTATAGGCTGCAAGCATATGGTACAAGACCCTGTTTTTGGTAAGTTGCACATGTATGAGTTCCACTAGGTCATACGCTTGAAGTAGTCTGGATGTGAGGGTGATTTTAATATAGACTGAGATTCCTTCATCTTTAGTTCCCTCCTATGCAGTAGCTGGTCTAAAGGTGAAAAGGCATTATAACCTTGCACTGCTGGGGAATTCTTCATTACTTTAAACTATGTCTCCATTTCATCACAGATGTCTACACTCCCCAGGGAGAAGAAGGTTTGCTGGGAGTGGAGTTTGTTGCTAAGACTTCTAGCACTGAGCAGTACCACTTTCAGCTATTCCGTCATAGCTTCAGTTAAGTTGGGAGGTTTATCTATTTGGCATTGCCTCCCCCCCAAAAAAAAGGCACTGTGGAGATGGAAAAGGTCTTTGCTAATATTTGAAAGCCTAGAGGGGTTATGTGTAGATCATCCCTAGCAGACTGGTATGGTCTGATAACCATGTCCTCTCAGGCCATCAGATAGTGTACTCCCTTGGATTGACACCCAAAGCTGAGTCAATTGTTAAAATCAATCATTTTCTATTGGTAACATGACGTCAACCTTGGAGAAGGTAGTATGCTGCTCAGTGCTAGGCTCATATCTGCCTAAGACACATAATCATTGAGCTCGATCATGTCTCATTTCATGTAGTCAAGGGAGATACGTCTCAGATCATTAGCATCCACATGTACTATGACACAGTCATACTGGGGTCTATGGTTCAATGACCTGAATGCCTGTGTGACTTGATGGATCCTAGCCCTGGAAAGGCAGCTAACAGTGACTGTCTCCCTACTGAGTCTGGTGAGGGGGACATCAGCGTACCTCACTGTAGAATCACTAATGACCAGGAAATTTGGCTGCAAGCTGATTTACTTTAAGGGTTTAGCAGTAGAGGCACCGGATGCAGTACTACCATGTGTCGCTGTGGATGGTGTTTTAACAGAGTGTTTATGTGATGGTTGAAGACTCTTTCTTTAATTGTACTGTGCAGGAGGTCTTAGTGTTTTAAGAAGGTTACCTGTAAGTGCCTCAACATAAGTAGTTTTATGTGCAGGGTCTTTACCCTGTGCAGTAGGCATGGTACAAGTATCACTGACAGCCTCTGTAGGATTAGTTTTGGTTTTATGAGAGTTTTGTCTCCAGCATTAAAGTATATTTACACTTCTCACATACTTTGTCTATTTTATTAAGACTAAGTGGACTGTCAACCAGACTGGCCACAGAGTGAGTTGGGAAGTGCATATCCATAGCTACTAAGAAAGAATGCGGAAAATTTAAATATTGAATAGGTCAATAAGACAAGGAGCTTGATTAGCATCACTCAGCTATGTGCAGACTAGATGCTCTAGTAGTTAAAAAATCTGTCTAGACCGTAATGCCACAAGAGTGTAGATCACAAACCTTAATGTAAAATAAATGGTCTGGAGTCCAAGTGCTTAAACCAGAACTAAGACACTTTTACAATAACAGATAAAATAAGCCCTCAACTAATAATTTCCAACTCAGAAGGGTGTAAGCTATCTCTCCTGTCACAAGAGTGTAGACCACAAACCTTCTTTATGTAAGATAACTAGCATGAAGCCCAAGTGCTTACATCAAAACTGAGGCTTAGAATAACAGTTACAATGTAATCAGGCTACTAACAAGCAATAATAAATGCGGCAGATTAAATGCAACTGAACACGTTAAGAAAATGCAGCAAAAATCAAAATAAAGTAGGAATAAGCACAAATGCAGTTAAAACACCTGAATAATGTGCATTTTTTTGTTAGTAAGTGTGAAGATAAGAAACAGAAGACAATTCATTTTTAAGAGACAAAGGGGAATCTCTTAGTGTTCAGTAGAATGAGTTGATGAAGTGAGACTGGGAAGAGTGTCCAAAATCAGATTTATAGTAGGGGCAGACAACTCAAAAGCCAAGTTCAAAAGCACTACAACAGCAGCAGGGAGGGTACATGGAAAAAAATCAATTATGCAGGCAGAGCTCAGCAACAGTCAGGCAGAGAACAAGTCAGACAGACAATACAACTAAATAAAGATGCCACTAAATATTTGTATTTAAATGAGGAAAGCTATTTCTCAGCTCCTCCCACTAATTAGCTGGAAGTTATTCACTGCCTCAAAAGAATTATTTTCTAACTGACCCTAACAGCGGCCCTAGGTCAACTGGTGCCCTAGGCAAAAGGGCTCCACAGCACCCTCCAACTCATTACCTGGTGCCCCCATCCTGATCTACCTACACCAAATAAATACTGGAAAAGTGCCCCTGCTAGACTGGTGCCCTAGGCGGTCGCCTAGTTGACATGTTAAAACTTCAAAACGAACAAAAAAATTTAGAATAAAAATGCAATATAAGAAAAAGATAAAAAATAGAAGTAAACAAACCTTACATGAATAACTTTAATCCAAAATGAAATGCAGACAGAGATCATCAATTGTCTGGCAGAGAACAGCTAGTCAAAATATTTTCACTGTGAGTGGAGTACAGGTGTAATGACATAAAAATCAGCTCTACAATGGAACGCACGGTCATTTTGCTCTTAGTAGTATTTGGACTTTTAATGCAGAAAAGTTGCAGTGATATAAACTGTCATCCCTCTAGTTAAATATATATGTCAGGTCACCACTACCATGTTCTAGATCTATTGTATTGCTATCTTAAAAAAGAACTCATATACCCACTATTTATGTAAAACAAATAATGTTAGCCATCCATAATGTTATTTCCCATTTGAAGTTGCATTGGGGTCTGAATTTCCTACACATGAACACACACACACACACACACACACACACACACACACATACACACACACACACACACACACACACACACACACACACACACACACACACACACACACACACACACACACACACACACACGCACACACGCACACACACACACGCACACACACACACACACACACACACACACACCATGGTGATCCCAAAGAGTGAATGCATGAATATCTGACAGATATTGGAAGCAGATGAGGGTAAGGATGGTTTAATGAGCTAGTGTTAAGTCTAGGCTTTATTGGAGTATTTGGTAGTGGGAGAATAGATTTGTTATTTGGGATAAGGCACTTAAACAAGGAAATAAGGACTGCCCCTTTTAACTTGAGTTATCTGGGCTACAGGTGTTTGAAGTTAGCTATTTACCTGCACCTCTTAAAGGCCAGGGTAATTTTAGCATGGCAGAAGTCATTTGGGAAAATCCAGAGCAGCCATGAGTACTGATGAAAGAGGCAACATTCTGAGGCTGGATAAGTCATATCCAAGGTTGCAATTTTGTTCAAGGTCTGTGATTGTCAGTAGAAATCCTGGGAATGGAAATTTCGAATTGCCTGATAGGGGGGTTTCTGGATAAAATACTTTTCTTGCTTCACCAATGAAATCCTTGATGATAGAATGCTTTTTGTAGTAAAAGCTTCATTTGTTTACTCATTGAGTGCCCTGGTGATAAGATCATTTGTGTTGTTAGACTCATATATTCCAGAGAAAGACTTCCAATACCTGAGTGAGACTGTTTGGATTTTAGAAAAACAGGTTTACCAGAGGGTGTATTTTAAAGACTGCCAGCTCTGCAGAGTATATTGCATACATGAACTGAGTACCACCTCCTAAGCAGCTAAAGGAATGAACTATATATTATACTGCAAGCAGGAGTGGCCTTAGGTCAACTGGTGCCCTAGGCAAAACGGCTCCATGGCGCCCCCCCACACCACACCACCCAGTGCCCCTATCATGGTTTGCCTACACCAAACAAATACTGGAAAAGCACCCCTGCTAGAGTGGCACCCTAGGCGGGTGCCTAGTTGGCCTATGCCTAAGGCCGGCTATGACTGCAAGTGTAATGCTCTTTTTAGCTTATCAGTCATTATCATTTTAATTTTACACCTGCAAATTTAGACATTTTCATGTTGCATTAATAAAAATACATTATTTTATGACAACTTTAGTGTGTCTACTGCTGACATCTGTTAGAGAATGCGGGAAACTGAAACTACTAGGTCTGATTCTGAGTTCTTATTCCAAGCTTTGCTACCAAATAGTGTATTTTCCCCACAACAAGTGAGAAAATATTATTCCTGGTGTTATAGAATTCATAGAGCTAGTGGGGAAGAATGCTCCTTGAAGAGAAGACCACATGATGGTCACTATTGAATGATTACTGCAGGTGGTAGTACTGTTGCCAAGGGAACAGTAGCAGTAGCCAAGTGAATGGTATTCACAAAGGCCATAGCTCCACTCAGTACTGCTAGTCAATAGTTTTATGCCAAAGACATGGAAGCCTATCTAATAACATTTGACGGAATAGCCAATCAGGAGGATTGGAACCATTTCGGCTGGGCTCAGATTCTGATGAATCATCTCATAAGAGAGCCAGTCCATGCAGATATGGACATAGCTAGCTTACTCTGTAGAGATTTTGATGATGTAAATAGGTTTGTTGGTGAGGGCACTTCATAAACTCAAATTTCTAAATTTCATCAACAAAATGATAAGAACATAGCTATCTGCATTTGAAGCTTATTTGTAAAATTTTGGTTAATTCCAAAGGGCATTAACAACAAAAGAAAATGACGGAAAGCATTTTGAATATATAGATTTAAAAGAGCTTTGACAGTTAGCATTACAAAGTGTGTTTATCAAAAAGACCCATATGATGCTTTGTAATTTTAGTAGAAAAGATACTATGGCATGTGGTTAAATACACGCTGCTTAAATAGTTGAGAAAAATAAAATGAAGGGACCACAAATTCTATTTTTGCTTTAGGTATGGTAAGCATATTAATAAATACTGTGGTTTGGAAACTTAAGTAGAAACTCACTTACAAATAACTAAAGAGGCAGGAGAGAGTGAAGAGGCTGTGAAGTGCAGTGAATTTACAATCAGCCTGGCTGAGTCCACATCCTGCTACTGAGCTACTATGAAAATGTATTTAAATGCTTAACCAGAGTATATTGACAAGAACTAAGGAGCTGTATAACTACTTTAGAGAAAGCACAGTACATTTGTAATAAGAAGGCCCATTCACTCACATTTACTGAAGTAGTATGTATCTATGGGGAGAAAAAACATTACCTAGTTAGAAGGGCAGGGGTACAAGTGCAATTTGGGAAGGTCCTGTACCCAGTACTTATGATTACCTATCTCACTCACTACATAAACATTGGGAAAGACCTAACATTTTTCAAGAATCTCTATAAACAGAATCTCTGTAAACCACTGTCTTTCTAGTTGCCTTACCCTTGTGTTAATTTGACCCTATATCTCATTTCCTCTCAGTTTTTACTGGCTTGTGTGAGTAAGCACAAAATTATCATTTTGTGAAATCCCTCCCCTTCAACTATTTAGATTTACTGGCCATCCTACTGTATTCCATAGTACCAGAATACAAAAGTGACCACCCCATTTCAATCTATCTTGTTGTTTTAAAAATAGTGACTCTCCGCTAAAACTTAACTTTTTAGACAGGTAAAACTTAAGTTACCTACTTTCACATCTAGCTTCTCTAGTGCACACTGCAGTGTTTAGGATAGACCATTTTTTCATCTTACATTTAAGCATCCCTGTGACTAGCACTTGCTCTAATAGCTGCTAGAAGGCAATAGGAAGCCTTAAACTGATACAAGCACTCAACTCTCCTTGTTAATAAGGAGAATTTAATCATAGCCACTAAACAGCCTATAATTGCAAAGTACCTTGCTAAGGTAAGGGAAAACAGCTCTTGTACTTTACAAAAAAAAAAAGCACCAAACCAGGCATGTCCAAGAGTCAACTTCCAGTGATTTATCCTGTCCACCTGGTGAATCTGGGCATACTGGGGCAATGCAGCAATTGCCTCATGTACACAGACAACCCTCTCCTCCTACCACCCAACACTACAACATGCAAGAGATGCACTTACATAGCCAAACTGGAAGCAAAGCTCTCTCCACCCAAGATTGTGCTAGACAGTCAAGAGGAGAAGGTTAACACCTGCACTACACCTCAAGCAACACATAGCCCTTCTAAACCCACACCACTAACACCCACACATAGCAACACTAAACCCACATATGTGGAGGCTCTTAACATTAACCTGCCTAAGCAACAAGGACCTCTGAAACTGAAATGCAAACAAACACCAATCACAACCAAAGTGTCACATAGCTCACAGCACCAGTGTGCCACCCAACAACAGCCCCTAAGGCAAGACAACATACCCAACACTTTAGTCATAGGTGACTCTATAGTTAGACACACTGATGTCCCACTCACCAGGCTGAACAAGGAGAAAATTACAGTCAGCTGCCTGTCGGGTGCCAGGATCCGCCACATAATGCATGCACTCAAGTCACTCCACAACACGTACAAATATGACTCTGTCATTGTCCATGTTGGAGTGAATGACTTGAGATGTACCTCCCTGGACTACATGAAAAGAGACATGGAAGAGCTCTCAGATCATGTAGGCCAGGCAGGTACGACCCTAGCCCTGAATAGCATCCTGCCTTTGCCCAGAATGATACCACAGTATAAGGACAAAATGATTGACTTCAACAATTGGCTAAGCTTCTGATGTCATTCAAAGGGGATCCAGTATCTGTCTGCCTGGCACGACATGATCGACAAACCACGATGCTTTGCCAGAGATGGTCTGCACCTGTCACCCCTGGGATTCAGGTTACTGGCTAAGGCTCTTGCCACCCCTATAGTGCCTTTTTTAGGCAAAGTTCAAAGGACAAAACCACCATAGTAACAGGTACAAGCATGCAAAATCTGAAGGTAATGCTACTCAATGCTAGAAGTCTAAACCTCAAAATGTACTCTCTCGAGGCACTCCTTAAAATGGATAACATCGATATCTGTACAGTAACTGAGACCTAGTTCAAGGCTCCAGACAGCACCCCTGCAATACCAGGCTACAACTCTTACCACACTTTTCAGCCACCAAACCAGGACCGAAACACTAAAGGTGGAGGAGTGTCCATATTCACCAAGGATATTCACAACACCAGGCTAGTTACCCAACACAATGTGTCTGAAATTCTCCAAGTACAACTAACACTAGATAAGACTGCAATCCAAATTGTAGCTTGCTACAGATCCTCCACCATGCACCAAGATTCTCACTACACCTTTCTAAACATACTGGAAAATATTAAGATACAAACAAACACCCTAATACTGGGTGATTTTAACTACCCTGCCATTAACTGGGAAAACTACTCGTGTACCAGCACCTTTGTCCAACGGTTCTTGGAGTTCATAAATTCCAACACCCTGGATCAACTAATCCTTAGTCCCATCAGGGGCTCCAATATCCTAGACCTGGTCAGTACCAACATAGGGAATCAATGCTCCACACCTGTGGTCACCCCCTCGTTGGTCAGGTCTGACCATAAGCTAATCACCCTTGACATCCACATCCCACCCCCACCCCCCAGTAAGGAAACCTCCGTAAAAACACTTCTCCAAAGCCAACTTTATGTTACTCAAGTCAGAAGTGACAAACTTCATGACACCCATGCAGATGGGAACTGAAAGTTCAACTGCTGAATCCTACACTAAGGCACTGTACGAGCACATCCACTTGTGCATGACTTGTGCATGCCATCCCCAATAGAACGAAGATGCTCTCCTCCAAAAAAAGTAAGCCAATATTGTGGTCCCTTGCCATAAACAAACTTTACAACAAAAGGAAGAAACTGTTGCAGAAAAGAAGAAAATCCCAGGATGCAAAAAAACTCCCTTAACAGCCTCAGTAAGAAGCTGAGATCCCTCATAAAATCCTCCAAAGCTAGTTACGAAAATAAAATTGCTAAAGATTCCAAAGACAATCACAAGTAATTTTAGTGCTATGTCAAGAATCTAAATGGCAATGCTCAGATCTGCTCTGAGCTACAACAGAATGGCATTAAATATACTGATCCCAAGGATATTGCCAATATCCTTGCAGATTGATTCAGGGCAAACTTCACCCCCCTCTCACCCCTTAAAGGGCCCATCTCAGTACCAAATGATTGCCAAATTCCGGTAATAACGGCCACACAGGTAAAAAATGCACTCTCCAAAGTTAAGAATACAGCATCCATGGGACCAGACGTCATCCCAGGCTGTGGACTACATGAACTACAAAATGAAATGGCACCTCACCTAAGTGTCATGTTTAATCATAGCCTCACCTCAGGCTTCATGCCCACTGAGTGCTGCACAGCTACAGTTATCCCACTCCACAAGGGGAGATCCACCTTGGATGCCAGGAACTACCGCCCCATCAGTCTGATGAGCCTGATCTGCAAGGCCATGGAATGTATTATCATGGAACTTATATACAAAGATATTGGCAACCTTCAAACACTGGACCCCACGCAGTTTGGGTTTGTGAAGGGCCAATCTTGTCTCCTGAACCTGATTGACTTATTTGAATCAGTCTCCAGAGCTGTGGACAAGGGTAAGGTGGGCCACACAGCCTATCTGGACCTCACCAAGGCCTTCAACACCATCTCTCACTCTGGAATCATAGATAAACTTACTAAGCTGGGCATTAATCCCTATGTTACTTGATGGGTTGCCAACTGGCTTACTGACAGAACCCACACTGTAAAAGCAGCTGACTCCAAATCCAGCTCCAGACAAGTGACAAGTGGAGTACTTCAGGGCTCAGTCCTGGGACCGCTCTTGTTTGGCATCTACTTCTATGAAGTACAGGCCAACACTAAGGGACTCTGGCTAACTAAGTTCACAGATGACTGCAAACTGGGAGCCATTATTGAATCCCCAAATTATGTGGACATTCTACAAAAGGGCCTTACAGAAACAGATGCTTGGTGCCAGAGCCATGGGCCCAAGCTCAATGCCAAGAAATGCATAGTTATCCCCTTTGGGAAAAAACATGTACCCATGAATTACCACATAGGTGGCAGTACACTAAACACTGAAAGTGTGATAAGAGACTTAGGGACACAGGTGGACAGTGGTCTCACCTTTGATAACCACATTGCCACAACAGTCAGGAAATCCTTCAATGTGGCACACCTCACCACTAAGGGATTTTCATCCAGAAAAAAGGAGGTCATTGTCTCACTGTACTCATCCCTCATTAGACCCATTATACAATAAAATCCCCATTTGGTATGTACCTCTCAAGACATCTACAGCAACTGGAAAGGCCACAGAAATACCTCACTAAAAGAATCACAGGTCTAAATCAGATGCCCTATGCTGACCATCTAAAAAAACTCCACCTATACTCTGTCGTATATCGTCTACTCAGAGGCGATCTCTACTTAACATACAAGGTCATGTCAAACCCAGAGCTGTTGGACATGCTACACTTAAAGAAATCCCAATTCCTCAGAGACACATGCTCCAGGGATCTAAACCTTGTCATCACAATGAGCAAAACATGCTGGAGGGATAGGTTCCTGACCCAGAGACTCCCCAGACTCTGGAATAGACTGTCCATACATGTCAAGCAGAGTGCCTCTTTGGCCCTCTTCAAAAGAAACCTTGATGATTGGATGGGAGATAGGAAATTCACCCCAGGGATCACATCTGTCACCCTGCTACACAGGGGTCCAGGGAAGTAAATACTGTGGGACGAAATAGCCAGGGAATTGTTATGGCTAGGCTTGTATAGGCCCTAGGGCCGATAGTGTAGTACCAACCTATGAACCTAGTAAGGGGATACAATTAAAGAACCAAGTGTAGCCCCAGTAGTTGAATCAAAGCTGAAGCAGTTGTATAGCTTGCATGATAGAGATGCTCCACCAGCCTGGAGCCATGTCAAATCAGGCAGTCTTTAAGGCCTGGGGTGACAGTAGAGGACCCTGAATAAAACAAAGGATGGATAAATCTGTTTAGACGAGGAGGGACCCCTGCCACTACACTGCAAAGTAGCCCAGCAGCAGCAAAGGGTGTTGAGCACCCACAGAGAATGAAAGATTCCAGGAATCTAAACTAGGGTTGACACCACTGAATGAGATGAAGGTTGGTGAGAACCCTCAAAGAGAAGAAGTGGGGCTTTATTTAAGAGGTTACTAAAGAGTGAGTAGCCTTTCATTAAGAATTAGTGAGACATGAATAATTACATACAGGTCTTAACAATAGAGAAGTTACTGCATTCTGTCTCCCAATACATAGAGAGAAGAAGATCTCAGTCTATTTTATCTCTAGGAAGGTGAATTAGATTTAAGGCAGCCCAGTGGGAGGATGAGTTGTTGAGCCATACCAAGGAAAATATATCCAAGGTAGTGGGGAAGAATGCTTCTGTTGAAATCTCGCCAACTTGTCTCTGTTTTGAAATATAGAATGATCTGAGTTAAAAGGGGTTCAAGGAGAGAGAGAGAAAAGGTTCTGTATGATTTATTGGTATCTAAACCATTTAAGCAAACTGGAATGAAAATGACCCACAGTCATGCATTAGGTGGGTTATTTATGCATGGATAAAATTAAAGCAAGGGTCCTAACCATTTTTTTTTTTTACTTTTTTTGGCTGGGGGTCCTAAAGAAAACTGAACTATTATACTGATTGTCCAGAGTGTCAAATTATATTCCTTAACTCAGGCTTCAAAGATTCTTTAATTCCAATGCCTATAATCAAAGTTCCATTTGAAAGAATTGCTAGTTGATGTCAGCATGTAATGGTGATGCTGGACTATGCTACACAGTACCACAAAGCTATCCTAAGTCAGGAAAGCCAACTCCAAGGCAATTTCAGAGGAAATGGTGTTGTTCTTTTCATAGGTAGCCATTTGAAATGTCAGGACCTTCTTTAGAGAGTCGCAAAATGCTGATACTGAATACCTGAAAAATGGACTTACATATATTAAGTCTAATATGGCCATTTCTCAGAATATTTCCTTTTCTCCAAGGAATGGTGATCTTGGAGTTAGTATATATAATTTTTGGAGAAGTGGGAGAATTGTACCCATGTCAGGAGGAGTACAGTGGAGCCTACCCCCTGAAAAAAAAGAATTTTAATGGAGAAGAACAATGTTTGGTATTCACTCTTCTCTTGTATTTTCAATCTTTTTTCTGCACATTGCCACTAAGCATTACGAGTGCCGACATTTCATTTGAGAGCTCCTTTCTGTGGTAAGGACACTGAAAAATATCCTAATTGACAAGGTGCATCTTTTTATCAAAAATCATGAGTTACAATTGACAGACCTTCAAAGTAAAATAGCTGAGAGCTCTTGTTTATCACCTCAAATGAATAGTTTGGTAGAAGAGTTTAATAGAACCTTGAAATTTTGAAAAACTGAAGACTGCAGATATATGAACCAAATCATTTAAGACAATTATGTTGCAGCAATGCAGATTTATTTCTGGAATGGACAAGTAGCACCATGAGAATCACATAAGCAAATCTGAACATGGAATACTAAATGGCAGCTTATATACATATATAAAATAAAAAACAAGTTTTTAGGTTAGATGGTTTGTTTTGAATATTTTTGAAGTACATTTTGAATTTTTCCACCAAACACTACGCAAAAACCATTAAACACAACAAAAGGTGAGATGTTATACAAAACTACTTGTAACCAAAAAGTAATAATGCCAAGAAAGAAGTTCCACAATTTGAATATTTGATATATTCCACTATTTGAATACAGTGCCATTGAACATCCTTCTCGGTGTTTTTACTTTTTGATTACAATTTGTAGTTTTTAGCTGACTGTTATAGCACTTAATATGCTATTTTTTTTAAATGACAGCTACTATTTTGGAAGGTTTTTCATCTCATGACAATTGTCTTTTACATGTCTATATCTAAGTATTTTTTTATACATAAAAACTCTGTTCATGCATAACACATTATAAAGCAGCATTAAATCTCAACACCAGTCTATGTATCTGTAACTACAATTCTTCTAACTATGCTTCTAATCATGCAATTTCATGACAATAAGTCTTGTTCATATTGGAACCTAACAAACAAACCATGGTTGTGTGTCCTTATCTAGCATGATATCTGAAATGATTTCACATGATACTTACAGAAGCACAACAAGCTGGCACAAGATAGTCAGCAAGTAGCCTATAATAGAAATGCCTGGAACAGGACGTTTCACATGAGAGCAAAGTTTTAGCTCTGATCCCAACAACTGAAATCCAATTCTTGGCCTTATGGCATGGATCCTTTAAGGTAATTGAATGGGTAAATGAGGTGAATTCAAAGTAAGGCAAACAGGAAAGAAGCATATAGAGCAAATTCAGTTTATGAATATCATTAAACCCTAAATGGAGACACAAGTGACTGTGACAAGCATGGTATTTGAGGTCAGGGACTGAACAAGAAAATCAATTAATATCCAGTCACAAGGTGCTGACAAAACTCTTTCAAAATTTTAAAAAGTACAGTTTTGTACCTACCATAAATGTAGATGTTCGAGTGTATACCCTGCTGCTAACACGATGAACATCAGGAAGTTCAAGAGTTCCATTTGAGGAACAGGGTTAACCTGAAACCATACAGAGTCAACAAAGCCCAGAAGCAAACAATCCAAGATAAGATAAAAAAAATGTTCATAGAAATTGAGAAGTCAACTAGCGGCTGAAATTGTTCAAAACAGGATGGCATAGCCCAGTTTTTGAAGGACTTCAGAAAATAGCATCTCCCTGTTTGCTATCATATGCCCTGTAAAGATTAGCTGGTGGGGAAGCCTAAGTTTTTAACTATCCTACGCTTGACAAAGGCTTACCGTCAGATGCTATAGTATTTATATAATAAGAGCTGAAGTGTATGGCGATTTTGAGTGATGAGTTCTTGGGAGAGAGATTAGGGTTGAATTTATGATCAGGATGCAAGATTTCCTTAATGGCTGTCCAGAATTTTCAGAATGTTTTAGGGATGTGTTTACTATTATTCTAAAGGTTATTATAGTATATTCTTCTTGTCTTCATTAATTTGCTTTTTAGTACGATTGCGAAGCATTCTGGCATATTCAAGGTATTGTTGTGTTTATGTTTTTACCACTCTTTCTATTCTTTCTCTGTATCCTTAGATAGTCAGATGGCATTATTTGTTTTTATTCTCTTCCTTCTAGGGGGTGCAAGGCTATTTAGGATATTCAGGAAAGTTGAATGAAATCAATTTACATCATCATCATCTAAGGGGAGGATTTTTAGAAAACACCAGTTAATACATGACAGGTTGTTAATGAGCATCTCTGGGTTGAACGTGGAAAGGCTGTGTGTTGTTTTATAAACACGGTATTTAAGCGAATGTGTGAGATGCGTGGTTGTATAGATTGTGAGATGATCACTGAGACAGTCAGACATTGAACCCGAGGTGATGTATTTGCTAGGGTCTGATACTAGATTCGAGTGTAACGGGAGAATTTGTTGTCTTGCTATATAGTGTGTGACTATTAATTAGTTGTGCAAAACCAAATAAGTTAACACTAGATGTAGGGTAGTTAGAGTTTATGTCCAACCAACTGATATTCACATAACCTAGTAGTATTATTTCTTGTGTAACTGTTATGGATGACCACTGTAGGATATCTTCAAATAGAGCTGTATTGTCACCAGGAGGGTTGTAAAGAACAGTAATACGTATTTATTTACAATAGTTAATTTCCGGAAAGTTATAGGAAGTTTTGTTTGAAGTCAGATAAATCAAATGCATGAAGATCTAGTCTTAGGTACTTACATCTTTTACTGTAGTGTTAGGCAGTATGTTGTGTGGGAGGGACTTTGCTACTTATCAGATATGTTGCCTATACCTACAGTATGATACATATATCTAATGCAGATCTCCATACATTTTTTGTGGGCATGTGGCTTTTGCGTTTTTCTTTGTATTTGCTTTTATGTGCATATCAGGGTGTCTACATTTGCGTAATTGTGGGGGGAGGAATATACTTTTCATATGTGGGCGTTAAAGCGTCTTGTGTGGATGGTGAATGTGTTTTTATGCATGTGTGTGTGTGTGTGTGTGTGTGTGTGTGTGTGTTTGGGTCCTATAATATACCTGAAGATAAGGCACATTCTATATTCTTTTACGGGAAGCCAAATGGTGTTTTTGCACTGGAAACATGTTGAAGCTGAGCAGAGAGCTTGGGAATCACATTCCTTTCAAGCACATGAATGTTTGCGAAGAGGGCGTAGTGTCAAATTCATATAACAACCTTATTTGCAAAATGACTAAATTAATACAATAATGAAAGAAAAAAAAGAATGGACTTGTGGCCTTTTTTGCATGCATTTTAGTGCAAAGAGTGTGGATTACTGTGTTGGCTGCAATTAAATACAAGCAGCGAATGATATTTTGGCTTTGAGGTGTGGCAACATGACCTGTTTTTCTTCAGTCTGTGTACAAAGGCATTGCTATATTCATCTAGGTTTGAATGCTACTGAGAAATTTATACTGAACATGAGCTGCTGTCAAGTATTAAGAATATATTCGATGTTCAATTTACGTCTGGAAACAAAGCTGAAGCCTTAACAGCGGCCATCTAGAAATCTGAACCTCAAAAATCAAGATCATACACACTTTCCCCAATCCAGATCTCCAAGGAGTTCTTGACAATATCCTCCATTTCTACACTTCTGATCTTAATTGGCAGGGAATTCCACAGTTTAACTGCTCTTTAGTGAAAATAACTCTTTTCAGTATTTGTCCTGCAGGTAAGTAATCCAACGAGGCACAGATGATTGATGGTGGAATGTTGATATTACATAAATTTCACCCTCAGCATTGATGAAGCAATCTTACTATCCTGATATTTATATGCAAGA
Source organism: Protopterus annectens (assembly GCF_019279795.1). NCBI lineage: Eukaryota > Metazoa > Chordata > Ceratodontiformes > Protopteridae > Protopterus > Protopterus annectens. The sequence goes on along the minus strand of NC_056742.1, from coordinate 479,973,079 downwards.
ATCAAGTTTCCACTTACTAATCTATGACAAACTGAATGCAAGTCAAATTTGGGTCAGCCAGTCGTTATATCTTAAATGTCTAACCCTAGTTATCTACATTGTAGAAGTCCATCAAATCCATTCTAATTTTTAACTTATTATATAGCTTTATAGGTTAGTAGTAGGCTAACTGCCATTGTGGGTCATTTTAAGTCTAGTCAATTACTCGACATGAGAGTCAAACCCTGCACCTTGTGTGTGAAAGGTAAGCACAATAACCATTATGCCAACTTCCCAAACCTGATAATGATTTGTTGTAGTATCAGCCATACTGTATGTATTCATATATTTGGTTTCCAGGGTAGCACAGTGATCTCAACAGAGCTTTTTCAGACTCAGGCCAGGAGCAGTGTCTAGTTAAGTGACTTGCTCAGAGTCACACAGTTAAGCAGCGGAGGCTGACAGAATCAAACTCGCATTTCTGGACAACAGAAAACAGATTGTTAACAGCTCCATAACCCTCTAAACCACCTGCCATACACACATACCTCTGTATTGTATGGAATTTTGTACCACACTACTGTTTTAAGTATAGGAACTAGCACCTACTCCTGTGTACTTGTTAAAGAATATCATACGACCTTTATAACAGAATGACATTGGGGGAATTCAATAAAGCCTACACATTTTTTTTTCCTGTATGCATCGCTCTGCAATGCTTACATGGACGTGAACATATTAAGATTCTGAAAGCGCTGCTAAGCAGCGCACACGCACGTGCAAACATGGAAAATTCTGTGGCATGCAAATTGTCTCATAAGCAGGTGAATCTCATGCAAATGAGACAGGTAAAGTGATCCAACAAGTAGAAAGACATCTGTTCAGACCCCGTGTCAGTGTACGTAGTGTACGTGGAAATATTCTGCATACAGGAGTCTAGACAGACCAAAGGGGTGTAAAACTGTAGCAATGTGGACATAAATCACCTGAAAATGTAATACCACATACACATATGAGCAAAACTATTATTCTGTATGTCAGAAAGATTAAGGGAATAAGCTAAATTAATAATTTTTTTAATAAAATAATTTCAGTATGTTTGTGCTACTCACCACAGTGCACAAGCATGCTTAATAGAAAGAAAAAAAAAAGGAAAAAAAAAAAATTTTATACTATGTGACAGAAATATATTATAGGACCTTGTGTGGGGTCCCTACAATGGTGCATTCCTGCTGTTGCTAAGGTCATAGGTCTATGAAGCCTGTAGATTCCAGGCTGTCAGCATGAATGTATATGCAAATGAGGTGGAGTTAATGAATAACAGAAAGGAGTAATTGTGTCTGCATATCCCCTTTGTGTTGGCTCTTAGACCATATTGATGTTTACACAGGATGACATCAAGAGGGTGTGTCCTCTCATTTCTAGGCTCTTTTAAGCTTAGGTGCATGTGTTTGCACAGCACGCTGCCTGGCTGAGGGTGTTCTTAAAACCGGATGCATTCAGTTATTGATTTTGACCTTTGTATAAGCTATGCTGCATGGCATAGCACTGTGAGTGGCGTTGCATACTGAAATAGGGCCATTAAATGATGTTAATTATAATGTAGGCAGGTGGAATGCATTATAGTTAGTCAATCACACATTTTGGACCTACAGAAGAGCTGTATAAAGTGTGCATACTCCCTACATTCTGATTTTCTCCCAGTACTCTGGACCATTGTAGTACAGACTTGGGAATTTTAACTGAGATAATGCTAGGGGGTGCTGCAGGTCTGCTGCATCTGTATGTGCTAGATGCTGAAGTCAGTGCTGCTTATGCTACTAACAATAGGCCTAGGCCGAGCATGAGAAGAGTGTTCAGGCCCAGGGTAACCTTCCAGGAGCTACATGAGCTGGAGAATGTAGAGTGTTACAGGGTGGACAGGGACATACTACACAAGCTCACTGAGCTCTGCTGCCCTCTACAAGGTGGACAGGGACATACTACAAGAACTCACTGAGCTCTGCTGCCCTCTACAGGGTGGACAGGGACATACTACAAGAGCTCACTGAGCTCTGCTGCCCTCTACAGGGTGGACAGGGACATACTACAAGAGCTCACTGAGCTCTGCTGCCCTCAGCTCAAAGCCAGAGTCAACAGAGGGGAATCCATCCCAGTGGAAACAAAGGTACTTGTAGCCCTTAGGATACTAGCTACAGGTACTTTTCAAAGACCAACTTGGGACATGATGGGGGTCTCACAGGCATCTGCATCCAGGATACTCCACCAGTTCCTGAATGCCATGTTACAACATGCCAGTGTGCACATATCTTTCCCCCTCACCGCTGAGACAAGAGCCAGTGATATGCAACACTTCTACCATGTAGCACACTACCCTGAAGTACTGGGTGCCATAGATTGCACTCAAGTGCACATCAAGGCATCATCTGGTGAGGAGGGTAGAATCTATGTCATCTGCAAGGAGTACCACTCCATCAACTGCCAGGTCATGAGTAATGCCCAGGGGATTATCCTGAATTTGTGTGCTGGCAGCCCTGGCAGTTACCATGACTCCCATATCTGGTATGCATCACAGTTGTACCAGATGTTTGCTTGGGGGGACACCCCACATACCCATTTACTTTGGGATGCTGGCTATGCCCTGGAACCATGAATGATGACACCCATCAGAAATGCGCACACACCCACACACCCACAGAAGAATGCTATAATGAGGCACACACACAGACTAGGAACATCACAGAGCATGTGTTTGGGCTTCTGAAGTCATGGTTCCAGTGCATAGATATATCTCATGGAGCTTTGCAGTACTCTCCAGCCACATATGCACATATGTTCACAATATGTGCTATGCTACACAATCTGATCCTGTGGAAACAGCTGCAGCAGGATCGGCAAAGGGAAGGGATACACAGCCCCCACAGCAGTGCCTAGGTCACCACAGCCACATTCATAGGAGGATTCAGAGGAGGAACCCCCCTGCTGATGTCCCTGTAGGCAGATGCAGGTGTGGTCAGTACACCCTGGCTTTGGTTAAGAGACAGCACATAGCACATTCACTGACAACCTAGGGATCTAGGGACTGGGACTGGCACCTTACTCTTACTCTCATACATATATTAAACTTGATGCCAGGCAACCCACACAACCTCTACCTATCCATGTATTGGCTTTGTACTGCTTGCATCAGACAAAGTCAGCCCTGAACTACAGTTCTCCCAACTGCTGCATTTGCAAGGTAAGTCTCTAACCTACACAGTACTTGCAAGGATTAGTATGATATGGTATTGTATGTATGGATCTGCTACATTTATGCAAATAAATATAGTGGGTTATTTAGACAGAAGTAACACAAGGAACTATAGATACGCAGTCCACTATCATGTGTCCTTTAATATTTACTAGGCCTCATGCATGGAATATTCATTCATCTGTCAAGGGAGATGTTACACAGTGGGTTACATGATATTTGGACTGCCATATATCCCAGCAGAATATGCGGTGTTGTTCCCCCACTCCCAACACAACAGTGTTCCCATATAACTTCTTTATCAGTAGGTCATCAGTGGTATATCAGCAGTCCAGAAAATCTCAGGGCAGTAACATAGAAACTGATCATACATTGTATGTCTCACTTAATACAGGAATGACAACATACATGCTTATGCTGTTGATTGTGTGATGAATGACTCCTCTCTGTCTGGCAGCTTGTGTGGCTCTGTGGACTAGAGAAGTTAACATGGGTAATGGCATTAATGGTTATAATCTGGAAATATCTATATCCTTTGAATGTGAGGTATTATTATGTCTTTATATATAGATATGTCTATACATACATACATACATATATATTTTTACATAAAGATAGATATACTATCTATGGGAGAGACAGATATATGGGAGAGACAGATAGTGACAGACAGATATGCATACATAAGCATAAGCATTTTACATCGACAAAACTAATAATGCCTTTAATAAGCAGCTTTACCAGCACATTTATAGTGTACAGTGAAGTGATAAAAAAGTGCATTAGCTAGACATTCATTAACATGTACAGGTTTTGAGAAATTTAAGTTTTTTGTCGTAGAACAGATTAGTTCACTAGCTTATTGTGGACAGTGGAAGAACAGGTTATTGCAAAGGGAAATGTTCTGGCAACTTAGATTTGATGCTACCGTCCCACCTGGTTTAAATGAAAGTATTTCCATAGTTAGTGACCTCAAGGATAGATCTCACAAAATATAAAACAAACAAAAAAACACAACTTGACAAAAATATTATTGAAATATGTATGGGAAACAATGTTTAAGTGTGAAAATGCTTTTTACAAGTCTATTGATTGTTTTATGTTATAGCTTTAAATATTGTAAGTTTTGTGTGAAATACTATGTGGTTTTAAATGATTGGATAAAAAAAGGGGAGTGTTTTTTCAGCCCATTTTTAAAAAAGTGTTCAGCTGCACTGGTTTATATGGTTCTGATGATGTCTTAATAACAACAAGCAGAAAGCACTTAACCTATTTTGTTTTGGTTTTATGTATTTTTAAATAAAAGGTATTTTCCTGATTCAAGTCCTGGTCCACTGGAGCTCCTAGTTCTGTTTTTTTTAGTGGAGTTTTACTGGTTGTTTCCTTCATTTGTTTTTTGTATATACCAATATGCATATATATATATATATATATATATATATATATATATATATATATATATATATATATATATATATATATATATATATATATATATATATATATATATATATATATATATATATATATATATATATATATATTATATATAGATACATACTGTATATAAAAACATACAGTTCAGTCTCTCCCTTATATCTACATAGCACACACACACACACACACACATATATATATATATTTTATATATATATATATATATATATATATATATATATATATATATATATATATATATATACACATCATACACAAACACAGATACATTTATATACACTTCCCTGTTATATACATAAATATGTGTGCGGATGTCTGTACTGTCCTACATACCCTGATAATGGTGAGTAAAGCTGCACTATCACACATCTATAATGCTGCTCAAAGTATCCAAAGTAAGGGCTCAGCAGTACATAATGCACTTACCCCTGTGCCTGCTGGATGTCACCACACATGCAGCAACAGGTGAGCAGGTGGTGTAAAGTATAACGTTGTCTATGCATGCATGGACAGGGCACATTGTTCTTTCCCACAGGCTTGCCCATTCAAATGCAAACAGCCACATATGGTCAAACCGGTAACTGTAGCCACATAAATAAATAAAACTTATCTGACTGCTATGCTACTAGATGCAGCTAACAGTACAAAGCAATATTACTCTGCAGGCCACAGATGCTGTTCAACACAAGCCTAGTTTGTGTAATCCACAAATAGTTTGCCTGTAATGATGCATAACGTAGACATCAGCTGTGGCATGTATGATAAGTACTGTGATCTATAATGTGTAAGACTAGATAGGTAGGGGTTCTAATTTCACTCCAGGCCACTCTGTTTGTGTGTGTGTGTGTGTGTGTGTGTGTGTATACAACATAAATATGATCACCTTAGAAACTCAGAAAGAAGTTGAGTTTTGCAGTATTTTGGTTGTAGCAGGTGATGTGGGCTTCCATATGCCTGAGCACAACTAGGCCTGCTGATGTCATCAAGCATAAGATGTCCTAAAGAGATAGTAATAACAGGCTTGGGGTGTAGCACGTAAATGATGTACTGTGATCTGTAGTGTGTACTCTTAGATAAGAAAGTGTTCTAATCTACATGCACCAACTTGCAGTGTGTGTGTGTGTGTGTGTGTGTGTGTGTGTGTGTGTGTGTGTGTGTGTGTGTGTGTGTGTGTGTGTGTGTGTGTGTGTGTGTGTGTGTGTGTGCTGTGTCCTGTAAACAGTAATTGGAAGTGGTGCTATTCTCACTGACTCCAGGTTTGTGTGTGTGGCATTTTACATCAGCTTATGGAATCACAGGATCTTTGAACTTTAGTAGCATAATGGCCTTACAGCCCTCACAAGCCTAGCCACATTTATACCCTTATTTACATGATCAGCACATATTGCCCCTGTTCACGAGGGACACAGGCAGAAGCCCTGTGGTGAAATGATGATCACCCAGCCAGTCATACAGATGGCACCTGACGAGGTCCACTGAGGTGCTCTGTTTGCCATTAGGCAGGATTCTGTTTCAAAGGTGTGTTAAAGTCTGCTAGACAGATCTCTCCCACCTGCATGTATTACTAATGTCACATAATAGGTTAATGTCCTCAGAGTGAGTATTTCATGTACCATGCCACCTACAGATATGTAGCATTTCCAATCAATCAGGGTCACACATTGCCCCATATGCAAGGCAGAGATCATCTCTGAGCAGTCTATATGCCACATGCTGCAATGACACTGATTTCAGACGATCCCCATTGAACAGATACTGAATATGTGAAGTTCCTATGTGAGGGGACCATTGTATTGTTTGCAATTGCCAGTAGTACTTCGAAAGTTACATTACTAAATGGCCATTGGGCTCAAATATTGGCATGCTGAGGGGAAGAGTACATGGAGGTTATGAGTATGTCAATTTTGGGTGCCTGTGGCCTCAGTTATAAGATATGATTTCATCTTACCATTGGGAAGATATGTTGATCTCAGGTACATTAGGTGTAAACATGTGTGGCCAGGCCTGTGTGCCCAAGTCTATCACCCCTGTGTGTGTACATCACATGCTGCTACTGATGTGCTACTTACCAGCAACATAGGTGTTAACAATGGAAATGGTACTACATATATATATTTGCATGGAGTTTATGGCCATTAGTATGTCAACAGGCATTTGTTCATCAATATCCACTTGTAGATAATGACATAACTCACAGGGTCTATGACCACTCACAGTTTGCAGGCATCAGCCAACATTGTTAGACAGACATTCAGTAGTCACTTGTATCATGGTTAAATTGATTCCATACAGTAGAGGACCCAGGACTAAGCCCTGTTGAACACTGCTGCTTACAGATCAGCTTTTGGAGGTGGATTTCTCTATTATGAGTATGTGTGCCATCACTGAGCCACTTAGTGACCCTTATAATGATATTACTGTGGATGCTTTAGTGGGTGGTTTTGTAAATCAGAGGGAGATAGAGCCACATGGCTTGGCTAAATACAGGGGGTTGTATGCCCTGATGTCCCCTCACAAAGGTCCTTGGTGACTGCCTTGGACATATTCACCAAATTTAACAGCCATTATCTCCCTGTCAGATATCCAAACTGTGTACAGTAAACTGTTTGTAGATTACATATATGTTTGCTGATCAGCTGCATGATGATTTGCCCCACAGGGGTAAATATATGTCTACTCAGGCAAATAGGTCTATAGTTCCAGTGGTTGGTGGATGCACCTCCTCTGTGAAAGGGGATAACAGTTGCTATTGTCCAGTCAGCTGGCATGAAGCAAATGGTTACAGTATGATTGCAAGGAGTTCCCAATGGTGTTAGCAAACCTTGTTGGATCCCATGTAGGATGCAGCCTGAGATGTTAGCATGTCCAATAGATGCTGTGTATCTCCCATAGAGAGACCACTTATGACATGCTGTGTAGATATGGAAGGTATGGAACAGGTTGTAGGAATGTCATGTGGCACATGTGGTGGGGACAGGGGAGTGAAGGTGACACAGAACCTGTGGGTCAACAGGTTAGCTATGAGTACTGACCCATTATATGTGGTATCATTAAGTACGAGTTCACCAACAATCTGGGCCTGTCATCTGAGGTTACACATGTAACTACACTGTGCATTGTGGTTCTGCTTTGTGTGGGAGGCTAATTTTGTCACACTCTGTTTCTACATGACGTCACAACAACACTGTGTGCTTGTTTTAGCTGAGGAGGTTGTGCCTCTATTTTTTGGGGGGGGGGCAGCCTCACTCCATCTATCACACACCAATGTCCACCTCTTATTGTACAGCCTGATGATGGCAGTTGTCCACCAGGCAGGTTTGCTGTGCCATGAGGAGCTCATTTTCCTCTTGTTAGGTACAGCTGATTCTATGCAGTTGTACTGCTGCTTACATAATGCATGGGTGTAGAGCTCTGCATACTTGCCTGACCCATCTAAGGGGGGAGGTGTAGTCAAGCTATGTAAACCATCCCATAGAAGGTAATAAATTGCTGTGTTGCAGTATATTTCTGTATTTTCTGCAAGGAGGGTTAGGTCTGACAGTTGTAATAAGACTGATCTATGGTCAGATCTCACCAAGGAGGACCTCAGTGGGGGGCTGCAGTGGTCGCTATACTGGTAAACACATGATGCACTACATTGACTCCCCTTGTGGTTTGTAGTTAAGGACATGGACTAACCTTTGGGCAAGTGAGCTTCAGCATGACTAAGCAACACAGTTGGTAGTTACTTAATGTCACCCCAAACCATGGTGTACTCAGTATCTTAGTTGCAGGTACTCATATATCTTGATAGACACACGTATATACAAATACACACAATAGATACCAGATTCATGGAGCTACTCCCGTAGCTGGCAATGGCGTGATTAGGTGACCTTCCAGCAGTGAGTAGCACCTGTAGTGTCTCCTGGAAATCACAGTGTTTCACTAAATCTGGATGTGTATCTATCCTTAATGAGTATGTATACAACACCTGCATTACCTTGCACACTGTCACTATGAGGTCTGAACATGTGGAAGGACATGTGCTCTGGTATGGCTGTGGTGCTCTCCACAGCCTTGAGCCAGGTGTCTTTGACTGCACAAATGTCTGCATATTTCAAGGTGGGGACACCTTCCACAGAGAGGGGTTTAGTGTTGACATTCCCACCATGTAGAAGCATAACTGTAATGTTGTATGTAGGTGGAGTTCTCATTGGAAAGTTTTCCCTCCAGGCAGTGCCTATAAGATGCACTGTGGGGGTGCAGCAGCCTTCCCCAGTACTCAACATTCCAGGGGTGAGACATGAAGACAATCTCTGGCAAAGCACGGGTGTCTGTTGGGCATGCCATCCAAGGTGGACATGTAGTGGATCCCCTTCAATGGCACCACATGGTAAGGCAACTATTGAATTTCTTAATTTTCCATGTGTATTGAGTGTGGAACCTCACCGGCTCTCTGGATATGGCCAGTGTCTGCACTCACTGGAGCCATAGTTGCCACACTTTCCTGTTCAATGTCCCAACCTTCTGACTGTCCAATACCTGTGGCCTCCAGGGACTGGGTATGTGTAGGCATACTGACTGTGTGTGGTGATAATAAGGGCAGAAGAGGGATGTAATCCTCTGAGACAGATTCAGACCCCGAAACTCCCCCTGGCTGCCTCACTTTAGCCACCATAATCATCAGAGTCTGAAGAGACACTGACATCAGGTTGTGTAGGGGACAGATACCAACCCCCCTGGTCACCTCTGATAAGAAAGGGAAAAGCAGTACACTAATACCTGCACTATTATGCTATGCAGTACTGTGTTGCAATATATGTAAATCTCTATACACTGTTGTCACTATTACAGACCTGCAACTTCATATAGTAGGACACGAGGACATTACTTTTCCCACAAACATCTGTAATAACTGGTAAATAAAAACTCTTCACACAGCAATTTCATCAATAACAGTGAGGTACACTGTTGACACCTGTGAAGACTCTGTACAGTTGGCATATAAGAAAATATGTAATGCCCTAACAATACTGTCACATCTATTAGTGTGGTCACATCTACAAGGCATAGGTGTGACTCTAAAGTATGTATAGTCAGAAAATATCTATGCAGTTGTCAATCATGCTGACAGTACAGCAATCCAGCCAGCAGGCCTGGGGTGACGATTTAGGGAATACATTGCAGTAAATCTACATCTACAGCAAAACAGTGTTGTGCTTACCAGGAGCAGGACCACAGCCTTGTCCGATTCCAGAAGGACCTATGAAAAGTTGAGGAAGAGGTAATGTAGACACCACCGCATGTTGCACTATAACAGGGTAATACCTCCATATATCTCACATTTACAGTAGCTACTTTATTAATTATTATGTTGGTCAAAATCTGAGCATGAGATTCAAACTGCAGTAAAACTTCTCCTCCCCTCAAAAACAAACACCTGACACCCACATAAAAGTATGTACACCCTGACACATTGAGTACTACAGTATTCCAATACTGATCAAACTAAGCCTACCTGGAAGCTCTTCTGGTGTGGCACCCACATCCACTATATATGGAGTGATGGATGCCTGGGAGCTGTCATGTGTTCCTAGGTTCACCAGGAATTCTTCAGTGGCTGAGAGAGGTTGTTTCACTGCAGGCCTTCCACCAGTAGCAGCACTATCCCTGGCCACATCTACTGCCCTTCTGCATGCAGCATTTGTCATATCTGTCACACGGTGTCAAACCTGCTCAAATGTCCTGCTCTGGTGACCTATGACATTAACATCACGAATAAGGTCAACCCACAATGCTGCCTGCTGTTCTCTGTTTTGCCTCTCCCTAGACAGTAGGAGTTCATGGTGTTGATGGAGGCCTTCCAGGATTATATCATTTTTCAGCATAAAAGGGACATGGAATCTGGCATACATGTCTCCTGAAAGAGAACAAAATGGGAACACATGAGAATCACATACATCAATATACCCTATGTAGAGATACAGCAAGAACAGAATGGCTGGCAGTATCCACTGCTTGATCACACATGTCAAATTCCACAGTGTGAAAACATACTAAGCATGTGGCTACAACAAGAATAGTAGCAATAGTCAGCTATTCCCATTTGTGCCATGACAGATACTGCTGTATGATCACATACCCAACACAGGAGTCCATTGTAGTGTGTCCGTAGAGACAAACCCCTTGATAATATATCAAAACAACAGTGCCAAACAAATAGCAGTGTTCTTTACAACCACTATAAAGGGACATTCCCATGATACCAGTATACCGCATTGACAAAAAGCATTCCACCCTTGATGTATTATACGTACTCTGTAAATGTAACAAATCTGGAGATCAATGACATGTCATCATTACAGTTCTAAGAAAGGCTTAATGCTGTAATCCCCATTCCCCCCTAAGTATATTCACACATATGCATCATGTCGTAAACAAAAAGGTGACATACCTGGTATAGTACAATACGCCTCTGTTGATATGTGCAGCTATATAAAGTTTTTGGCAATGCATTTACTGTGTGAAGAAACTTTCATACAGACTGGTTCCCCAGCCAGTTTTTTGCCTTTTTAAGATGGTTTTCATTACCAGGTGATAGGCTGCTAACCAATCTGTGGTTCTGAAATGCTAATTGCAGCCAACACAGCTGATTTGCAGTATAATCAGCCAATGACATGCTACCACTGAAGAAGATATAAGGTCTTTATGTAGATTAGAAGCCCTTTCTGATATGTTGTGCTGGACATTACCGGAGACAAAATACTCTGTCATCATGGAGGGTATGTCTGTAGGAGCTACTTTTACATACAGATGTGTGCACTACAGGCTGCAGCTGATGCTGCAGGCAATAGGCATAGCAGAGAGTGTGAATGTAAACACTTTGGTGGACAAAAAGCTGTAAGAGTAACTGTGGGAGCTGTGGCAGCCTTGATGTAGAGGCAGCGCCAGACTAAGGTACCCATTCCACTACAAATTAAGGTATGTGTTTAAGGTAAGTATGTTAGGCAACAGTATCACTAACATAGTGCTAGGCAACATGTTTGTTGTGTCCTTGAGCAACATAGGGAGCAAATATACCATTACATCAACCATTTTGGCAACTGACAAGCCACGTGTTACATTATGCTAGTCATTTAGAACATGTATGCTGGCAGTTCTTGTTACCAGCAGGACCTCCATATATGTATGTTAGCTGTGCAGCTGTGCTAATGTGTAATATCATTATGAAATGATTGTGTGCTGCACTCTGATATTAGTGGGCCTCATTTGCATTACCTAAGTTGAAATCCTCTGTGAATGCATATTAATGCATGACCCGACACATTATGCACTTATAGTGTTGCTTTAGGGATAAGTCAAGTGTGTTCCTATCTGCAGGCCTGTGACTGTGACTTCCATCATTGAAAAGCAGACATTGCATTCAAAATGTATTGTGTGGATAAAGAGTGCATGACCCCATCATTCATTGATGGCTTCGCAATAATGTAATTTAAATGCTACACACCACTGGATTTGAACCCAGTACCATGTGTGGCAAAACCTACTGTTAGAAAAGCATCTATCAGCCTGAGCTACTGAGTCACTGTAACAGCGTGTGTATTTGTGAAGATATAAGTGCACACATACAGGCTGTGACATACCTCCATTACATCCATTATTATGTTCCTAGCTTTATAGGGCTGTATTTCTCCACCAAAGTCCCAGTTGAACATGTATTTTGCCATTAATATTTTTGCAGGTGTACTTGTACATGTTGCTAATAAAAGTGTACATTTACCTGCTGTTACCTCACTTGTATCCATTAGTCTGTGTCTGGCTTTCTAGTAGTGTGGTCCTGTACCAGACTCCATTACTGTTTCAGCAAGTTTGCATGACACGGCACGATGCACTGCTCTGGTTAAACATGCTTAATGATGGTAACTTGTAATTAATATGTTTTGCTTAAACTAGCTGGTTTAATTAACAGCTGTGTGGTGTGGCAGGTTAATACAATGGTCTGCAGCTGCAATGATCTTGGGGTGAAGATAGGGGGCAGGTGTTTAGTTTGTAAGTGTTTATTATTTAAAACTCATGTATCAATAAAGCTGTATTTAGATGAGCTTAGTGATGCTGCATGATGTGCCACATTGTGCATCATCATGCAACAAATCTTTAAAGAAAAGAAAAATGGGGAGATAGGACAGTGGTGAAATGGGGTGCAAGCAGGGGGAAAACATACTGAAAGGCAGGTAAGGATGTGCAGGAAGGGTGTAGGAAAGAACCATAGCTGCCCATTCCTTGTACAGCAACAACTGTGCACTTTGACAGAATTTCGAGATGAATTTAGACTGTCTCCCCCAGGGAGGGGGTGAGGACAAAATAAATGCATTGTCAAGCCAATTGGATCAAATTACATGTCTGCTGGACACGTGTGAAATAGACAGCTATCTACGGGACAATGTTTTTTTGGGACAGGTGCCCATTTTCTTTTTTTTAAGGTGAGAGCAAATGTAGGGGAAGGGACATAGGTACATGTGAGGAAGGTGAGTTGGGAAGGTGAGGAAGATTTTGCAGACAGACAAGACAGACAAGACAGTAGACAGGGGTGGTGTGTGACACAAGAGGGTTCATAGGTTCATAGTTGTGTACTAGGCTAATGGCCTTGGAGCCTTTACAAGCCTAGCCCATAGGATTACCCTGGCATCATGCACCCCACCTTAGTTTCCAGTGCCACTGTTGAGTAGAGCCACTGAAGTAATCCCCAGGGAATATTTTCTATTTCCCATCCACTCATTGAGATTTCTCTTGAAGAGGGCCAGTGAGGTGCTCTGTTGTGCATGTATGTGAAGTCTATTCCATAGCATAGGCAGTCTCTGGGTTGTGAACCAGTCCCTTCAGCATGTTCTGTTGATTGCGGTAATGAGGTTGAGGTCTCTGGAGCATGTGGTGCAGAGGGACTGGGATTTCTTTAGATGTAGCATTTCTAACAGAGCTGGGTCAGACATGGCTTTGTAAGTCAAGTAGTGATCGCCTCTAAGTGGGCGATATGAGGCAGTGAATAGTTGGAGTTTTTTGAGTCTGTCCATACAGGAAAAGTGTTTAAGGCCTAGGATCCTCTTTGTGAAGTACTTTTGTGGCTTCTCCAGTTGTTGCAGGTGTCTAGTGAGGTACATGCCAAATGGGGCATTGTACTCAATCATTGGCATAATGAGGGAAGAGTAGAAGGAGACAATGACCTCTTTCTTCCTGGATGCAAAACCCTTAGTAATGAGATGTGCCACATAGAAGGACATTCTGACCACAGTTGCAATGTGTTGGTCAAAAGAGTGGTTGCTGTCAACCTGTGTTACAAGATCTCTGATAATGCCTTCTGTGTCAGTGGACTACCATCAATGTGGTAATTCATGGGAACTGGGTTTTCCGCAAAGGGGATGACAACACATTTTTGGCATTGAGCTTAAAGTCATGATTCTGACACCAGTCATTGGTCTCAGAGAGGCCTATCTGTAGGATGTCAACATCACTTGGGGAGTTAATAACTTAATTAATAACAACTTGCAATCATCTGTGAACTTTGTCAGCCAGAGTCCCTTTGTGTTGGTCTGGACTTCAGAGAAGTAGATACCAAACAGGAGAGGACCCAGGACTGAACCCTGTTGGACTCCATTCATGACTGGTCAGCAGTCTGACTTGGAGTCAGCTACTTTCACACTGTGGGTTCTATCTGTGAGCCAGTGTGCAACCCACCTAGTGATACAGGGGTTGATGTCTAGCTTAGTGAGTTTTTCTATGATTCCTGATTGGAGAATGGTATCAAAGACCTTGGCCAGATCAAGGTAGGCTGTGTGAACCACCTTGCCTTCATCCACAGTTTTGGTGAGTGACTCAAAGAAGTCGACCAGGTTGAGCAGACATGATCTACCCTTCACAAAACCAAACTGAGTTTGGAGATTCCCTATATCCTTGTTTATTAGGTCCATGATGATGTGTTCCATAGCTTTGCATATCAGATTCATCAGGCTAATGGGGCGATAGTTCCCAGGGGCTGTAGTCACTCCTTCTTTGTGGAGAGGGATGACTATAGCAGTGCACCATTTGGTAGTGACAAAGCATGAGGTGAGGCTGTAATTGAACAGGGCACACAGGTGAGGTGCCAGTTCACTCAGTAGTTCATGTAGAACACAGCCAGTGATATTGTCAGGTCCCATAGAAGCTGTATTCTTGGCCTTGGACAGTGCTGTTTTATCCTATGCAGCAGTAATACTGGGTGCCTGGCAATCTATTGGTATTGTGATTGGTCCTTTGGGGGGGTTAAAGTTAGCACTGAATCTGTCCACCAGTATATTGGCAATATCTGTTGGCTCAGTATAGGAGGTACGGGGTGGGGGGGGGTGAACACCTTGGATGGGGAGGGTGTTGTGGAGTCCCAGTCTCAGGTGCCTCCACAAGGTAGCAGCATGATTCAAGTCCCCACCCATAATCCTTCACTGCCCCTGGGGTGAGAGTGGTGGAGGCTGGGCTCCAGGCTAAGGCTGCCTCACCAGGGTGGTGAGCATACCCGCCATGCAGCGCAGGCAGCATCCAAAACCATGGAACACTATTTTGCACACCTGGCAGTTCATCACTGGTGACAACACCCCCTCCACCACCATTCCCAGAGGGGGGCCCAGCCCCAACTTGTTGGGCGGAACTACACAATGCTGCAGGTAGTACAGGGGCAGCACAGGGAGCACCAGCAGGCTGCAGTCCAGATGCTCTGGGCCCCAGTGCCACATCCAGATGAGCCAAGGTAGGTGGATCACCTGGAACTGGCCTTCTTTGTTGTGCTGTAGTAAATTAGTTATACAAATAAGTTAAGTTTAGTAATAACCAAACCAATATTAGTATTAACATAATGGAACATAATATTGATTAATCCAAATACATGTTAAGGTGTATTATGTGGAACACAACATTAAATAACATAACAGTAAGTATGTTAACAGCAAACCAGTGTGAAATAACTCATAAGGCCAACAAAACAGTTAACACAATATATTAAATATTAAGTCATAATAATAAATAACATTAATTAATTGAAGAAGATAAGGGGTGGGGAGAGAGAGAGAAAAACATACCATTAGTGAAGTTGCAGATCATGTTAATACACAGACTGCTAATACATTGTTCTACATCTGTACAGTGTCAGTTGTGAGTACAGTGGCTCAAATTCTTCTATAGATGATGTAGCATTTACATACCTTTCAAGCTGTTAACATGGGACAGTATGGGCCAAGCACTAACAAATGCAGGTACACAACTACATAGAACTGTTTCACATAATGTGCACATACATAACTACCGAGGTGCTCTGTAAATGGATTTGCAAATGCATTGCATTCCAGGTAATCATTTATCTGCTAATCACAGACCAGACAGATTGGGCAGTTGTCATTATATTACGAAAAATTGTGACATTTGAGAGGTATGTTTGCATACATTAAGTAGACTAGACAGCTGTCATGTCTTAGTTGGCAGACATAGGAGAAGAACCCAAAATCTGTGACTGCAGGGGACATGTGCACATAATGTAACAATTGACTGCAGTGACATTAGAGCAGACATAGTTTCATAGTTTTAGTTTAGTTTCATAGTTTAGTACTAGGCTATCTGCCCTGGGGCATTTGTAAGCCTAGCCATAGTGATGTGGCTTTCGCCACCCCATGAAATGGTACAAAGATGCACAGAATAGATTTAGAATACTGTGCCTCTGTCTAGTAGTGACACAATGAAGGTCCCCTTATATAATAGAATTAGTTTACTGTGCCCCTGTCTAGTAGTGACACAGATGTGACCCCTGGGGTAAACTTACGATCTCCCATCCACTCATCAAGATTTCTCTTGAAGAGAGTCAGTGAGGGGCTCTGCCTAACATGAACTGGGATCTTGTTCCAAAGCATGGGAAGTCTCTGGGTTATGAATCTATCCCTCCAGCATGTCCTAGTCATACTTGTGCCGAGGTTTAAGTCTTTAGCTCTCGTGGTCCTGATGGATTTGGATTTTTTGAGGTGGAGCATGTCCATCAGTTCCTGATTGGACATGGCCTTG
Source organism: Protopterus annectens (assembly GCF_019279795.1). NCBI lineage: Eukaryota > Metazoa > Chordata > Ceratodontiformes > Protopteridae > Protopterus > Protopterus annectens. The sequence continues at coordinate 479,956,341 of NC_056742.1, read as the reverse complement.
TACGTCAGGCAGAGATCACCTCTGAGCAGGCAGTATGCTACTGAATAGAGCTGGAGTTTCTTTAGTCTGGCAGAATAAGACATATGTTGGAGACCCTTGATCCTCTTGGCGAGGTACTTTTGTGGTCTCTCCAGCTGTTGCAAATGCCGGGTGAGGTACATACCAAATGGGGCATTGTACTCAATCATGGGTCTGATGAGGGAGGAGTATAGGGGTACAATGACATCCTTGGATCTGGATGTGAATCCCTTCATGATAAGGTGTGCAAGGTAGAATGTTTTTCTAACCACTTTGGCAACGTGGGTGTCAAATGAGAGGTCACTGTCGACTTGGGTCCCTAGGTCTCTGATTACTTTTTCCGTACTCAGTGGGTTGCTGTCTATGTGATAATTTGTGGGTACTTTGTTTTTCCCAAAGGGATGACTATACATTTTTGGCATTTAGTTTAAGGCCATGACTCCGGCACCAGTTGTCCGTTTCTGTGAGGCCTTTTGTAGGATGTATGTGTCTGCTGGTGTATCGACTATGGCCTAGTTTGCAGTCATCTGCGAACTTTGTCAGCCACAACCCTCCCATGTTTGCTTTAACATCTGAGAAATAAATGCCGAACAAGAGGGGTCCCAGGACAGATCCCTGTGGGACACCACTTGTGACTGGCTTTGAGTCTGACATTGCTCCAGCGATTTTAATTTTATGGGTTCTGTCCTTTAGCCAGTTTGCAACCCATCTAGTGACATAAGGGTTTACGTTTAAGCTGTTGAGCTTATCTATGATGCCTGAGTGGGGTATTGTGTCAAAGGCCTTAGCAAAGTCCAGGTAGGCTGTATGGACTGCTTTGCCCTCATCAATGGCTCTAGTGACTGTTTCAAAAAAGTCAACCAGGTTCAAAAGGCAGGATCTGCCCTTTACAAAGCCGAACTGGGTGGGGTCAAGTGTCTGTAGGTCCCCTATGTCTCTGTTTATGAGTTCCATAATGATTCTTTCCATAGCTTTGCAGACCAGGCTGGTTAAGCTTATGGGGCGGTAGTTCCCAGGGTCTGTAGAGGTACCCCCTTTGTGGAGTGGGACCACTGTTGCTGTACACCAGTGTTTGTAGTAAGGTAAGGTTAAATAGCATTTTTATGTGCGGGTTTAGCTCCTCTTGGAGTTCACGTAGCACGCAACCCGGGATACCGTCAGGTCCCATTGATGCTGTGTTTTTAGCTTTGTTGAGGGTGGTTCTCACTTGGACATCTGAGATGACAGGGAGATTACATTCAGCTGGGATAAGTATTTTTTCTTTTGGGGGTGAGGGAGGGGAGAAATTTGCACTGAACCTGTCAGCCAGAATGTTGGCAATATCTGTGGGATCAGTGTATTTTTTGTTGTTGTGAACTAACTCTGAGCATATGTGAGGGTTTCCGCCCAGGTTTCTAACATAGCTGAAGAAGGCTTTGTGGTTATCTTTAGTGTCCTTAGCGATTTTTCTCTCAAAGTTGGCCTTGGATGTTTTTATGAGAGAACGTAGTTTTCTGCTAATGTTGATCAGAGATGTCTTCCCTTTATGGGATTTTGCTCTGTCGTGCAGTAGCTTCCTTCTTTTGTTATACAATTTGTTAATGGCTGAGGTCCACCAGACAGAACACTTGCCTTTGGTGGAGAGGGACTTGGATTTATTTGGGATTGCATGATCCATGCATTCTTGGAGATGTCCATAGAAAGCAGTTGTGAAGGATTCGGCATTGTGGGATGTGGTATCCACTGGCCCAGTGGGCTTAAAGGATACCATCTCAGTCTTAAGAAGAGTGAAGTCTGCTTTTGAGAAGTTTTTCACTGTGGTCTTTTGTGCTGCGGGTGGAGGTGGGATATGTATATCCAGGGTGATTAGTTTGTGGTCAGATCTCACTAGTGAGGGGTATACCACCAGTGTGGAGCATTTTGTCCCCATGTTTGTGATGATCAGGTCTAGTATATTATCTCCCCTAGTGGGAGAGGTAACTAGTTGTTCCAGTGCATTTGAATTTATGAATTCCAGGAACCTTTGGGCTAGGGTGTTATGGCTAGAATAATGTACCCAATTTATGTTTGGGTAGTTGAAGTCTCCCAGTATGATGGTATTTTGTGATACATTCATATCCTCCAATGTCTTCAGGAAGGCTGAGTGGGGTTCCTGAAATTAGGAGGGTGGTCTGTAACATGATACCAGTTGTATAGCAGTTTTGCCTATGGTTAGTTGCACCTGTATGGTCTCTGATGCTTCATGTGTTGCTACTAACCTGGAGGTGTGGGTGTCCTTGATGAATATGGACACTCCCCCTCCCTTTGTTGTTCGGCCCGGGTTTTGGGGCGCCGAAATGCATGATACAAGGTATAGCCTGGTAGCGCTGGGGTGCTCTCAGGAGCCTTGAACCAGGCTTCAGTTACTGCACAGACATCGATGTTCTCCATACTGAGGAGTGCATCGAGTGCCTGCATCTTGAGATTTAGACTTCTGGCGTTGAGCAGCATTACCCTTAGTTTTTTTCCATTTTTGTTTTCTAAGGAGGTAGGTTTGTCTTTTGAGCCTTGCCTAAAAAAGGCACTATGGGGGTGGCAAGAGCCTTAGCCAATATCCGGAAGCCCAGTGGTGACAGGTGCAAGCTGTCCCTTGCAAAGCAGCGTGGCTTGTCCAACATGTCATCCCAGGCAGACAGACATTGGATCCCCTTAGAATGACACCAGTACTTGAGCTAATTATTAAAGCTGATTATCTTGTCTTTGTATTGTGTCATCATTCTTGGTGAGGGCAAGATGCTGCTCAGGGTCAGGATCATACCAGCCTGGGCTACATAATCAGAGAGCTCCTCTATGTCTCTTTTCATGTAATCCAGGGAGGTATGTCTCAGGTCATTCATGCCAGCATGGACAATGATGGAGTCATATTTGTACTTGCTTTGGAGTGACCTGAGTGCGTGTGTTATGTGGCGGATTCTAGCTCCCGATAGGCAGCTCACAGTCACCCTCTCCTTGTTCAGCCTGGTAAGCGGGACATCAGTGTGTCTAACTATAGAGTCGCCTATTACTAGTGTATCAGGCATGGTGTTTGGCCTTAAGGGCTGTGATTGATTGACACACTGATTTATTGAAGTATGCGTTGCATGTGTTTTGTTTTGAGGTGGTGGATTTTTGGATGTCTGCTTTGGGAGCCTCTGTTGTTTTGGTAAGTTTTTTATTAGAGCCTCCGAGTATGTCTTTGTGTTTTTATGTGTTTGGTTTGCAGCTGTGGTAGGCCTATGTGGGACTGGGTTTGTTGTGTGTGTGGTTACCATCTCCTCCTGTCTGGTCATGCCAGCCCTGAGTTGAGAGAGTTCAGCCTCCAGTTTGGCTATATAGTTGCATCTCTCACATGTATTTGTGTTTGCTGGGAGGAGGAGAGGGCTGTCTGTGTACATGAGACAATAGTAGCATTGTCTCAAGATACCCAGATTAACCAGCTGAACTGGAGAGGACGCCAGTAATCTACCACTCGACATGCTAGAACAGTATAAGGGAGTGCTGTGTCTTTAAGGGAAGTGGATATTCGCAGGGGTGGTAGGTGGATGTAGTGCTTACTTAGTACGAGAGTGCTTACTTAGTAGAGAAGTTTTGAGAACAAGTGCTAGGCTTATAATCTAGCGAGTAGTCTAATTATACTAAGAGTAGAGCTTCCTTAAGGGAAAATTTGAAGAGCAGACTTGGCGGAGCCAGAAGAAGTTTAACCTTGTTTAACCAACAGGAAACTTTAAAAGAGCTAGAATTGGTCCAAAACAACCAATTACTACAGCTCTTGTGCTGAGGTCACTTCCTACAGGGACAGGTAGGCTGCTCAAGGCTCCCCACTCCCACTGGTGAGCAAAGAAACTTCCTTCTATCCAAGTAAGGTAATGGACAACACAGGAACTACACCACAGCCCAGAATACAGCAATGCCTGTAAACTGGTCTAAGCTAGTCGAGGAGAGGCAGGAAAACAAGGATTATTTTTTTGTTTTTAGATAGAAACACACAGAAAATGCAGAAACAGTGATAAATCAGTTACACAGGCTAGCACACTTTAGTGGACAGCCTCAACAGTTAAATTAAACAAACAAACAAACAAACTTTTGATCAAATTCGACTAAAAAGTAACTTTAAGTGTAGATTTTAAAATAATGCAGCAAACAGCTAAAAAAACAGTTTAAGCTTGTTTAGGGTAAGCTAGAAAAGCTATTCCAAGTAAAAAAACAGCAAAGATACTTAAATCCAGAAAGTAGTCGCTTTTCTGAGTTCTCTGTAGCTAGGACCACTCCACAGGACCACAAGGAGCTTGTCTGAGTAGTACAGCCAGAAAAAAACGCCCAGAGGCAGATTTTAAACAGGGAACTTCAAAAGAGCTAGAAATGGTCCAAAACAACCAATTACTACAGCTCTTGTGCTGAGGTCACTTCCTACAGGGACAGGTAGGCTGCTCAAGGCTCCCCACTCCCACTGGTGAGCAAAGAAACTTCCTTCTATCCAAGTAAGGTAATGGACAACACAGGAACTACACCACAGCCCAGAATACAGCAATGCCTGTAAACTGGTCTAAACTAGTCGAGGAGAGGCGGGAAAACAAGGATTATTTTTTTGTTTTTTTTTTGTTTGCAATGACTACAGTTCTACCACAGTAATTTGAACACATTGACTTATGAAACCACAACCCAGCTTTACACTTTATTGTTATTGCTCCTTAGAATATGTGCAGTATACACATTATATCTGGCCAGAACATGGGCTACTTTACCCATATACTTTGTTCCTGGAGTGGAAGGAATACAGAGCGTTATTTGACTGAAAGTGGCCTGAAGACTGCCCTGAACCATACTGTGGGTGGTGCAATACATTTATCAGACAATTACTTTTGCATTCTTTGTTTCTTTCACTTTTACAGTTGACTGCAGTGACATTAGAACAGCCGTGCAATGAATACAGCCCTACTGCACTTATTTGAACACACTGCTTATCAATCACAATCCTACTTTTCACTTTATTGTTATTGCTCCTTACAGTTTGTGAAGTATATACATTATATCTGCCCAGAAAGTGGGATACCTTACCCATATACATTGTTCCTGGAATGGGAGGAATAGAGAACATTATGTGACTGACAGTGGTCTGAAGATAGTCTTGAACCATAATGTGGATTGTGCAATACATTTATCAGGCAATTACGTTTGCATTCTTTATTTAGTTCAGTTTTACAGTTGACTGCAGCAACATTAGAACAAACATGCAATGAATACAGCCCTACTGCAGTTATTTGAAAATATTAATTATGAAATCACAATCCTGCTTTACAATTTATTGTTATTGCTCCTTAGAATCTGTGAAGTATACATATGATATCTGCACAGAAGGTGGGATACTGTACCCATATACTTTGTTCCTGGAGTGGGAGGAATACAGAGCATTATTTGACTGAAAGTGGTCTGAAGACAGCTCTGAACTGCATTGTGGGTTGTGCAATACATTTATCAAGCAATTACATTTGCATTCTTTATTTATTTAAGTTTTACAGTTGACTGCAGTGACATTAGAACAAACATGCAGTGAATACAGCCCTACGGCAGTTATTTGCACACATTAGTTATCAAACCACAATCCTTTACACCTTATTACACCTTATTGCTTATTGTTACTGGCATTGTTTAATGTTTATTGCACTACAGTTAGCATAAAATATCTGTACTTACTACACTCACGGCGCATCCTGGTCAGGCACCCAGCATTAGACTGCATGTTTTGAGCCCATTCAGTTGCAGCTGTTGTAAGAGAAGCACACCATTATGCAGACCAGTTTTGCATGGATTCAGCTTGTATTTTAGTAGAATAGTAACAAACATACTTACATATCTGTGGGGCATGCCCAGCCCTAGCCTCTTGGACCCAAGTGTCCAGGGTTCCCCTCTTTCTTCACTTCAGGTCATCATAGTGGTGATGACACTGCTCACCAGTGTGGGAGATACCAGTAGCACTGGTAAGATCCCAGGCCAAATGATCCCAGGCTTCAGCTTTACATTCTGAGTCCTGGTAATCACCCTGCAACAGCTGGGGTTTGTAGTTCCAGACGAGGAGTCCAACAAACACTCTGGACTCTTGCAAACCCCACCTCTGTGCATGAAAGGACACATTTTACCAACACCACCAGGCATATCGACAGATTAGTAAGAATCCAATAAATGCTGCAGAATTCACTCCTATTGGCCTTAATATAGGCTGTTTTCCCACCCTTACATGTCATACTGTAACATTCAAAAAAGTGCTGCATTGTTTATCATCATGCAAACCACCTTAGCTGAGCTGAGTATTGCGTAAACCATGTTTTAGTAAAGCTTAGCAACACTTAAACAGAAGTAGCTATTAATTATGTTTAAGCAGTGCTTAGCACCATGTAGCTTTTCCATGTCTAATAATTTTGTTTTTAGATTAAACCACCCTTTAGGTCATCTCACACATTTCCACAGCAATAAATGTAAAAAGGTATGGCTGCTGGGGACTCGAACACAGGACCTACTACACTTTAAGCTGTGACTCTACCTATTTAGCTATTTGGATAGTGAGAAAAATAGTATACCTTCACATATACTACTAAGCTACCTGTTAGCTTTGCTAAGCACCACCCCATGCAAATGCAATTAAAAAAAAAACACACACAAAATAAAAAAATAAAAATAAATGTAGACAACTATAACTAAATAATTACATCCGGTTTCTATATTTAGCTGTCTGGCAGGTGTTGGTTGTGCGTGTATAAGCACAGCTTGGCACTGCTGTACACTCTGTAGTGTCACGCAAACTGGCATAAAAAATTAAAAAAAAAATAAAAGTAAAAAAAAAAACTATTGCAACTTGTACGTATTTCTACACTAGCAGGAAACATTACAAGGATTCTTATCCTGTACATAACATGTGTCCAAGTATTACCTGCACAATTCTCAACCATAGGACAGCCTCTACACTACTGCCTACATGAATTCAATATCCATGTTACTATGATCTCCCTCAGCAGCATGCCATGATTAATATGCATGGCATGCTACCAAGGGTCTATATCTTATGAGCGAATCGCACAAATTATGAATGCTCATAATATTGAATGTACAGGACCTCAAGCGTCCGATTGTGGGGGCTGTGCCCCCCACATCCCCCACTAAATATGTATTCTAACTCCGAGATCGCACTACAGTGAGGAAAGGGCAAATATTCCATTCTTCACTGTACTGCAATCTCAGAAAAAGCACTTTGAGTTCCGGTACGTTCGATATTATGAGCACTGGCAATTTGTGCAATTCACTCATATGATATAGACCCTGCTGCCAAGGGGGAAATGTAGCCATGCACATGGGTACATTCCATGTAGGGTCTACATAGAGCCTACACAGATTTTATTGAATCCTGGGGATTGTCATCACCCAATTGCTATTATCTTGAAATCTGAAATTTTTATCAGCAACAAAACCCAGGGCCCTTTTTCTGTCCTGCCCTGTAATAATACAATTATCCAAGGCATAAGGCTAATGGGGGTTCTGATATCCAAAGTGTATTACCTTGCATTCTCTATATTAAAAAGTATTTATTTAAATATAAACCAAATATTACTGGTATCTATGAAAATATGAATGGCTGCTTGATCACCTAATTTAAACTCTATAGCACCTATTTTAGTGTCACCAGCAAACTTGCTTGACTACATGTTTGTTGCTGGAGGGAATTTCTGACAAAAATATACAAAAGACTTATGGCCCAAGCATTGACCCCTGTGGCAGTCTTATATTAACTATCATACATTCTGAAGAAATGTTTTTATTTCTCACCTTACCATTTACTTGCGAGTTAGACACCCACCTTAAAAATACTGTTGATGTGCAGATTCTATGTGGTTCCTATTATTTCCTTGTGGTGTAGAGAGCTGAATGACTTGGCCAGGTCAAGATAAATTATATCTGCTATTTCCTTATCCAATGCATCTACTAATTACATATACAATGTAATTAAACTGGATTAACAGGAGCAACCCTTAATAAAGCAATATTGGTTAATTTCCAACTCTATTAGATAGCAGTTGAAAAATTACCTTCTCAGAACAGTCCCCTATTCTTGGTAAACTTAAAGTGTGGTGATTCTCTGCACAACTGCTAGTATTATTCTAGGTACAGGTATTATCAATTCTCATACTTAGAAGGTGATAATTCTCTACACAATTACTAGTATTACTTTTAGACATAAGTAATATCACTTCTTAAACTTGGAGAGTGGTAATTATCCACACAATTACTAGCATTACTTTCAGATATAGGTACTATCACTTCTTAAGCTTAGAGGATGTAAAGTCTAAACACAATCACTAGTATTTAGGCGTAGGTATTATTCCCACTTTCTCCAATATATTAGGTTGCTAGTCAGTTTTAAAGGAAAGATGAAGTAACTGCATCAAGCATGAGACCAGAAATTAAATTGTATAAAAAATGGTATATGGTAACTGTCAGTAAAGTTTCCTAGATAGAGTTGCAGAAATATGTTACTTTTAAATTAATAAAAAAAAACTATAGATAAGAGAACTTTCATAATGAAATATTTAAATGTGTCTGTCTACGTTTTTTTCCCCAGATTCTTGTACAGATGTACACTGTTGATTTCCTGGATGAAAATGGAAATATATGAGATCATAAGAAGAGTTACCTTTGCTTTAACTATTGCCACTGGCCTTTGCAGTAATGTACTGATTCTGCTAACACTATCTAGTATTGCCTACAAGGATAAAAAGTTGATGGCGTCTGAGAGTATACTTTTTACTTTAACGGTAGCAAACCTACTACTTTTCTTTAGCTTTGGGCTTCCTATGTCCTTCTTTCTGTTTGATGTGAAATGTTTGTTCACAGATCTTATCTGCAAATTTCAGGGTCTTTTTTTTAGGTCATCCCGGGTAATGATCATTGGTCTTACCTGTTTACTAAGTTGTTTTCAGGGGGTAACACTGGCCTCTTCAAATCTGACATGGGCCATCATTAAAGACAAAATGCAAAAATATAACATTATTCTCATAGCATTTATTTTAATTCTTAGTATCATGTCCAGTTTAAGTTCAGCATTGTATCCTGTTGTTACTACCAATACTACAGACCATACACGCAGTATCAAATTTGCCTATTGTGAATCAATTTATCCTAGCAGTTTCTTATTTGCACTTGTTGGAATGATTTCCTTTGCTAGAGATGTAATCTTTGTAGTCATGATGGCTTTGGCAAGCACATATATACTTGTGACTTTGCACAGACATGGAAAACAAATGAAAGGGAAGAGGAGCTCTGATCGAAACCAAGAAAACTCTGCTGAACAGCAAGCAGCTAAAATGGTTGTTACTTTTGTTGTCATATATGTGCTTTTGTTCGGAATAGAGAACACAGTTTGGTTCTATCAAATTTCAGTTTCTGACCAACACAATATTTTTTTAGATGATACTCGTATTTATTTGCAATTCTTTTTTGCCACTGCCTTTCCATTTATACTAATTGCCTTCAACAGGAAAGTTAAATATCAGATTCAGTGTTCATTTACTTAACAAAACAACATCTAATGTCGGGTTACTAAACCACCCCTGATAAGGAATACAGGCATTGTTTATTGTTTAATGAATTTTAATCATCAGGTAAATGCCAACAAATCAACACCCCTTTTGCGTGATAGTATACAGAATCTTATTTCAGCAATTACCTGAGCCTAGATTGTAGCACATATATTTGTCTGAATCATATGCATCCAGTGTAGCAACACCTTAATGAGGAGTTTTCTAAATTATTTTTTGAGTTTTATGCATTCATATTTCAGTCATATTATTATAAGTGGACCATTGTAGGATATAGGATGGTAATATTTTCGCAACACATATACAAGGCTTACTTATGTACCTTGATATGGAATGGAATAAGATTTTTTTTTAGAAGACAAATCAATAAATCAAAGAATTAAAAATTTAAAAATCATGTTTAAATATGCAGAATCTGATATTTTTACATTTTAATTTTGAAAATTTGGCATATTCCAACAATACACCACAGCATACTTCTCAACCTCTTAGAGTAAGACATCTGTACAAAGCCATAATAATAGGGGGAGGCAAAGGTCAAAAATAGGGGCACTTTTTAAATATTGCTCTTACAAACTTTAGAAAGTTGATAGAATAACAAGTTTTGCATTAGCATGAATTTTGTGAATGATATAAAGTCTAAAACTCAAATGTCTGTCATTATTTTTTGACTTCAACCCTCAGTGATTTGCCAGTGATGTGCCAGAAAATCATAATTTTATGGAAAACAGACCAAAAATATGAAGCAAAAATCTGGACATTCTGCGAAAATATGAACAGTTGAGAGGTATGCATCTGAGCCTTTGTAGCTATAATGACATGTTACCATGAGACACATGGCTCATGGCTATCATATAAATTTCAGAAAATACTGCTCATTGAAGGCACTGATTTACAAGGAGCATTATGGCCTGTGTATCTGCAAATGAACCTTTAAATATATCTCACTGGACTTTATACAAATCATGCAAGAGGCTTCTCTGCTGCTTGACTTTTGAAGCATTAGTTGATTTGAGATTTTAATATGCAATCAAATCTTAACACACTCAAGAAAAATCAATATATTTTGTATTTCATACATCATTTTTTGAAATATCAGTGTACACACATCATTTTCCAGGATTCTCATTTGGTCACTTCCAAGCATTATAAATTATAGCATTTATATTCTTTGTCATAATAAATTAGTTAACAGTAATTTGCTTGTCTTTGTAGAAATGAAAGCAAACAGATGTTTCTTCTGAATTTCTTTCACTTTATTAAATATACTTTCACCTTCTTCCATATTTTTTGCTTTTTTTTCTACTCCCCACTCCAGCAATTTTGCTATATTTAATATACTTTATGATACACTTATGCTTTTATTACTTTGTAATTTTCATCCTCTGAATAATTGTTAACACTGTCTTTTATTTTTTTTTATTTTTCATATCATTCACTCTTACTTGTAATTCATTTACCCCAAGAAATGAATTATTGCATTTTTGTATTTTTACTTCATTAATTTTAAAGTTGTTCATGAAAACCATTTGAAAGACTTGTTTTCTGGTATCAACATTTGTTTAACATACAGTAAGCCTTACTAAACAATGGCTATAACAATGAAATAGACGAGGAAATGAAAATATTGTAACAACAGTGGTCGCTTCTGTTTCAAAACATCAGCAATAACCTATATAAATTAAAAGGTTATTGTAGTTATCATTTTAACACTTTGGGCTGTTATAAAAGCAAATAACTATTAAGCATTTTTTTTATTAAAACAGAAATTAAAGAAAGAATTCCAGAGTTGTTTTCCATTTGTTATTAGATAAACAGATAGAGTATGCTATATGGTAATGACCAGGTTGCCATCTTAATGGCAAACAGGAGTTCTTGTCAATCATATTCATCCAATTAATAAATAATTAATGAACGCTAACTATAGTACCATATATGGGATAGTGATTTCTTAAATCTGTTGTAGTTTCTACATATTCAGTAAAACAGCCTTGACTTCAGTTGCTACATAGGTTCATAGGTTCATAGAAGGTTGCTTGGCTAATGGCCCTAGAGCCCTTATGAGCCTATTCATATTTATCCTGAATTACCACAGTTGTCAGTGGTTACGTGAACAAAGTTCGTAGAGGTAAGAGTCTATGGTAATTAATACTGACTGCCTCAGTTCGAGAGGGACATGGGCACCACCCCAGGAGTAAATTTTTGGCCACCCATCCATTGATCTAGGTTAGCTTGAAGAGAGTCAGGGATGGACTCTGTTTCATGTAAACTGGAAGCTTATTACAGAGAAGTGGCAGTCTCTGTGAGATGTATCTAGCTCTCCCGCATGACCTGTTCATGTCGGAGGCTAGGTTAAGATCCCTGGAACAAGTGACCCTCATGCAGTTTGGTTTAAGAATGTGTAACATTTTCATCAGAGCTAGGGTCAGAAATTGCCTTGCAAACCAGGTACAGGTCACCCTTTCACAATGTGTAGGAGACAGAATACAGTGACAGGGCTTTCAGTCTTTTCATGTAGGACTTGTTTTGTGTACTCTGTATTTTCTTTGTGAGGAACCTATGTGGTCTCTCCAACTGTTGCAGGTGTCTGTTGAGGTGCATGTAAAAGGGAGCAGTGTACTCAATTATTGGTCTGATGAGGGTCGAATATAATGGAATTATAACATCCTTAGATCTTAATGCGAAGCCTTTACTTGTAAGATGTGCCAAATAGAAGGATTTATTTTACCACTGTGGATATGTGGATATATGGTGGTCAAACGTCAGATTGCTATCAACATGAGCACAAAGATCAATATTGTATTGTTTGTACAATCCCCAGTGCAACAGTCGTGGTACATTATTATGCATTTTAGTATATAGGCCCTCTGCCATTAGTATATCATACCCAGCAACAAGATGAGCGACTGTTTCCAGTTTTGTTTTACAGACCCTGCATTTGTTTGTTTCTCCCAAACATTCAATGGACTTTGTAAAACAACCTTTACATAGTTGGGCAGCTAATACTAATCTTTCATCTTTTGGTTTAAATTCACCTCTGCTTAACCATTCCTGCATCAGATCCTGATTGACATAAGGTTGTTACAGGAGCTTTCTATACTTGCAATTACAGTTTTGTGTTTTCCACATTTCTAACATTCTCATCTGGTCTTTCTCCTTATATTCTTTAGTGTTTTGGCACAGTCAGTAGCTGATTTTTGCTTACTTCTGGTTTGGTTTCCATTCACACGACACCAATATGCTTCTGCTAAACTAAGTAAGGAAGTCATCTTAGATTACTTCTCTTCATGTTTTAAAAATTTCACTATGTTTGGATCCAATGAGATCAGCAGATATGTACACAGTCCTACAATTACTGATCTATATATGTAATCGATTTTGAGGAGGTCCATACTTCAATCAGAATGAAGGATGCATAATCTTGGTATACACTGATTTTTATATATCATTTTATAAGCGTGAAATGTTTTTCTTGTTTTCCTGTCCAACTAATCCAATACCTTTTGGGGCCAGTCAGTCACCCCAAAACTGTAAGTTATAACTGAAAGAGCAAATTGGTTATAGCTTGGAGTTTGTTCTTAGATGTCAGGACTGTTATCAGTATTAATTTAAGTCTTCTAAAATATTCTTTACTTGAGTTTTGTTTGCATTTATTCATGTTTTATTGTCGAACCTTCATCAATTCCCAAATATGTATAGCCTCCCTTCTGCTCAAGTTCCTTTATTTCGCATTCCTGTCCCAGACTAATATTATTTTGGTGCAGCAGCTTTCCTGCTTTAAATGATGCTTTTGCAAATTTATCAAGACCAAATGACATTCTTATATCATATGAGAAAGTTTTGACCACTTCGAGTTGTTCTTTCAGCTCTTCATCTTATAAACTGTACAGTTTTAAATCATTCACAAAAAGAAGATGAGAAGTCTTTACACCTTGTTGTTGTCTGGGAGCCAAATTGTAACCATGAACTAATCTGTTAAGTAGAAGACTTAATGGGTTAATTGCAAAAAAAATACCAGCGGTGATAAAGTGTCAACATGGAATATGACACTTGTAATTTTTAACCCTGGGTTAATAATGTGTCCTTTATCATGGCTTAGGTACAAAGTGGTTTGCCATTGTTTCATGGTCACTGTAATATAATTGATCAATGTAGGGTGCATCTTATACATATGTAAGTACTCATTTATCCATTAATGTGGGATGCTGTCAAATGCATTTGCTGCAATCTATGCCATACTTAGATTCTTCCCCTTTTTACATTTTCCATGATGACTTTAACAAGTGATCCTTTTTCCACATACCTTTATTTTGTTACCCTTTTGTTCTATTGCCATGAATGAGTTTTCTTCCAAATGACTATAAACTCCATCAGCAGCAATTCTAGTATATAGTTTATATATAATTGTAAGGCACGTTATTGGTCTATACTTTTTAGGATAGCTTCCAGGTTTGCTCTTAAGGAGGAGGATCATTCATTTTCCTCTTGTTAACCAAGCTGGTGTCTGAGTGCACATATAAGTATTTTACTCAGGGCTAAATCTTTGTGTAAAGATATTCATACTTTTTGTTAGAATTTTGGTACTGCATCCGGGCTTGGGGTTTTCCATTCAGGAACTTTTGTTAATTTTGTTTCAATTTCTCTCTCCATTACTTCATCCCGTTTCATATGTTGTACATTTGAACTTCTTGCTACTTCGTTTACTTCTTCTATCCATTCAGCATCTTTGTTATTTTCTTCATAGATATTTCCCCAAAACATATACATTTCTTCTTTTTTTGGTGGTGTTTCAATTCCTTTTGCCTTGTTTCCCAATTCTCTATGAAACTTTTTTGGGTTATCAATAAATTGCTTATTTTGTACATTTCCTTCATATTTGCCTGCATATTGTCTAAGTTTTCCTGCCTGTGCTGATATCTTTAGTTTATTATTTACAATAGAATATGATAGATTCTGGTCTGTTCTGATACTGAACATTGCTTTTATCATGTCTTTTCTAAATATTTTTGTTGATCTGTTCCCTCTTCTATCCTGTTCTAACAGTGACACCTGTTGTCTTAACTGGTTTAGAGTTTCCTCTATGCAATGCTTCGATGTGGGGTGAATCAAATGTCCACATTCCTGTGCTTGTGTGAGTAGATCCAGTCTGTGAGGAAGCTTGTGGTAATTGCCCCTGCCTATTTCCAAAAGAAGGGAGAAGCATGACTGCCTGGCCAGAAGGGAGTCACCACAATGATCTTGGGAGATTTCTTCTGAATTTTCAGAAGCACCCTGAATATTTGTGGAACGGTTAGAAAAGCATACAGGGACATTTCTGCCCTAGGAAAAGAAAAGGTACCTGTCTTCCAGGCCTTCTTGTACAGAGTTCTGGAACATAATCTTGTCAGTTGATTGTTCAGAGAGGAGGAAAAGCGGTCTACCTGAGGAATTCCTCACAGATGGATCAAATCTCAGAAGACCCCCTGATCTAGTTTCCATTCATGATGGTCTGCCCTGGTCCTGTTAAGCTTGTCTACCATAAAATTTTATTCTGATGGAGTGTAGCATGACTTTAGAGTGAGATTATGCTGGAAAGCTATATCCCAAGCTAACGTGGCTAGTCTGCAAAGGAGCTATGATCTGGTTCCTCCTTGCTTGTTGATGTGCCATTTGAGTGTCATATTGTCTGTAACTACGAGAAGAGGTCCTGGGAACTAAAGATGGTTGAGAGAGTTGAGTGCCTCAATCAGGGCAAGCATCTCTTTGATATTTATGTCCTTGCATCTGTCCTTGTTGGCATAAATCCCTACGTCACAAGATGGGTTGCCCACTGGCTCACTGACAGAACCCACACTGTAAAAGTTGCAGACTCCAAATCTGACCTCAAACCAGTGACAAGATGGGTTGCCCACTGGCTCACTGACAGAACCCACACTGTAAAAGTTGCAGACTCCTGCACAAACTGCTCCACAAGCAAAGTCTAAAGCATCTGTGATGACTGATTGCTTTGGAGCAGAGAGAGAGAGAGAGAGAGAGAGAGAGGGGAGACCTGGATTTTAGGATAACTGTTGTCTCTACCACAATATTTCTTTTCTAGCAAACCCCAGCATTGAAAAGATAAAGGGTGCTGATGTTGGGACCAAAGAGATTTCAGATGCCACTATATCTTTCTCATGTGGAGTCTTGTCAGGGGTGTCATGTCACCACACTGGACCAGTAATCAAGGAGCTGAAATCCTGACCACTGACACTGTAGAGGGACGTTTACTTTGAATATGAATGGATACATTCAGTATTTCCAGATGCAGACCTCTCTACATCAAGCACAATTTCTCTTAAGAGTGCACAGGGAACACACTCAGCTGGGGGTCTGGATTTCTCTATATCTGTCTCCCTCCAGGTCTCCAATAAGAGTCCCCAGTAGTAGAGCTGTAGGGTTAGGTCCTTAGTCGAGTGTCCAAGTCAAGTCCTTCAGCACCATCTCTGTGAAACCAATGCTTCATGTCCCTGCCCCAAACAGCTGACACACACACTCTGAGATTTAATTTTTCACACACACACACACACACACACACACACACACACACACACACACACACACACACACACACACACACACACACACACACACACACACACACACACACACACCTGGGAAATGCTGGCATAGATTTACCTGCTGTGTCTCCTTCTGTCCAGAGTACAAGGCTGTTATCACTGCCACTAGACACACCACAATCAGTTATTCTAAGGCCCTTAACAAAGAGTGTCCAGTTATACTGTGGAATATTCATAATAATACAAATGGTAGTAGTTGACCAAGACAGTTAGGTCTTCTGGAGTGGTCTGCACAGTGTCAGTAAATAAATGTAAGCACCCTCAAAGGTTAAATACTTTCTAAAAGGACCAGCCATAATAATAGTTTTATATATATTTAATAATAAATAATAAAAGAGCATGAAAATACTGAGTAAATATTTACAGTAAACCACAGAGTTGAAATCATAGGAAATATTGAAAATATCATCGATGGACGGACTCAGACAAATAAAGAAAAACAATATCTAAACTAAGCTTCACTATATTTTCCTGATGGAATCTAGGAGAATTACTATTTCCAACTTACTTAATAGAGCAGGGCAAATGATGTCATGAATGGTCCTTCTTGTTGTCATGTCCAAAACAGAATACTCAATACTGAAATATTTCTCTTTGTAATATCTAAATTTCCAAGATGGCTGGCAGAATGACCTCATCTGGTCAGCTTAAGTTCTCACACTATTCCCCTTTGAAGCTTGAGACAGGATGTTAGCATAGATGTGATAAGATGCATATCTAAAGATGCCATCTCTGGTCCTATTCAGAGCTGTGAGATAAGCACTTCCATGGCCCAACAGCTGGTCCAGTTAACAGTATTTTAATTAAAGTAAGAAGTAAGCTAGCTGTTTAACCCCTTCTCTTCCCATGTCCTTTAATAACATATATACATTCAGTTTCACATGTATATTCCTTCTCTGTCCAGCAGGACCCACTGTTGATACATTCTTTTAACACTAACATCTTTACAAAGACATTTTGATTTTCAAATGTCATACAATTCTAATACATTTGCAACATAACCATCTGTACAAATCAGTTTGATATTTAAATTCCATGCAGTTTTAATATATTTGTAGCACAAGCATCTTGTATAAATCAGTTTGATATTCAAAAGACATTTAATTCTTTACATAACTCCAGTTGGCTATGCTGGCACTAGCCCTTATCATCACAAGGGGTATCATGAGAATCATTGATGCGATGAGACACAAACTACTGAGGTAATCCCTCACAGTGACAAAAATTGGAGTGAACAATTATAGAAATAGGTCTAGATAAAGATCTATTTTTTTCCTGTGGAAGAAAAGATCTTTGAACTGAGGTGTCTAGTTGACATCCCAAGAACACAATCCTGTATGAAGGAGGCAATAACGACTTTTGAATATTCTCTTTGAATCCCATCTTGTCTTAAAGGTCTCATGCCCAAACAGGAATTTCCTTATACTTTGAAAAAGACTGTAAAGATAAGCAAATCTTCTAAATATGGAAAAGTGTGGACACCCTGGAGCCTGCACTGAGCTATAACTGGATCTAGACACTTTGTGAACATGCTTTGTGTAGTGGATAGGCCAAAGGATAAGACTGAGAACTGATAATGTGATCCATACATATAAACCCTTAAGAAACATAAAATCTGGATCAATAGGGGTATGATGATAAACATCTTTTAAGTCTAGTGTTACCAGGAAACTTGAAAGAGGAAGAAGAGTTAAGTTATGAAGTGACATCATTTTGAATATGGGTGCTATCACAAACAGGTTTAGGAAAGAAAGATTCAGAACTGTTCTCCAAGCATTTTCTTTCTTTCTTTCATACTAGCAACATCCTTGAATAAAAACACTTACCCACCTGGGAAGGAGGAACTGGTTTTATCAGTCCTGGGGACACCATGTGATGAAGAACTGGTGGAAACAAAATATTCTGATCTGGAGGATGAGGAATGACCCCCCCCCTGGAAAGGAAGAATATCCTCTCACTGCCATCTGTAAACTTGATAAGTTATTTTTCAGAAGCCATTTGTCTGCAGTTATCTGTTCCCAAACAGATTTAGACTTTCTGGAAGAAAAACAAAGGGCTATGGTGGGTGAGAGTTGTCACAAGGGCTCTTGAATAGTCATTCGGACATTTTGGACTGTCCTTGGTTTTGAGAGGTTCGAGACTTGTTTTTGGAACTCCCTGCCTTTTTATCTTAAAAGTCTTTTTACCAGAATATTGTTGAAACTGTTTATCCTGTGCTTACAAAAACTGGATGAGGAGATAGAAAATCCTTTGGATAATTTGGAAAAGGATGGCTTAAAAAATATATCCCCTGGATCAGCTTGCCCCTTTCATCATACCTTTTGGTCAGTTCTGCAGCACAAGGGGTAAATCGGTTTGCTTAACTTTTTCTTTTTGTGGATAGAAGAAGGACTGACTGTGGGACCAGTAGTCTGTTCTATGGTCACACTGAAAATGGTGTCTCTTTCCTGGGAAGATGAGTAGCAAATAATGGTAAATACTACCAGTGCACCAAAGTTCCTTTTTTGACAGAAGAAAAAAGTAAAAAGCATTTTAAAACACTATGCCAGCCCTCCAAAAG
The DNA here is from genome assembly GCF_019279795.1 of Protopterus annectens. Lineage (NCBI taxonomy): Eukaryota > Metazoa > Chordata > Ceratodontiformes > Protopteridae > Protopterus > Protopterus annectens. The sequence goes on along the minus strand of NC_056742.1, from coordinate 479,937,589 downwards.
ACCATTAACTGCAATTTCTCCACAGAAAAAATGTTTTCAGATATTTTATACTACTTTTCATCTGACAGGAAAAACAAGTGCTCCATTTAAAAGTATGCTATAGTCTCTAGACAGTCAGTTAAAACACAACACTCCTAGCTTTAAAATAAATTTCGTGAAGAGGAAGGTAATTATACATGAAAGAATGAAAGGAAATGAGGGCATGTATTTGCCCACCAAAGGAAATCAGACGCCGACTGTTGATCCTCAAATGCCTCTGAGGACTGTACTCTTCGGTGGCAGTAAAGCTCTGAAAAGCTTCATACCCAAACGTATCTTTTGGTTAGCTCAGGTCAAGCTGCTTGACAGTCTGGGCATGTGGAAGGTGCCCTAGAGCTTTGGAAGCTGGTCAACTGTTATATCTTTGGCTGGATATAACCCATATAGCTAAGGCTACTGTAGCAGTGATCAATATGATGAGCATCACTTGTTTGTGATTGTTGAATCATATGTTTAAATGCTCATTCATTACAATTGCTTTATAACATCCAACATTTAGGAACATTAGTACTAATAGTATTCCATATTAAAACACTTCTAATCAAGCAAATCCAAAGCAGATGAACACAAAAAGAAAACAAAAGCTTTGAAACATTTGCAAAGGTAGTAAAATGGTGGTTGCAGTAGAGGAAAACAGAAAAAGAATTGTTGCAAGCAAAAACTCTTGCCTTCTAAGAGGCTAAGTAATATTCATAATTAATTCTCCACTATTTCTGACATTTGGTAAAATACTCAAACAACCACATTCACCTATGTTGAAAATTAAAAAAAGGCTTACATGAATTAAAATTCAAAACCATGATTTAAACCTTTTCGTACTAACGAGTTATCATTTAAAATCATGATTTAAACCTTTTGGTACTAACGAGTTATATTTCAATATGCAGTGTGCTTCCACAGTTAATCAAATCTCATTCTGTTTTACTGCCAAATTGTGGAGATAATTTTTCTGTACTACACACCTAATAAAAGTGAAATTACCTGCATGACACTTTGGAAGATGCGGACCATTTATTTTGCAAGTCCATTTTTTTCTCCTTTTTCACAAGTCTCATGATACTAAATTTACTGCTATTAAAGGCGTCATTGATCCTGCAACTTGTGCAGTTATTTTGCCATCTTTCACTGAGACTAGATTATCCACTTTGCAGTCATCAGCATATTGGTTATTAATAGCCATTTTCCCATTCTTATTCCCAAGGAAATATCCAGAAATAACTAGCCCCATTACAAATTTCTGTGGAATACCACTGGTAAACCCCATCTGGATAATTAGTTAACCCCACTACCCTGACTTCTTGTATTGCATGTCTTATCCGGTGTTTTATCAAGTGAATTACAGATACATCAATACTTAATCCTTTTAATTTGGCACTATTCCCTTATGTAGTGCAAATATTTTAGTCAGTTTGAGATAAGCTGGGTATACTACCAATCATTCAGAATGTGCTGCTGATAGCACCTCAAAGAATGCCATAATACTCAAAAGGCAACACTATCCCTTAACAGACCAATAATATTACATACCCACTGTCCCTTAAAAGACCCATAATATTACCTATCCACTGTCCCTTAACAGACCCGGAATGTTACATATCCACTGTCCCTTAACAGACCAATAATGTTACATATCCACTCTCCCTTAACAGACCCATAATGTTACATATCCACTGTCCTTTAACAGACCCATAATGTTACATATCCACTGTCCCTTAACAGACCCATAATGTTACATATCCGCTGTCCTTTAATAGACCAAAAATGTAACATGTCCACTGTCACTTAACAGACCCATAATGTTACATATCCACTGTCCTTTAACAGACCCATGTTACATATCCACTGGCTCTTAACAGACCCATAATGTTACATATCCACTGTCCCTTAACAGACCCATAATGTTACATATCCACTGTCCCTTAACAGACCCGAAATGTTACATATCCACTGTCCCTTAACAGACCCATAATGTTACATATCCAGTGTCCCTTAACAGACCCATAATGTTACATATCCACTGTCCCTTAACAGACCCATAATAATACATACCCACTGTCCCTTAACAGACCCATATAGTTACATACCCACTGTCCCTTAACAGACCCATAATGTTGCATACCTACTGTCCCTTAACAGACCAATAATGTTACATATCCGCTGTCCTTTAACAGACCCAAAATGTTACATGTCCACTGTCCCTTAGCAGACCTCTAATTTTACATATCCATTGTCCCTACCAAGATGACATGTTTCTCATTTAGAAAGGTGAAGCAGTTTTAATTCAAGTATTTATAGATGAGATGACGAAGTTTACGAATTTTCTTGAATTCACCTACCAAATAGGTTATGATGAGATAGGGTATCTCGGCATCCACCTTTCCAAAGATACCCTGAATAACAGATTTAGGACCACCATTTTCTGTAAGCCCACCTATTCTAATGCATTCCTACATTTTTCCAGCTGCCACCCCTTGCATCAAAAGAAAGCAGTAGTCAAAGAGCAAGCAGTAAGGGCAGCAAGAACGGTTTCTAATTTTGATGATTTCATTAAGGAATGTGATTTGTTAAAATCTATGTTTAACAAAAGGGGTTACCCTCAGGCATTCACTGAACTCATTTTCAATGAAGTTATTAACAAAAGACGCACAGGCTACTTTTCCCCTTTGGTTTCGAAAGGTTATGATGTCTGTTTTGATGAGCCACAATTGGAGATGGAGATTAATTCTTCCCAAGCTCCCACTGATAGGCAGGTCATTAGATTCTTGACAACCTTCTCTATGGATTCTCATTTTATCAAGGAAATCATAATTAAAAACTGGGGGCTTATTTTAGATGACCATGCATTAAGAAGAACTATTGGTCAAGTGCCCCAGTTTACTTATAGAAGAGGTTTAAACTTGAAAAATTTAGTAGAGAATCCCAAAAAAATATTGAAGGTACACACAGGCATGTTTAAATGTGGTAGATGCCATCAATATAACTATGTTAAAGTTACAAGAAAGATAATTATTAGAGATTGAGAATATATATTAGATGCTAAATTCAACTGTGATTCTCAAGGGGTGGTCTATGCAGCTGTCTGTGACCACTGTGAGGCTTTCTATATAGGGAAAACTGAAAGGAAAATTAAACAAAGAATCTATGAACATGTATATAGTATCAATAATTCTGTCATCACGAAAGCCCTAGCTAAAGATATCGTGAATTGCCCAACACATAGGTTTTTGTTTGTAGTGTTAGAAAAAATAGAAAGAAATTTAAGAGGGGGTCCCTGGGAGCTGGCATTAGAAGAAGATGAACTTACCTGGCAAATTCGGACAGGTGCGCACACCCTACCGGGGTTAAATGAAGCCCTGTCCATTAAGTGCCTGCTTAAAAAGAAGGCTTTGGCTAGGTGAATAGTTTAGTGTTAGGAGAATAGGTGGACTTAAGGCATACCCGATCCATCACGTAGGTTTGTAGTCTGTTAATATTACCTGCTTAGTCCACAGTATCAACAATGTGTATCTCATATGTGCCTAAATGTTGGTGATTTAAACTGTGTTGTAATATATCCACTGTCTCTAAACAGACCCATAGTATTATATACCAACTGTCCCATAACAGACTCGTAATGTTACATATCCACTGTCCCTTAACAGGCCCATAATGTTACATATCCACTGTCCCTTAACAGACCCATAATATTACATACCTACTGTCCCTTAACTGACCCATAATGTTACATATCCACTGTCCTTTAACAGACCCATAATGTTACATATCCACTGTCCCATAACAGACCGATAATGTTATATATCCACTGTCCCTAAACAGACCCAAAATATTACATACCCACTGTCCCTCAACAGACCCATAATGTTACATATCCACTGTCCCTTAACAGACCCGTAATGTAACATATCCACTGTCCCTTAACAGACCTATAATGTTACATATCCACTGTCCCTTAACAGACCCATAATGTTACATATCCACTGTCCCTTAACAGACCCATAATGTTACATATCCACTGTCCCTTAACAGACCCATAATGTTACATATCCACTGTCCTGTAACAGACCCAAACTGTTACATGTCCACTGTCCCTTAACAGACCTAAAATGTTACATATCCACTGTCCCTTAACAGACCTGTAATGTTACATATCCACTGTCCCTTAACAGACCCATAATGTTACATATCCACTGTCCTGTAACAGACCCAAACTGTTACATGTCCACTGTCCCTTAACAGACCTAAAATGTTACATATCCACTGTCCCTTAACAGACCCATAATGTTACATATCCACTGTCCCTTAACAGACCCATAATGTTGCATATCCATTGTCCCTTAACAGACTCATAATGTTATGTATCCGCTGTTCCTAAACAGACCCATAATATTACATACCCACTGTCCCTTAACAGACCAATAATGTTACACATCCGCTGTACTTTCACAGACCCAAAATGTTACAAGTCCACTGTCGCTTAACAAACCCATAATGTTACATTTCCATTGTCCTTTAACAGACCCAAAATGTTACATATCCACTGTCCCTTAACAAACTCATAATGTTATATATCCACTGTCCCTAAACAGACCTATAATGTTACATATCTGCAGTCCCCTAAAAGACCTATAATGTTACATATCCACTGTCTCCTAAAAGACCTATAATGTTACATATCCACTGTACCTTAACAGACCCATGAGGTTACATATCCACTGTTCCTTGACAGACCCATAAAGTTACATATCCACTACCACTTGAGACCCATAATGTTACATATCAAGTGTCCCTTCAAGGACCCATAATGTTACATATCCACTGTTCCTTAAGAGACCTATAATGTTACATTTCCACTGCCTCTTAACAGGTCCATAATGTTACATTTTTACTGTCTCTTAATTGATCCATAATATTACATATCCACTGTCCCTTAGAATTGTAATGTTACATATCCATTGTCCCTTAACAGATCAGTAATGTTACATATCCACTGTCCCTTACCAGACCTGTAATGTTACATATCCACTTTCCCATAACAGACCCATAATGTTACATATCCACAGTCCCTTAACAGATCAGTAATGTTACATATCCACTGTCCCTTACCAGACCTGTAATGTTACATATCCACTTTCCCATAACAGACCCATAATGTTACATATCCACTGTCCCTTAACAGATCTGTAATGTTACATATCCACTGTCCTTTAACAGACCCATAATGTTACATATCCACTGTCCCTTAACAGACCCATAATGTTACATATCCACTATCCCTTAACAGACCTGTAATGTTATGTATCCACTGTCCCTTAACAGACCCATAATGTTACATATTCACTGTCCCTTAACAGACCAATAATGTTACATATCCGCTGTCCTTTAACAGACCCAAAATGTTAAATCTCCACTGTCCCTTAACAGACCCAAAATGTTACATGTCCACTGTCCCTTAACAGACACATAATGTTACATATCCACTGTCCCTTAACAGACCCATAATGTTATATATCCACTGTCTCTAAACAGACCCATAGTATTATATACCAACTGTCCCATAACAGACCCGTAATGTTACATATCCACTGTCCCTTAACAGGCCCATAATGTTACATATCCACTGTCCCTTAACAGACCCATAATATTACATACCTACTGTCCCTTAACTGACCCATAATGTTACATATCCACTGTCCTTTAACAGACCCATAATGTTACATATCCACTGTCCCATAACAGACCGGTGTTATATATCCACTGTCCCTAAACAAACCCAAAATATTACATACGCACTGTCCCTCAACAGACCCATAATGTTACATATCCACTGTCCCTTAACAGACCAGTAATGTAACATATCCACTGTCCCAGACCCATAATGTTACATATCCACTGTTCCTTAACAGACCCGTAATGTTACATATCCACTGTCCCTTAACAGACCCATAATGTTACATATCCACTGTCCTGTAACAGACCCAAACTGTTACATGTCCACTGTCCCTTAACAGACCCATAATGTTACATATCCACTGTCCCTTAACAGACGGATAATGTTATAAATCCACTGTCCCTAAACAGACCCAAAATATTACATACCCACTGTCCCTTAACAGACCCATAATGTTACATATCCACTGTCCCTTAACAGACCTGTAATGTTACATATCCAATGTCCCTTAACAGACCCGTAATGTTACATATCCACTGTCCCTTAACAGACCCATAATGTTATATATCCACTGTCCCTAAACAGACCCATAATATTACATACCCACTGTCCCTTAACAGACCAATAATGTTACACATCCGCTGTACTTTCACAGACCCAAAATGTTACATGTCCACTGTCCCTTAACAAACCCGTAATGTTACATTTCCACTGTCCTTTAACAGACCCAAAATGTTACATATCCACTGTCCCTTAACAGACTCATAATGTTATATATCCACTGTCCCGAAACAGACCTATAATGTTACATATCCACTGTCCCCTAAAAGACCTATAATGTTACATATCCACTGTCTCTTAAAATTCCTATAATTTTACATATCCACTGTCCCTTAACAGACCAATGATGTTACATATCCACTGTTCCTTAACAGACCCATAATGTTACATACCCACTATCACCTGAGACCCATAATGTTACATATCCAGTGTCCCTTCAAGGACCCATAATGTTACATATCCACTGTTCCTTAAGAGACCTATAATGTTACATTTCCACTGTCTCTTAACAGATCCATAATGTTACATTTTTACTGTCTCTTAATTGATCCATAATATTACATATTCACTGTCCCCTAACAGAATTGTAATGTTACATATCCATTGTCCCTTAACAGATCAGTAATGTTACATATCCACTGTCCCTTACCAGACCTGTAATGTTACATATCCACTGTCCCTTAACAGACCCATAATGTTACATATCCACTGTCCCTTAACAGACCCGTAATGTTACATATCCACTGTCCCTTAACAGACCCATAATGTTACATATCCACTGTCCTTTAACAGACCCAAAATGTTACATATCCACTGTCCCTTAACAGACCCATAATGTTACATATCCACTGTCCCTTAACAGACCTGTAATGTTACATATCCACTGTCCCTTAACAGACCGATAATGTTATATATCCACTGTCCCTAAACAGACCCAAAATATTACATACCCACTGTCCCTTAACAGACCCATAATGTTACATATCCACTGTCCCTTAACAGACCCGTAATGTTACATATCCAATGTCCCTTAACAGACCCGTAATGTTACATATCCACTGTCCCTTAACAGACCCATAATGTTATATATCCACTGTCCCTAAACAGACCCATAATATTACATACCCACTGTCCCTTAACAGACCAATAATGTTACACATCCGCTGTACTTTCACAGACCCAAAATGTTACATGTCCACTGTCCCTTAACAAACCCGTAATGTTACATTTCCACTGTCCTTTAACAGACCCAAAATGTTACATATCCACTGTCCCTTAACAGACTCATAATGTTATATATCCACTGTCCCTAAACAGACCTATAATGTTACATATCCGCTGTCCCCTAAAAGACCTATAATGTTACATATCCACTGTCTCCTAAAAGACCTATAATGCTACATATCCACTGTCCCTTAACAGATCCATGATGTTACATATCCACTGTTCCTTAACAGACCCATAATGTTACATATCCACTATCACTTGAGACCCATAATGTTACATATCCAGTGTCCCTTCAAGGACCCATAATGTTACATATCCACTGTTCCTTAAGAGACCTATAATGTTACATTTCCACTGTCTCTTAACAGATCCATAATGTTACATTTTTACTGTCTCTTAATTGATCCATAATATTACATATCCACTGTCCCTTAACAGAATTGTAATGTTACATATCCATTGTCCCTTAACAGATCAGTAATGTTACATATCCACTGTCCCTTACCAGACCTGTAATGCTACATATCCATTTTCCCATAACAGATCCATAATGTTACATATCCACCGTCCCTTAACAGACCTGTAATGTTATGTATCCACTGTCCCTTAACAGACCCATAATGTTAAATATCCTCTGTCCCATAACAGGTCCGTAATGTTACATATCCACTGTCCCTTAACAGACCCATAATGTTACAATATCCACTGTCCCATAACAGACCCATAATTTTACATATCCACTGTCCCTTAACAGACCTGGAATGTTACATATCCACTGTCCGTTAACAGACCCGGAATGTTACATATCCACTGTCCCTTAACAGACCCATAATGTTACATATCCACTGTCCTTTAACAGACCCAAAATGTTACACATCCCCTGTCCCTTAACAGACCAGTAATGTTACATATCCACTGTCCCTTAACAGACCTGTAATGTTACATATCCACTGTCCCTTAACAGATCGATAATGTTATATGTCCACTGTCCCTAAACAGACCCAAAATATTACATACCACTGTCCTTTAACAGACCCATAATGTTACATATCCACTGTCCCTTAACAGACCCGTAATGTTACATAACCTCTGTCCCTTAACAGACCTGTAATGTTACATATCCACCGTCACTTAACAGACCCATAATGTTATATATCCACTGTCCCTAAACAGACCCAAAATATTACATACCCACTGTCCCTTAACAGATCAATAATGTTACGCATCCGCTGTACTTTAACAGACCCAAAATGTTACATGTCCACTGTCCCTTAACAGACCCGTAATGTTACATTTCCACTGTCCTTTAACAGACCCAAAATGTTACATATCCACTGTTCCTTAACAGACTCATAATGTTATATATCCACTGTCCCTAAACAGACCCATAATGTTACATATCCGCTGTCCCCTAAAAGACCTATAATGTTACATATCCAATGTCCCCTAAAAGACCTATAATGTTACATATCCACTGTCCCTTAACACACCCATAATGCTACATATCCACTGTCCCTTAACAGACCCATAATGTAACATATCCACTGTCCCTTAACAGACCCATGATGTTACATATCCACTGTTCCTTAACAGACCCATAATGTTACATATCCACTATCACTTGAGACCCATAATGTTACATATCCACTGTCCCTTCAGAGACCCATAATGTTACATAGCCACTGTTCCTTAAGAGACGTATAATGTTACATTTCCACTGTCTCTTAACAGATCCATAATGTTACATTTTTACTGTCTCTTAATTGATCCATAATATTACATATCCACTGTCCTTTAACAGAATTGTAATGTTACATATCCACTGTCCCTTAACAGATCAGTAATGTTACATATCCACTGTCCCTTACTAGACCTGTAATGTTACATATCCACTTTCCCATAACAGACCCATAATGTTACATATCCACTGTCCCTTAACAGATCTGTAATGTTACATATCCACTGTCCTTTAACAGACCCATAATGTTACATATCCACTGTCCCTTAACAGACCCGTAATGTTACATATCCACTGTCCCTTAACAGACCTGTAATGTTATGTATCCACTGTCCCTTAACAGACCCATAATGTTAAATATCCTCTGTCCTATAACAGACCCATAATGTTACATCTCCACTGTCCCTTAACAGACCCATAATGTTACAATATCCACTGTCCCATAACAGACCCGTAATGTTACATATCCGCTGTCCCTTAACAGACCCATAATGTTACATATCCACTGTCCCATAACAGACCAATAATGTTACATATCCACTGTCCCATAACAGACCCATAATGTTACATACTGCTGTCCCTTAACAGACCCATAATGTTACATATCTACTATCCCTTAATAAACCTGTAATGTTACATATCCCCTGTCCCTGAGTAGACCTTTAATGTTACATATCCACTGTCCCTTAATGGACCCGTAATGTTACATATCCACTGTCCCTTAACAGACCTGTAATGTTACATATCCACTGTCCCTTAACAGACCCATAATGTTACATATCCACTGTCCCTTAACAGACCCATAATATTACATACCCACTGCCCCTTAACAGAACCGTAATGCTACATATCCACTGTCCCTTAACAGACCCACAATGTTACATATCTATTGTCCCTTAACAGACCTGTAATGTTACAATATCCACTGTCCCATAACAGACCCATAATGTTACATATCCACTGTCCCTTAACAGACCCGTAATGTTACATATTCACTGTCCCTTAACAGACCCATAATGTTACATATCCACTGTCCCATAACAGACCAATAATGTTACATATCCACTGTCCCATAACAGACCCATAATGTTACATACTGCTATCCCTTAACAGACCCATAATGTTACATATCCACTATCCCTTAACAAACCTGTAATGTTACATATCCCCTGTCCCTTAGCAGACCTGTAATGTTACATATTCACTGTCCCTTAACAGACCCATAATGTTACATATCCACTGTCCCTAAACAGACCCATAATGTTACATATCCACTGTCCCTTAACAGACCCAAAATGTTCCATATCCACTGTCCCTTACTAGACCCATAATGTTACATATCCACTGTCCCTTAACAGACCCATAATGTTACATATCTAATAGATGCAAGTTCCTGTGTCATCTTGAATAAAACCTGTTATAGCTCTTTCCATCATTTTTACATAGAAAACCACTTAGGTTGATGGATAAAACAATGACTTGGATCTCATGAGACTTTTTCTTCCTTGTGAATTGGTACACTACAGCCCATCTCATAGTGAAGGCTATCTCCACATGCAAGCATTATGTTTAATATGTCAGTTTCTGTTTAGATTTTTCTTTATTTTGCATAATAAATTACCAAAAATGTTGACTAGTCCAAGTGAACTTTTTACTTGTCATTGCAGTTGTATATTGAGGTGCCTACCCTTGTCACAATATCACCCTGACATATGCATTCATTTTTTGTGAAGTCTGGCCAAATTTGTTATGCACACACGTCTGTTATGTCCTCTTACTGGCTGAACACTTCACTATTCATTGATAACATTTTACATTCACAAATGTATCTTTCAATTTTATTACGCAGTTAAATAACACTGGGAGATGCAGGTTATGCACTGGAACCATGTCTGAAGATGCCCACCAGAATTGCACACACACTTGAGGAAGAACGCCATAATGAGTTACATGCAGATTGTGAGGCATATGCTCAAACCAGAAATGTCATAGAGCATGTGTTTGGGATGTTGAAGTCGCAATTCCTTTGCCTAGATACATCTGGGGAAGCCCTGCAGTACAATCAATGTATATGTACTGAAATCTTCTCCATCTGTGCCATGCTTCACAACATCATCCTGTGAAAACAGCTTCAGCAGGATCAACTAGGGGAAGGGGCACACATGCCACCACCAATTGCAAGACAACCACAGCCACATGCAGGTGAGGAGGTTGAGGGGGAACCAGCAGCTACTGTAGGTGTAGACAGATGAAGGTGCGCTCAATATACCCTTGCATTGGTTAAAAGGCAATACATAGCACATTAACTCACCACATAAGGGGCAACACCTTCATCGTATGCACATACATATAGTAACATTTATGCCAGGCAATGATCACAACCTTTACCTACCCATGTAGTGGTTGTGTACTCCTAGCATCAGATAGACTCAGCCCTGAACTAAAACTGTAGCAACTGCTGGATTTACAAGGTAAGTGTTGAACTTGGAGTGTTAAAACAGAATTGTATAATAATACAAATGAATGGCGTACCCTTCTATGTTGTTACTTGGTAATGTAAGTAAGTAAAAGGTGGGTGATTTGTACAGCAATGAAGTTAACATGTGACAGCATGACTTATGTGAATACATTTGTCCTCTATCAAGTAATAGGCCAAAGGTATCAAAGATTCACACAGTCATACCTCTCAAAAGTACTGATGGTTACCAAATGTCCTCAGTTTGGCATCATACTTTTGTACTGGAAAATCAGTAAAGATAGAATGTAGAAATTAATGCAACATATTTCAGTTTCAGGCTTCATAACCCTCAGAGGATTCATACTGATGCAAAAAACTGTTTTGATTCTAACAACTGTCTAACTTTATAAGACCAAAATATGTCAAAAGTACAATTAGCAAAACAACATCAGAAACACTATACTAAGCACTAAATCAGCTCTGCACCCTGAACATAAGACACAAAGCTTATGTATTCCTGAATCCAAAAGATACAAAACAAGGATATAGGATATTTATCATCACTTGCACAGGATGTTGTGTCGGGAGGCAGGAAGCATAGGCTGACACAAAAGGTAAGTGAGTGTGTGTGAGTAAGCTAGAGAAACAGGCAGATATTTAGATAAAGTAATAAATGGCCACTGAGACAGAATGAGCTTTAAACCTCATGGCTGAACCATGTAACTGTTGTGTGTGTTTGCATGGGCTCTCCAGGTGAAACTGGTATGTGAGTGTCTGCAAGAACACAGCCAAGTTCTGTGCTAGCTTTACATCTTGGTATGTCAGACAGGTGTGAGATGTGCATGGTAGAGGTGGAAGTTCATCATTGTCATACCAGACCACAAGAACTGCATCTACCAAGAGTTGCACTGGCATGTCCATTCCCATGGTCAGATGCAGTGCTGCTAACTGAATGTGACTGATTTCTGCTGGATGAACTCTCCTTATGAGGACACCCATGACCATGACCCCTTGGCCGACCATATCTGGGTGTGGACACCTCAACCACTGAAGGAGCATTGATAGAAGTGCCACTATGGGAGCATGATCAGGCATGGCCACATTGTCTAACATCAGATGATGTGGCTGATCTATGGCCACATAAGTTCATAGGTTCATAGGTAGGTACTAGGCTATTGGCCCTAGGGCCTATACAAGCCTAGCCAAAAAGGTACTCTGGCATTTTCCACCCAAGAAAATTATTTTCCTGTGCCCCTGTCAAGCAGAACCACAGAAGTGATCCCTAGGGTGAATTTCCTATTACTCATCCAATCATCAAGATTTTTCTTGAAGAGTGCTAATGAGGAACTCTGTTTGACATAGATAGGTAGCCTGTTCCAGAGTATGGGAAGTCTGGGACAGGAATCTATCCCTCCACATGTTCTGTTTATTATGGTGACAAGGTTTAGGTCCCTAGAGGATGTAGCTCAGAGGGATTGGGATTTCTTTAAGTGGAGCATGACCGGCAGCTCTGGGTTTGACATAGCTTTGTATGTTAGGCAGAGATCGCCTCTGAGTAGGTGATATGTAACGGAGTAAAGCTGGAGTTTTTTGAGACGGTCTGCGTAAGGCATCTGTTTGAGGCCAGTAATCCTTTTTATGAGGTATTTTTGCGGCCTTTCCAGTTGTTGTAGATGTCTTGTAAGGTACATGCCAAAAGGGGCATTGTACTCTATAATGGGCCTAATGAGTGATGAGTAGAGGGGAACAATGACCTCTTTTTTTTGGATGAGAAACCTTTTGTGATGAGGTGTGCCATGTAGAAGGATTTCCTGACCACTGTGGCAATGTGATTATCAAAGGAGAGACTACTGTCCACCTGTGTCCCAAGGTCTCCTATCACACTTTCAGTGTTAAGTAGACTACTGCCTATGTGGTAGTTCATGGGTACAGAGTTTTTACCAAAGGGGATGACAATACACTTTTTGGCATTGAGCTTGAGACCATGTCTTTGACACCAGGCATCTGTCTCAGTGAGGCCCTTTTGTAGGATGTCCACATCATTAGGAGTTTCGATTATGGCTTCTAGTTTGCAGTCATCTGTGAATTTAGTTAACCAAAGACCTTCTGTGTTAGCCTGTACTTCAGAGAAGTAGATACCAAACAGGAGAGGACCCAGGACTGATCCCTGTGGTACTCCACTTGTCACTGGTCTGAAGTCTGATTTGGAGTCTGCTACTTTTGCAGTGTGGGTTCTGTCAGTAAGCCAGTTGGCAACCCATCTTGTGACATAGAGATTTATACCTAGTTTATTGAGTTTATCTATAATTCCAGAGTGGGGGGGTGGTGTCAAACACCTTGTTGAGATCTAGATAGGCTGTGTGAACCACCTTACCTTCATCTATGGCTTTGGTGACCACTTCAAAGAAGTCTATCAGGTTTAGGAGACATGATCTGCCTTTTACAAACCCAAACTGTGTGGGGTCCAGAGTTTGGAGATCTCCAATTTCTTTGTTTATGAGTTCCACGATGATACGTTCCATGGCCTTGCAGACCAGACTCATCAGGCTAATAGGGCAGTAGTTCCCAGGGTCTGTTGTGGCTCCCCCCCCTTTGTGGAGTGGGATAACTGTCGCGGTGCACCATTCAATGGGCACAAAGCTTGAGGTGAGGCTATGATTGAACATGGTACTTAGGTAGGGTGCCAGTTATTTCTGTAGTTCATGTAGATGGCAGCCTGGGATGATGTCAGGTCCCATGGCTGCTGTGTTCTTGGCTTTGGAGAGTGAGGTTTTTACCTGTGTA
>NC_056742.1:479860614-479918114 GCF_019279795.1 Protopterus annectens | reverse complement strand
TTAAAATATGTGGGGGGCTACGCCCCTCACACCCCCAATGTGGGGGGGTGCCCCCCACACCCCTCTACTATATATACCAACTCCAAGGTTGCACTACAGTTGGGACAAGGCCATATACCACTTTTGGTGAAATGTGTTTCATTGAATTGTATTTTCAGTGAATTGAGCTTTCGGTGAAAAGTGCACACTAATTTAACTTTCGGTGAAATGTCCTAGATCTATATATATATATATATATATATATATATATATATATATATATATATATATATATATATATATATATATATATAGATATAGATATATATATATATATATATAGATATGTATATATATATATATATATATATATATATATATATATATATATATATATATATATATATATCTACACATATATGTGTATGTTCCTCCTTCCCACCTTTCCTGCTGTGTAGTTATTTGCTATTTCATCCTTGAATTTCTACTACTCTACCAAAAAAAATTGTTTTCTTTTAATTGTTTTGTCTATGCTATGAATGTACTATAAGTGTATTTGATATTATTCTATGTAATTTGATACTTTTAGCACTGTATGACAACATCTGTAGTTCCCTGTTTATACTACTTTTTGTAATCTATTATTTTTCTGTACAGTGTAGCTTTTCTTCTTGGGTCTCCACTGAAAACTGGTCTTATGACTCAGCTGGACTAACCCGATTAACAAATGTCAAATAAACAAATAAATAAATATAACATTTTTGTTAGTGATATTTGAGCATATCCAAAATATAGGTGAAAAATGCAAGCATACGTTATCAAGATCAGTAGTCTTCTATGCAGATAAATTATAAAGTAATATCTTCATCTGTTATCCACATAAACAATTCTCTTCACCTTCAGGTTTTCTAGCTACATAGTTCCCTTTTTATAGAGTAGATTCAGAGCTGCAAGCATGGTGAAGATGTAAATGAAGTGTGAACTCCTTAGAATAACTGAATCCCAAATACTTGGCTTTGTGTAGCAGATGTACTTATAGATTGCAATAGTGAATGATTACTGGTAGAAAGAAGGAAAACACAACAACAATTCAGACTACCTTACCTCCAGTTAATGTGCCAGCCAGGTTAGACTTACAAAGTGTAGAAGCCATTGTATCAGGGTTTTAAATGTAAGTAAGCAGCATGTATTTCATAGTTTCTGTTCAGTAACATCTTACCTCCCCTTCATTTCTTGACAACTTTATATTAATGCCATTTAATATCCTCACACATTTTAAGGACAATGATACAGAATGCCTTCAAACTCATGTTTAAGATTACTAGCCAGATAAGACAAGAATAAGCAATAAACACAGAGATAAGACAAAGCTGCATTTATGCAAGCAAGAGTCATAAATGGTTGTGTGATCACTCCATGCACTACATCTGAAATGAATACATGTACGAACAGCTGTCATGTGTTTTGTTAATACTATGGATGATGTTGCAGTTGCTTGTATGCACACTGATT
Source organism: Protopterus annectens (assembly GCF_019279795.1). Taxonomy (NCBI): domain Eukaryota; kingdom Metazoa; phylum Chordata; order Ceratodontiformes; family Protopteridae; genus Protopterus; species Protopterus annectens. The sequence goes on along the minus strand of NC_056742.1, from coordinate 479,916,623 downwards.
TTCATTCTCTGCTGCAAAGCTGTTTCTGTGACAAAGAGGGATAAAACACCCTTACTGTATTTTGAAGTTTCTTTGGAGGGAGAGTTCAAATCCAGACCAGTGCCAGTGTTTCTACTGTGTGCAGCTTAGCACAAACGGGAAACAGAGAAACACAATAGATGTCATGTTTAGCTTTGTTTATCTTGTTTGCAAGATGCTTAGCAGTGCACAAACCTGGGCTAGAGGCCCACACAGGAAGTAGACAGAACACCTGCTGACAGGGCATAGGCATTCTAAATGTCAAAAATTATATAGTGCTACAGTTTTTGCTTTCCACCGCACAACACCACTAAGCAACATTTTGTGGCAGTTAGCAAGTTTCCCCAACACCTGCAGCCATTGAACGCCTGCAGAGAGGAAGCAGGCAGTCAACAATTTCTGAACAGTTACATTGTATCAACTGTATTGGGCACTGCACAAACATTAAGTGTCATTGCACAGAAGTTAATGATGACTAGGGAAATATCCTACTGTTATTTAACTATTCTTATGGTAGCAGGTGCAAGTGTTGGACTGTACTGTAGATGGTCCTGGGTTCTAATACAGGAAGTGCAACATATTTTTACTGTTGTAATAGTTCAGTTTATAGTATTGCACAGGACAATATCAAGTGTTATTTCATTCCTGTGGCAACAGGTGTAAGTGTAGGGCTGCCATACACATGGTCCTTGGCTGTAATACAGAAAATTCCAGACATTTTTACTGTTGTTCCATTTCACATTATATTTAATATCACTTATAACAATTTATACATAATTATAAATAGTGGAGCTGATATGAATTATATGTATGAGGGATAACACACCTTTACTATGTTTTGAAGGTTCAGGTGTATGGCTGTGGTTATATTGTCTATTATGTTTCTATAAGTATAATTCTGCTATCTGGACTTGGATGGACTTTACACTTAAATAAGACACATGCACAAATGAATCATATACAAGGACCTTGTTTGACTACACACATACATGGTAAACAACTGAGGCTGTCGTCTGTATTTATAATTGATTCATGACTATACCTGAGAAGCACTTCTTCTGTGGCTAAGATGACAAATCACCACTGTGGGAGAAAATATTTTGCCTGTTATGCATAAGTTTGAATCCCACACTACAAAACTCAACTTTAGTATAGTGTAAAGACGAAGAAACATATGTCAGGTCATGAAATTTATGCCCCCAGTGCATGTCTACAAAGATAAATCATCTAACAGTTACAGCAGCAGACAGCCCTCAATATAATGTCAAGTGTCAGATTAACCTTCCATTTCAAAAGTTGCTTTCCTCTCTGTTTGGCACTGTTTCTCTCCAATTAACATCATGCAAATGCAGATGGCATCATTGCTTGGGTTTACACACTACCAGTAAACATGATAACAGTAATTGGCAGGAAATCATTATTTGCTATTGCATTACTTTGGGATTAGACATGTCTGGTGTTAGACGAGAAGGTTCCCAATTTAGGGTTCAGAGGTGGGGTTTTCTGGAGTCCAGAATAATTACTGGACTTGTGGTAAAGTGCCACAGCCAAAGACTTCTATAGAGGAACTATTCTGGCTCCCAGTACAAATCTGAGGCATGGAATAACCTGGTCAAGCATTTATCCAGAGTGACTGGTATCCCATCCACTGGATTAGAGTGTAGGCACCACTTCAATGACCTAAAAAGCTAAAAAGGGACAAGAGGGATACACTCAACAAGTGGTTGGATGTGTTTTGCGCTAGCAACATCTCATAGATGTGTAAGTATGCTAATAAAGAGAATTTATAATACACAGAAAACTAAATATAGGCAAGACCGGTATGCATAATGCCCTTTTTTTCTTTTCTTTTCTTTGTAATTCTTTTCACAGCTAATTCTGAAATAGCTATGAATAGGCAGGCCCATGCTAATCATCTAGAGAGACTGAGGGAAGCAACTGGTGTGTATGCAGCACAAGAAAAGTATTCTTGTAGCTTTAAAATGTAAAGAATTTTTTTCTTGCCTATATAGTAGTAGAAATGTAAGCATGCATATCCTAACTATAAAAGCAAGTATGCATGCATCAGTCTGCAGCACAAATCAGCTTTTGAGAGTTAAGTGTAAGACTGTTGTCAGAGGTTGTGGGCTCAAATACCACGAGTAACAACTATACAATAATGCAATTCTTTAATAATATTACATAAACTAAATTCTACGCAAGTTGCATAATTGTCTGTTGTTAACTGTAATCTGTATAATTGGAGCAAGCATATGTACAATATCTGCACATTGCAATAATTACTTTAAACAATCCATAATTATAGTTTGTAGTTGTTAGGAAGTATACTTAAATATAAAACTTCAGATAAATTAGTTATATTATTGTGATAATGCATTGTATGTCATATATGATGGCAATATTTTTTCTCTTTTTTCCCTCATCTGTCCCTTATCTCTTTTTTTATTTCTATTATGTGCTATCAAAATGTCTCCATGTCATTTATCTGTAACAAATCACTAAATGCTTCACGGCACAGGGAGGTAGGCCAACCCCAGTGGCTCAGCCTACCTTTGCTCCACCTGCTCCTGCACTAACACCCAGCACATCTGGGACTCAGCCTGGCAGTACTGCCTCTGCAGCCTCTGCACTACCTGTGCCCTTAGGTAGCACTACCTTAGCAGCTGGCGCTCTGATACCTTTTGGGAGTACTGGCAGAGGTGGAGATTGCAACACCCACCAGGAAATGACAGGGTTGGTGTATAGGGTGTTGCACTGCACCATTGGTGTACACCAACGCTGGATGGAGAGCCTTCTCTCCCTCATGGCCCATAGGAGGAGAAGATGTCAAGCACTCCAGAAGCCAGTGGAATAAGAGAATGGTGAAGACAGTCCGGAAGTGAGGACTAGATTCTTCACTGTCCCCATGTTTGATGGGTATGGACTTGCTTTGTCCCCTCCCTCACCCCAATCATGGGGTCCCCCAACCTTTTGTGTCCCTCACCATCTCTCTGTCTTGTTTGTCCTGTTTGCTTGCATTTGCTTTCTCACCTACCCAACTCACCTGACCCAGAAATACCAATGTCCCTTACCCAGCATTCCTCTCTTACTGAAGTATAAAAAAACAGGCACCTGTCCCACAAAAAAAAAAAAATAAAAATAAAAAAAAAAAAAAATATATATATATATATATATATATATATATATATATATATATATCCTCCTATACTTATCTGTCCACTTCACACATGTGTCTTCTTGGCACACTTGATTTGGTCCATTTGGCTTTACAATATGACTGAGTTGTTGTCACACCTCTTTATGGAGGTGACAGGCCAAATTCAGCTAATATTCTGTACATATTTTGATTTTACACTGTTGAAGAAATAGATAGCTATGTTTCTTTCATACCCCCCTCCTACACATTCCTATATTGCTTGCCCTTTTTTCTTCCCCTGCTTGTCCCCCCTTTCACCACTTCCCTATCTACTCCATTTTACTACATATAAGATGATCAAAAATAGAAACATTCACAACACACAAGTAACAAAAAAAATGAGCCCTTCACATTTTTGCCTCTGTGTTTGTATGGAGTTTGGCATTGATGGCAAACGGTCCTTCTCTGGTGTGGTTACCTCTGTGCAATGCCACTTAAACATGCTGTGCTAAGTCAATACACAGTAACTCATGGTGAATGTAGTATAAAGAATAATTTCATTGCATTATCACTGCTTATTTAAAAGTATTACATACAACTGGATCCAAACCCTATATAATCTGTGCTCAAAACAAAACATGTCAGTGCATTTACACTTGCTGCCACAGAGTCAGCTAAGCAGCAGGTGTATTTCATACCCTCATTACTAAGAACTCTCAGACTTTTAGCAATGAGGCTCACATTTGAGCACTGCTTAACTATGTACAAATAGGGAAAGGAGTAGAAATATGTATCTTGCATGCAAAAACACTTTGTCATCCAACTCGCAAACCTGCTGCTTGGCTGTGTGCTATTCAAAGTGGACAGTTGCATGTATTACTTATGTTTATTGTCCATTTAGTGTTCATGACATGAAACTACATGTGGAAACAAGCAAAATGAAGATGAAAGCACCATCTAAGAAAAAGACACATATTTACAATGCAGCCATGTGTTACCTTCCCCATGCACTACAAACTTGGTCTCTCAGTACTTGTTCACAAATATATCAACTACACTACATAAATAAATAACAAATGTCTTATATGCCATGCATATCTTTAGAATGACAATACACATTCAGAGTTTCCAATACTTATAATAATGTGGACAACTGTTTGCGTATTGTTTGTAAAGCTGTCTCTTAAAGTATACCTGTACATTGGAAACACAACCACCAAATACTATACATTACACACTCATCAATCTGGTAACATATAGAACTTTAATATCTTGACAGTTGGACATGGCTAGTTATCCATTTCATGCTGACCTCCCAAAATCTTATCTCCAACATCCATTGCTGATGTCATCCAATATAAGTGATCCTGCAGCCTTGTAAAAGCCAGACTTGTGTTGTGGTGCTTGTAGTTTTCTAGTCTGTGTATGGACTTACTTCAGCTGACCTAACTTCCATTTGCCTGACATTCATTTGACTGAGACAAATAATGTAAACTTCACTTTAGCTAAATTTCACCTGACCTAAAACTAATTTCACTGACAATGAGTACTGGCAGTGTGTAGAGCAGTGTAAGGCAAGTAAAAGGTATATGCCCTTTTCCCCACTGTACTGCAACTCTGGAGTTAGAATATATAGTTAGGTGGGGTGTGGGAGCATAGCCCCCACATAGTTTGGTTTCACTGAACAATATAAAAGCAAACCAGAGCATATAAAATCAATCTAGGTGTGGGGCTATGCCCCCACACCCGCAACTATATATTCTAACTCCAGGGCCACACTACAGTGGGGAAAAGGGCATATACTTTTCCCTTGCCTTACAGTGCTCTACACACTGCCAGTACTCATTGCCAATGAAATGAGTGTTTTAGGCCAAGTGAAATTTAGGTGAAGTGAAGTTTAGGTGATTTGGTCTCAGTCAAATGAGTGCCAGGCAAATGGAAGTTAGGTCAACTGAAGTAGACCCCTGTGTACTTAGATAGGTAGGGTTCTGTTCTCACTGCAGTCAACTGGTGTGTGTGTGTGTGTGTGTGTGTGTGTGTGTGTGTGTGTGTGTGTGTGTGTGTGTGTGTGTGTGTGTGTTTGTGTGTGCACTTGCTTGACATTAAGGAGAGCATTTTACACCAGCAAGTGGGACATTGCTATTGCCATCTTCTCCTAACCAGACACTGCTGATGTCATCACCTGTAAAGTGTTGTCTGACACTTTCCAAATCAGGCTTGTGGTGGGTGCTTGCCTTAAATATACAATTCTTTAGTCTGTGTACATAGGTAGGGGTTCTGTTCTCACAGCAGGTCACTGGTGTGTGTATGTCTATCTGTCTGTCAAGTCAGAAAAATCATAATTGTATATCCTGCAGTCACCACTCCAATCCCATGGAGCACCATTTTCACAGTTGGACATGCCTGCACATCCATTACTTGCAGGCCTTCCAACATCCACTGCTGATGTTATCCACTATAAGTTGTCCTGCAGCCATGTAAATGTCAGACTTCTGCCATGGCCCTTGCATAAAACAATGAGTTCTCTAGTCAGTGTACTTAGATAGGTAGGGGTTCTGTTCTCACTGCAGTCAACTGGTGTGTGTGTGTGTGTGTGTACTTGTGCACTTGCTTGACATTAAAGAAAGTATTTTACACCAGCATGTGGCACACTGCTATTGCCATCTTCTCCTCACAAAACACTGCTGATGTTATCACCTATAAAGGGTTGTCTGACACTCTTTAAGTTAGACTTGTGCTGTGGCACTTGCATTAAATAGAGATTTCTCTAGTTGGGGTACTTAGGTAGGGATTTTGTTCTCAGTGCAGTCAACTGGTGTATGTGTGTTTGTGTGTGTGTGTGTGTGTGTGTGTGTGTGTGTGTGTGTGTGTGTGTGTGTGTGTGTGTATGTATTACCATCTTCCTTTCACCAAACTCTGCTGATGTCATCAGCTATAGGTGACTTGTGGATTTACCATATTCTCATCAGCCATGGGTCAGAGACTGGCCTGTAGGCAAGGCACAAGTCACCTCATCCTATACAATACAGATTACAGTGACAAGGCTTTCAGTCTATCCATGTATGTCATGGCATTGTTTGTAGGCCCTGTATTTCTTTGGTGAGAAACTCATGTGGTGTCTCCAGCTGCTGTAGGTATCTGGTGAGGTACATGCAAAAGGAAGCATTATACACTATTAGTGTTCTGATGAGGTTCAAGTACAGTGCTGTTATAGCATCCTCATATCTGGATATGATGGCTTGACTTATGAGGTGCACAATGTAGCCTTACTGTACCACTGTGGAAACTTTGTGGTAGAAATTCAGATTGCTATCTACATGTGTTCCCAGGTCTTGCATCATTGGGTTTGAGCAGAGGAGAGTGTTGTCAATCCTGTCATTAGTGGGGAATTCCACTTTGCAGAAGGCAAAAATAATGGCACATTTTGCATTTATTTGTAGACAGTGTGACTTTAGTACCAATTATTTGTTTGTGTTAGCCCCTCCAGTACTATGTTAACATCATTGGTGGACTCACTGATTACACCCAATATGCAATTATCAGGAAACTTGGTAAGCCAAAGGCCATATACTTTAGCCTGGACTGTCAAGAAATATATTCCAAACAGTAGAGGGCCCAGCACAGATTGTTTGGGTATGCCAGTGGTGACAGCTCTACTGGTAGAGGTTGATTCACCAACTTTCACAGTATGAGTTCTGCCGGTCAACCAATTTGTTAATCATCTTGTGACATAAGGGTTAATCCCTAGCTGGGAGAGTTTCTCAATGATACCTGAGTGGGGGATTGTGTCCAAACCCTAGGCCAGATCAAGATAAGCATTATGCACTGTCTTACCTTCATTCAGGACTACCACACAGAATCAATGGGCTTTGACAACATCACAGATCACCTATAGCATGACTCAGAACACACACCTGCCTGACATGGATGGATAAACACTTCAACACACCCACCAGACAGAATATGTTTCCATAGAAGGGTGTACATCAACATGCATCGATCTGAGTTGGGGGGGGACAGCACCTGATGCATGAAATGTATAGACACATCCTGACTCTCTTCATTTGTGAGGTAGACCAACATGTACATACATACATACATACATACATACATAGAAATGTTTCAAACACGGGCATTAAAGCCCTTCTACCTTGCCAATATGCCAAAACATTTGTTTGCATAATAAATGTCCAGGCTGTTCTTAAAGATATCTAAACTAGTACTTGCTTTAATGTAATTTGGTAGTCTGTTCCAAGCATCAGCTACTCTGTCAGAGAACCAGTTAGTACACTTCACATTCCTATGGAATCTTCTACATAGTTTATCTGATGATTCTCTAGTACTTTTTGATAACCCCAAACATTCCCAGAGGTAATTATCCCTAAATGCCCTATATACCTGAATAAGATCTCCTCTTAAATATCTGTAAGAGACACTGTACAAGTTCAGATATTTTAGTCTTTCATAATAACTTAGATTTTCACATCCATGGATACCCTTAGTATATTTCCGCTGTACTCTTTCCAGTTTATTCATGCGTGTTTTCCTATAGGGTTACCATATTGTTATTCCATACTCAAAGTTTGGGTCTAATGTAACTAACAAACAATGACTTCATTATGTTTGATTTCCTAGACTTTATAAATCTTTTTATACAACATATAGTTCTATAACTGCCATTAACCAATTGGTTGATATGATTAGAAAAACTCATAGTTGAATCTAACCATATACCCAGGTCCTTAAATGAGTCTACAGTTTCAATCACTGTGTGCTGTATAAAATATTCACCTTTCAGTATATGTCTCCCAAATCTCATATGCTTATTTTTTGATGTATTTATCAACATATTATTCTCCTGTGCCCAAATGGTCAATTTAGTCAAATTATTTTGCAGACGTGTCTTATCTGTAACACTTGTAATCAGTTTACCCAATTTCAGGTCGTCAGCATATAGACTGTAGAACACCTCAGATGAAAAAGTAAGGTCTGGAGGATACAATCTAAACAAGTAAGGGCTTAGTATAGAGTCCTGTGGGACACCTTGACTGTAACCAAGGATTTTACCTGTCCAGTTGATACTTGCTATGTCCTATTTGTAAACCATGCAGCTATCCATCTTATCAACAGTACATCAATACCTAGTTGTACCAATTTATTGATCAGTGTTTTGTGCATGACCCTGTCAAATGCTGAAGTTAAATCTCTATAAATCACATCACAGCACAATTTTTCATTCATAGCTGTTATTATATTGTTATAGAGGTAATAAATCTATGTTCAACTTAAGCCATGTACTCCATCTGGTGACCAACTTCTTTCCCAATATCTCCAAAAAGCAGCCAAAGTAATTGCCTACCCTATATCTATCCTTATAAATAGTACAATCCAAAAAGGAACCATCCCAGATATTTGGAAAATCTCCCACATTATACCCTTACATAAAGGTGGGAACTCTAATGATTACTCTATCGGCCAATTGTTCTCTTATCACCCTTAGCAAAAATTATGGAAAAATGCATTCACCAACAACTTTTACAACATCTCTCTCTACATAACTTAATAGCAAACTGTCAACATGGCTTTAGGCCATCACGTAGTACCATTACTGCCCTTCTATCCTTTACAGATACCATCAATAGAAACCGTAACAAAAACATCCTCTCATCTGCACTCTTCATCGACCGCTCTAAAGCTTTTGACATGGTTAACCATACCCTCCTAATCAATATTCTTGAATCTCTTTCCTTTGATTCTCTGGCCGTTAAATGGTTTAGATCATACCTCAGCAACAGGCAACAGGCAGTTCTCTGGGAAAATCAAATTTCATCCTTTTTACCTGTCACCATTGGGGTCCCTCAGGGGTCCATTCCTGGACCACTTCTTTTCTCATTATTTATTAATGATCTTCATGTACCAATTCCTCAAGCCACCTGTATTCAATATGCAGACAACTCCACACTAATATGCTCAGCAACCTCTCCATCTGAAATATATTCTCTTGCTCAAAATGTTTTCAACACTGTAGAAACATGGTTTATCAAACGTTGCCTCCTTCTTAATGCCAAAAAAACAAAACTCCTTCTCTTTACACCCACCACTAGGTCCACCCCCTTAGACTTCTCACTCTCTTCAAATAATGGCACCGTCATTTTCCCTGACTCTACCACCAAACCTTTAGGAGTAACCATTGACAATAATCTCTCATTTGATCACCATATAAACAACACCATTAAAATAGTCAACAGAAAAATAGGCTCCTTATATAGAATAAAACCTTTTTTAACCTCAACAACCAGAGCCAAGATCGCTCACTCCCATCTAATCTCAACCCTTCTGTATACCTCACCTATATTTACCAACATGAAGAAAACTAACCTCAACAAATTAGCAACTTCCTACAATAATATTGCCAGATTTGCTACTGGCAGTCCCTTCAGAACCCACCACTGTTCTAATCTTAGGCAACTAGACTGGCTGGAATTCCAAAACCATCTGATAATCCCCCAACTCACAATTGCCCACAAGATATTTTACCAACCCAATAATACCCCTATACTCTCAAAACTCTTAATCCCATATAATAATCTGAACTCCCTACTTTCTTCTAGCAAACTCCTTGCTAGCTTAACAAAGTCTAATAATACAGCTGGTGACTCTCTGTTTACCAACACAGTAGGAAAAAATGGAACCTGTTATTCAATGAACTAACTCTAATTATATCCCTGCCACTCTTTAAACAAAAACTTAAAAAACACCTCGAAATGCACTGGCTATGCCCTTGTAGTAACCCTGACTAACAACCCTCTTCACCCCTGTTTTTCTTCTCTTCTAACCAAACTTCCAAACATTTAAATGCTTAGTCTTGTAATTAAGACTGACACTATTTAAACTCCAATCAACTTATTGTTTAAATCCTTCAACCTGATGTGAACTATTGTACATAACACTTACTGTATTATATCTGTTTTTAGCTTTCTTAAGCAATATTATGTTCACTGTTACTTTTCTTAAGTGTTTTGATCTCTGAAATGTAATTAACTTCCTGTTTTATTTGGTTTATTAATCCTTTATTTACCATGTAACAATATTTTTATACTTTTGCATATCTGTGTGGAGCTTTTCTCCCCGGGCCTCTACTGAAAATGGATAAATATCCAGCTAGACTAGCCCGGTTAACAAATGTAAAATAAATAAATAAATAAAATATGCATGCTGAGATATGGTTTTAAGTCCCAACCTATCCAGTTCTGACAATAACTTATCCAGTATTACCTTCTCCAGTATTTTTCCACAACATGAAAGTAGACTTAAGGGTGTATATGATTCTGGGTTTGTCCTACTCCCCTTTCCCTTAAAGACAGGTTTAATAAGTGCATGTCTCCAATCTTGAGGAATCTCCCATATTTATATGACCTAGTGAATAATAGATATAATGGCTTAAGTGTTCTCAGGTCATTGTTACTTATTCCGGCTCCTCCCGGTGCTTTGTTTGGATCCAGTTTCCACAATTCTTTTTCAATATAATCTAATTTGATTCCAGTATCTGAGGATACCTGGATATCACTAGGACAACTTATCATCCCTTTTGTGGAGCCAAACTGTTTTGTATAAGATTTTGTAAATATATCTATAATCTGTTGTGTCTGAGAATAAGTTTTAGAATCTGCACACATTTTATCAATTTGTGTATCTTTACTCCCTCCACATCTTATGTATCTATAAAAAGGTTTCCTATTATGCTCAATATCTTTATATAAATTTTCCTCAAATTTTTCTTGATGTTGTCTAACACTATGCTTAATCTGTTTGTCCAGCTCGTTTATTTCAGTTTTCAAAGTTGTAGTTCGACCTCTCTTCCATTTCTTATATTTTTTGTCTCTCACCTTAGTCAGGTATCTTGTTCTTATGGAAATATACCCCCTGATGTTGCGTGCCTAGATCCTGATGTTAAACATTTTTTTACTTTTTGCACTCAAACAATTTCTCTTTCAAAACATTCCACATTCCCTCTGCAGTTTTTCCAGTGAACACCTCACTCCAGTTAGTTTTATATAGGAACTGATTTGCTTCCCTATAATCTGCAATTAACCTTCTGTGCATTGGCTTATATTTCAGTTTAGGAGAATTATCTAGCAACAAATTAACCTTTATGACCCCATGATCACTGCACATCAGTGGTAGTAAAACCTGACTTGAAGTTACAGTAATTTCTTTGGGAACACATACAATATCTAGTACAGTCCATACCCTGGTTTGTTTTTTTACAATCTGAAGTATTTGTTGTTCCTGAATATACTCTGTGAATAATTTCTTTACTAACGTTGTTGAATCAATATTATTCCAGTCTGTTTCTGGTAAATTTAGGTCCCCAGCTAATATTATTCTTCCCTCCTGTGTTTCATGTAAGAAATGTATGAATTCCTCTAGGTCATCTGCACTTGACTTTTTTGGTCTGTACACTCCAACAATTGTTATATATACCAGGGTTGTCTTTATTGTCATAGTTACTCAGTCTATAGTGTTGGTGTTATCATTAAACATGTAATAATCACAAGTCTCATAGCTGTCTTTAATCCCTATCATAACACCTCCACCTGATTTTTTATTAGAATTTCTGTTACAGTAAAAACATTTATGCCCTGACAGAACTGGTTTTCAGTCATTGTTCTTTAACCATGTTTCACAAACTATAACAACATCGATCTTGTGGGAACGTAGCAAATTTTCTAATAAAAAACTTTATTATTAATGCTCCTAGCATTAACAACCATCAGAGATGCATCAAATGTTGCTATCTGTGAACTGTTACATTTTTGACCTGGCAAAAATCCTGGCTAGTGTTTGCCAAATATTGCAAAATATCTGCTGCAAAAATTCTCTTCCCTGATCTAGACAAATGCACACCATCCTGTCTGAACACATGTGCCCAAAAGAAGGCTTGGATGCTCTACACATTTCCATTTTTTAAAACAGGACATTTATTCCATGTAGGTGTTTATCCAAAAATCTTTTCATTCACAGTGACTTGACTCATTCCTGTAGGTGATTTGTGAAAAATATGTCCTAACACCAATACAAGCTATACTATCTAGGAGGGCTATCATTTCCAGACTAACAGTCAGAGAATCTTTGTTGGTGACATCATTTGTACCAACATGAATAAAAACAGATCCATACTTCCTTAGATTAAGGCGTTCCAAGGCTTGTTTCACATCCTCTATTTTTGCTCCCGGCAAGCATGACACTACTCAATGTTCATTATCGTCTCTGCAGATATAAGTATCAGTTCCTCTAATAACTGAATCTCCAATTACAAGAATAACTTTGCTGACCATCTCTGAAGAATCTTCAGCTTTTAATAGAATCATTTCTGCTCTATCAATTGTTATGAAGGATAGATCTTCATCACTATTAGTCTTATTAATTCTAATGTTTTCATTGCGTATTAAATTCTCATCCAGCTGGCATTGTAAATCCACAGCTTGAACCATGTAGTCAACATCTGTCTTTCTCTTCTTTTTTCTTACAGTAATGTTCTTCAATCCTTGCACGTTCAATTTTGATTTCTTCCTTTTCACCTGCCCCTTGCCTCTTTTTTCTACCTTTTCCATTGGAAAGGTGATGCCTTTTTCTGTAGACTGAGTGTTTTCTGATAGACAGATATCTTCATTCCCTGTCACCAGTGTGTTACATAACAAAGCAGAATCCTTTTTACTACGTGTTCTCTTTCCTTTACAGTCATTAGTCAGTTTCTTTTTCTTCCTTGTTGTTTGTTGTGAACTTCTTCCTTTCTTTCTTTTTTTTGTTTCCTTCTAAATAAACTGCGTCCTCAGATTGCTGAGTACTTGTATCCACAATTCCATAGTTCTCACGGGCCTCATCATGTTTCATAGGAGTTGAATGTTCTTTGCAGAAAATAGATGCATCATTTCGTAAATCTGTTCTATGTAATCATGGACTTTTTCTAAATGGACACTAGTAATATCCCGGCTGTGTGAAACAGACTTGTGTAAGTTGTTTATGCTACATCCATGTCTGTTACATCTGTAAAATTCTCAAAGAGGTCAAGGGCATGCATGATGACACCACATTCATCCTGTGGAACTTGACCAGGCCAAGACATTTGACATAAATTCACACTGAGGTATTCACTCAGCTGTGTCAAATGTGGCCATAAACACCTATATCACCAAGTAGGTAGACCACTAGATCACATATGTGGCATCTAAATATGTTGAAATACATGAAATGACCTATATCTCAAGTCCAGTGATCAGGTTGGTACATCAGGGCTGTCTGCTAGGCTGTTTCCTGTCCATTATTTATGTCAAAGATGTTAAAAATGACATACGCATCCTGTGTCCAAACAGCCGTCTGAAAGACTACAGATTGTGGACAGTCACTGACTCCAATTGTGGCATTAGTATAATACAGATGGTATTAACACTCACCAAAGATTGCTGCCACAGTTATGACAACACATGAGATAAAATAAAAACAAGGGAGATTTGTTATGTTATGAAAACAAATGCTCAACCCAAAGATAATGTAAACATCACACCCTATAAGCAGACCAGGTGTTATGTGACCTGTGCCCAAGAGTAGATTGTATGTGGAACATCCACCAGCATGTGGCCACAGTGGTGACTAGTCCCTTGTATGTAACACATCTTCTGAGTATATGCAGGACATCCACATTAAAGGCCATAATACCACCATAGGTTGCACCCTTCATCACACCAATAACTGTGTACAGTTTACCCTTCTTCATGCACCTCCCTAGACAACTTTCAGTGATGTGTAACTGAAGTGTACCACCTTTCACAGTGAGCTCTCTCATAGCTTAATGGTCATACCTAGGTATTCTTTTTGCTGCATAAACTACTGTCTGATTGTGCGGAACCCCCATCAAGGTGTTATACCAGATGCATATGTGATACCTGTTCTGGTGATTCACGCAGTACATACATAGCTGTTTGCAAAATTGATGCATTGATGGCATGGGTTAAATTGGTGACAGTGTGGATTGCACTATATATATATATATATATATATATATATATATATATATATATATATATATATATATATATATATATATAGCTAACAATTGTTGTAGTAAACAAAAATATAATCTAATACAATCAGCAAGGTATATCAAGAAACACATGCATTTATGCATGGTCCTAAAAAGCTGTGCAGTGGGATAGGGCATGGTTTGAAAGCACTCCAAATGTGCACTTAATCTGCAACTGGCCAAATGCATTTTCTATGAATGTGGGTTTTAATGATGTTCCAATAAATGAGAGTTTCAAGGTCAGAGAAATTAACTGCTGCTCATTCTATGTCTGTTTATTATTGTAAGACTGTATTGTTTTGTTTAGCAAATGGCTGTCAGTGTTTGTGCAATAAAATTTGAATACAATTTTAAATTAAATCCAAGTATCTGCAATCACTGCAAAAGTAAATAAGAAAGTAGTATGCACACTGACAGGTTTGAACAGAGCTTATGGTAACTGGGCAAAGATAGCCAAGTAATGGGACACTGGAATGGCTGGGTTGGACACAGCCTCTGCTAACAGACAATTAACTCAAATGAAATGATCATCATTGTACAGCTCCCCCATTTTCATTGTGGAAAGTTTATTGGTAATATTTGCATATCTCCTGTCCCCATCACGTCCACTCTAGCACTCAAGCCACATGTTCTTCATACTTTTGACTTTCCCATTTGATTCTGCCTTTCTTGATGTTTCTTTCTACATCTGATGTACTAGTTCAAATACTGATCCCACTCTGTGTCTACTCTAGTTCCTGCTGACCAGCTGGCTGCTCTCTCAAACTTCATCCTCCCACCTGACCCTTCCTTATATTCCAAAATACAACATTTCATAAGTTCATAAATTGTGAAAATACTGCAATCCAGACTTCAGACTTTCAGTAATTTACCTTCAGTAATTTAGCTTCCTCAGGCCCAAACATATATTTCTTGTCTTTCATATATTCAATTCCACACTGTTTGAATAATTTGTGAAAGACAATGGGAGGAATTCAATAAAGCCTACATGGAGTAATTTTCCATGTAGGCATAGTGGTACAGCCTCAACACGGAAACTGGCAGCCATACAATCTAGTAAATAGAGCAGAGGAGCGTGCACAAACATGTGGACATGGAAGTGTCCCCGAAATGCAAATCACCTCATAAGGAGGTGAAAATCATGCAAATAAGGTCAAATGAGGGTGCTGGAGTGATCCAGCAAGCAAACAGGCAGTTATGCAGACCTCGTGTTGGTGTCCAAAGTGTACACAGAAAATTAGCTTGTACAAGAAATGAAAAATTGTACAAGGGCTATAAATGCCCCTTTAGAAGGTCAGGGATTGCATTTTAGGGACAGATAATTACAAAGCTATGCCCTGTATGTCCAAAAAGTAATACAAAATAATGAAACATATATTTTAATAGCCATATTACATTTGTGAGCCACGCAGCGGCACTCAAACATGCCATTATGCAAAAAAAAAAAAAAAAAAAATTGTAAAAATCCAAAAACAGGACATATGTGAGAATAATGCATTACAGGGTCCTGCAAGCAGTATGTACAATGATAGGTTTTAGTGGTTGCTAAGCAGGCAGGTCCTGGAATAGT
Organism: Protopterus annectens; assembly: GCF_019279795.1. NCBI lineage: Eukaryota > Metazoa > Chordata > Ceratodontiformes > Protopteridae > Protopterus > Protopterus annectens. Next base: position 479,900,819 of record NC_056742.1, on the reverse strand, counting down.
GAAATATCCAGGTTGTGTGCACAGATCAGTATGCAAATGAGCTGAGATTACTGAATAGCAAAAATGGGCTACTGTGTCCACAGATAATAGTGGTGTAGCCCCTGAACCATGTTGGTGTCCACAGAACAGATAGTTGACATCAAAAGTGGGTGTGTCACACTATTTCTAAGTGGATTGGAGCTCAGTGGCACTCATTTGCGAGCTGCGCTGCTCAGCTAAGCAGGTGGGGTGTACGCACTGTTGCTATGCTTTGTTTAGCTCCAGGGCATGTGTTTTAGCTGGTTTAAGCATGTTTGCCTGGTGCACTGCTGAGAGGAGTGTCCCTGTCCAAGGGGATATGTCCAGACTGCTAAGCAGTGTTTATACTAGCAGTGCTGGTTTGCACACTGCTTCGCAGTGTTATCAGGGAAGGTATTTTAAAAAAAAGGTAATAGTCTGGGAAAGACAATCATGTATAAATTACTGTTAGGCCCTGTTCCACAGACGCTGGGCCATTCATTTCCCTCAATGATATGTGAAATGCATCATAGTTAACCAATTGCACAGGGTGCATCTGCAGCACACCACTATAAAGTATGCATACACCCTACAATCTGATTTTTCCCACATATGCTGCACCATTGGAATACAGACTTGGGAATTTTAACTGACAGAATGCTAGAGGCTGTTGCTACTCTGTTACATCTGTATGTGCTAGATACTGAGGGCAGTGCTGCTGTTGGCAATAGGCTGAGAAGGAGAAGAGTGTTCAGGTCCAGGTTAACCTTACAGGGGCTACATGAGCTGGAGATTGTAGAGAGCTACAGGGTGGCCAGGGACATACTATAAGAACTCACTGAGATTCGCCGCCCTCAACCCAGACCCAAAGCCAACAGAGGGGAATCCATCCCAGTGGAAACAAAGGTATATTTAGCCCTTAGAATATTAGCTACAGGTACTTTTCAAAGATCAACTGGGGACATAATGGAGGTCTCACAGGTATCTGCATCCAGGGAATTCCACCAGTTCCTGGATGCCATGCAAACCCATGCCAGTAAGCACATTTATTTACCCTGCACCCATGAGGAGAGGGCCAGCAGTATGCATCTCTTCAACCATGTAGCACACTTCCCTAAGGTGCTGGGTGCCATAGATTGCACTCATATAACATCAAAGCACCACACAGTGAGGAGGGTAGAGTCTACGTCAACCACAAGGGGTATCACTCCATCAACTGCCACATTGTGTGCAATGTCCAGGGCATTATCATGAGTGTGTGTATGTGCTGGCAGCTGTGGCAGCTATCATGACTCCCATAGCAAGCATGCATCACAGCTGTGCCAGACATTTGCCAGGGGGGACATCCCATATGGCCATCTATTGAGGCATACTGGCTATGCACTGGAATCATGGATGATGACACCCATCAGAAATGCACACACACACACACACACACACACACACACACACACACACACACACACACACACACACACACACACACACACACACACACACACACACACACACACACACACACACACACACACACACACACACACACACACACCTACTGAGGAATTCCATAATGAGGCACACACACAAACTAGGAACATCATAGAGCATGTGTTTGGGCTGCTCAAGTCATGGTTCTGGTGCCTTGATATACCAGGTGGAGCCCTGCAATACTCTCTAGCAACATGTGCTCAGATGCTCACAGTTTGTGCCATGCTACATAACATAATTGTGCAGAAACAGCTGCAGCAGGGCCATCACAGGGAAGGGAAGGGACACACAGCCCCCCACCAAAACCTAGGTCCCCACATCCACAAGCACAGGGGGACTTGGGGGAGGCACCCCCTGAGCCTGTCTCTGTAGGCAGACATAGGCATGTCCAGTATGCCATGGCCTTGGCAAACAGGCAGCACAAAGCACATGCACTGACAACCTATGATCATAGAGACTGACACCTTACTCTGACTCACATAAATAGTAAAAAGGATGCCAGCCACACCACACAACATATACCTTACCATGTATTGGCTGTGTACTGTATGCATCAGAAAGATTCAGCTCTGAAACACAGGTATCTCAACTGCTGCATCCACAAGGTAAGTCAGTTTCCTTTACTACAAATGTAAAGGTACTAGTCTATGGTAGCATATGTATGGACCTGCTGCATGTATGTAAGGAAATAGAGTGGGTTGCTGGGCTACTTGCAGAAAACTAACAGCTACTTGGGACAACAGGTACTCTGTCCAATAATGGGTGCCCCATAATATGCAGTAGGTCACAGGGCTGGAAAACCTACTGCAGTCTGTAGTGGAATGCCAAATGCCAGGGTCATAGGACAGACGCAACACTGTCAATGCCAGAGTCCGCTACCCTCAACACACCAGTGTTCCCATACAGCTGTAGTAACAGTATGTTTGCAAGGATAGAGCTGCAGACCATACAATCCCAGGCCTGTCACAAAGAACCTGGCCAAATGTCCTATTTTGCACAAAATGCAGGGGTCACAGCAGGGCTCACACAGTGTATGTCTGTCTGCTGTTGATAATATGTGGAATTAAACCTCACCTTCTAGTGGCTCACTGGGCTGAATACATTACCATGGTTAATGGTGTTGATGGTTTGAAGCTGGCTGTACCTGCAACTTTTGCATGTCAGGTACTCGTATGGTCATATCTTGCAATAGGCAACTGTGTGTGTGTTTGAATAAATATAACTCCTTGCAGCAGTGTGCCTGTCTAACCTATCTCTGTGCAATAGTCATGCATTTTAAGGCCCTATGCCTACCTTCCAGCCTCCACATTGTCCTCTCTTATAGAGCTGTCTGATGTCATCCGCCTTAACAGCAATGACTGACCTCAAAACCGATAAGCTCCATGGTGCCTGCGATATGTCCATAGTGCTTCAGAATACATTACTAGATATGTAGGGGTTCTAATCTCACAACAGGCAACTCTGTGTGTGTGTGTGTGTGTGTGTGTGTGTGTGTGTGTGTGTGTGTGTGTGTGTGTGTGTGTGTGTGTGTGTAAATATACCCCTTAGAGCAGTGTGTCAGTCTTACCTATGTGTGTGCAATCATTAAACATTTTAAGGCCCGGTGAGTACCTGTTCCCCCTAAATAGCCCATATCTACCTAGGCATAACTGTTATCTGCTACCACCAACATTTGTGGGTACACAACACTCAGGTGACATGTATCATGGGTGGCATGCCTTGTCATGGGGTATGCATGCAGGATTACACTGTCCCCATTGCTCCTGACACACTGCTATACACAGACACACCTAGGTAACCATACACATATAAAGCCTTACCTTGCTGATGTCATATGTCTGCTTTGCTACCATGCCTTCCTGAACTGCTGTAATGCCACCAAGTCTCCACAGCATACTCACTCACACCCCTGCAACAGAAACATACAAAGTTCTGAGAGACACCTGTCAGTGTGCAATACCACCGCCAATCTAACATCATGCAACAAAGGAACAAACGTTAATGTGTACTCATGATGCATGCCAGCAGATAGCACCTGTCATGGCATAACACAACCACAGTAAACAATGTAATGTAATGTACTATAGCCACCCTGTACATCAAACACATATTTGCATGTATCTGCATCGATGTTATGGATGGCAAGGATGTGGCACAGGTATCATCACATGCACAGGATGTGGTGTGGGGGTGCCAGAGGTCTTGGCTGTGCCAAAATGTTGACATCATGTTTGGGGGCCAGGAAGGGGTGGTCAGTTGGACCATCATGGAGAGCTGCTGTGTGTGTCTTTTTGTGACCTGCATGTAACACTGGTGTATGTGTGTGTGTGTGTGTGTGTGTGTGTGTGTGTGTGTGTGTGTGTGTGTGTGTGTGTGTGTGTACAGTCAAGCTATGTGCTAGCCCTACATGTGTGTATGTTGGACAGTAGTGGACCATACATGGCAGACTGCACAGTTCACTGTCTCTTGCCATGAACACGGGAACTGGCTCTGCCAGGAATGGTACTGGCACCACCATGCTCAGGGTCAGATGCAGCACTAGTCACTGACAGTTACTGGTGTCTGCTGAGCCCGTGCCCCTCAGGGGACCACCCAGGACCAAGTGACCATGGTCTGCTATGTAGTGGTGTAGACAGCACCCTCCCTTCTGTAGTGCTGGAGGTACTTTCACTATGGGAGTGTGAGTGCACAGTCATGTGGACTCTCAGCAGATGTTGTTGTTACCTATGGCCATGTGTCTGACATCCTACTCCCACAGACAATGAGAGGTCAAGGACTGACAATGTCTCACCCCATTGTTTGTCCAGTACCTCAGTGAAGTGATGCATGGTGTCACCAATGTTGTTGATGGAGTCATGGATGCCAGACAGTGATGCATCCATAATCCTGAGCATCCATCTGGTGATGCATTTGGAATGTGCTTGTGCCTCCATGACAGCCTGAAACATGCATTGAGTGACTTGTAATGTGACACCTGTGACAGGTGGTGGATGAGCAGCAGACCTCATTCAAGAACCCCTGTCAATCTGCCTGTGTGGGACCTCACCAACTGTCTGGCTAGGGCTAGTGTCTATAGCCACTGATGCTATAGTCGCCACACTCTCCTATTCAATGCCATCAAACTCTGACTGTCCATTATCTGTGGCCGCAGGGGACTGGGTATGTGTGGGCATACTGACTGCATATGGGGACATTTGCGGAGGAAGTGAGATGTCAACCCATGGGACAGATTCAGCCCCCAACAATCCCTCCTGTGCCTCACTATGGCCACCATCATCATCAGAGTCTGATAAGACACTGACATCAGGTTGTGAGGGGGACACACTCCAACCCCCATGGTCACCTGTGAAGAGGAAGACAACATACCTATATTAATACCTGCACTATTATGTCTGATGAGCCACACACACACACACACACACACACACACACACACACACACACACACACACACACACACACACACACACACACACACACACACACACACACACACACATATACAGGTGAGGTGCCACAACTGCATTATACATACCGCATCTTACTATTGATCCCATGCACAACACACATGCAGATTACAACATACACAGACAAGACAGGCCCTTAATAACATGCACTGCAGCTACATCCAGTTAATGTTGCTAGTACTATACACCTGTGAGATAAGTGATATGTCAGTGTATGTGATGGACCTACACCTACAACACAGTGCACCCGTATTCACCATAATATTGCCCCCTGTATAGCAGAGTGCATAGACCTTCACAGAAATAAGTACAAATATGTTACAGCTCCTGCAAATACACTACTTTGACTACTGATTCAATTATCCCCTCCAAAATTGGGCATACAAGTATTGTACTCTGGCAAAGCACAACAGTTGTGTCTATGGCAAACTGGCTGCCATTAACATTCTTAGGGTATATGTGAGCCATACCAAAACAGTTTCACACTCACCAGCTACAGGATGTTGGACTCCAGCCACACCAAATGTACCTATGGAAATGTGAGGGAAAGGTATTTTCAGCAAACACAAATGTGGCATTGTTACAGGATAATGTGCATATAACAACATCCACAGTAGGAACTCTGATGCTGCCCACTTTGCTGACATTCTGAGTATGTCTACACAAGTGTGCTTTACAAACAACCCCCCCCCCAAATGCAGATTAACCTGACACCTGTGTACTGGTATGCAGAGGCTGCCACAATGACTGCTACAGTATTACAGTGATGAGCAAGGGTGGCTTACCTGGAAGATCCTCTGAATTGGAAGCCTTGCCACTCACCTCCACAACATATAGGGTGATGGATGCTTGGGAACTGGTGATTGATGCCAGGTTTGCCAGGAACTCCTCTGTGGCTGACAGTTGTTCAGCTGCAGGCACACCACCTGTGGCAGCATGGACCCAGGCCAGAGCTGCGGCCCTTTGCCGTGCAGCATTTATCATATCCATGGCCCAGTGTCGGACCTGCTCATAGCTTCTTTCCTGTAGCCTTACTTGATTTACGGATGTGAAGAGGTCATCCCACATTGCAGCCCACTGCTCTGAATTCTGGCAACTCCTAGAAAGCAGGATGTTGTGATGGAGTCTGAGGTAATCCACTATCACATTGTTTTCTGCAGCAGAAAAAAGGGGGTGCCTCCATCTGCACATGGTTTCTGAAAGGCACAAAAAGGGGAACATGTCACATTACCATGTACATTGCTCCCCAGTATGTACACACCCCGCACATCCAAATTGGCCAGAACTATCCTTTGGTAATTACCACATGATACCCCAACATCTATCAACACACTATTTATGTGACTATCAGCAACATAGTGGCAATACATCTTAGATTTTCCTGCTCATCTTGTTTTTTCCTGCTACTTGCTGCTTGTTCTCTAAAGTTCAACTGCTTCTATTCTGTTGCATTTATTACTGCTTATTTATCGCCTGTCTAAATTGTAAGTGTTATTGTAAGCCTCTTACATGTGGTTTAAGCACATTGGCTTTAGGCCCACCCATTATGTCTCCCTGGCCTTTCTCCCTCAGATTCTGACAAATATGGATGGACGATGTCCTACAGTTTCTCCTGCCAGTCTGGTTGATATGGACATCTTGACACAGTGCAGTAACTGCCTCATGTACATGGGCAACCATCTATTACCACCACCTAAGAACACAATTTGTGAGAGAAGCAATTACATTAGGAGCCTAGAATCCATGCTCTCTCCCTCTCAAGCCAGTATACTTGGCGCCAAAAAGGTTTCAACACAATCACTACACCTCAAACACCACCCACACCTACACAATGCACACCCACATATACGGAGGTCCTCAACATACACATACCCAAACAAAGGTGACCTCTGAGGCATAAATGCACACAATCTCCACAGCCCTCCACACCACATATCATGCATAATCCACACACCTCTCTCACAGCAACTAAGGCTTCACCATAAACCCAACATATAAGTCATAGAAGACTCCGTTGTGAGACACACAGTTGTGCCTCTCATCAGGCTGGATGAAGAGAAAGTCACAGTTACTTGTCTGTCAGGTGCCAGAATGTGCCATATCCCAAACACACTCATATCTCTCAACAACAGGTAGTGTTATGACTCTGTCATAGTCCATGTTGGCATGAATGACTTGAGACGTACCTCCCTGGACTATATGAAGAGAGACATGATTGAGCTTGTTGATTATGTGCCCCAGGCAGGTATGTCTCTAGCCTTAAGCAACATTCTGCTGTCACCCAGAATGATGCCTCAGTACAAACAGGAAATGATTGACTTTAACAATTGTCTTAGTTTCAGGTGTCATTCCAGGGGGATCGAGTACCTGACAGCCTGGGAAGATATGATCGACAGGCCACGATGCTTTGTCAGACATGGCCTGCATCTATTTCACCTGGGCCTCAGGCTTCTGACAAACGTTCCTCCTCCCCCATACTGCCTTTTTAGGACTACTGATGATGTTAAAACTAGCAACATAAAAATGTCAACAAAACACAAAGTCATGCTGTTAAATGGTAGGAGTCTAAACATGAAACTGCACTCATTGCAAGCAGTCCTAACCCTGGAAAATGCTGACATCTGTGCAGTCACAGAAATCTGATTCACAGCTGCAGAGAGCACCTCAGCCTTACCTGGTTATCCACCCCAAACTGTGGGCAGTAAAGCCAAAGGAGGTGGAGTATCAATGTCTATCAAAGACATACACACCTCCAGGCTAGTCAAACAGTGTGATGTACAGGGGACACTCAAGGTGCAGTTAACCATTGACAAGACCCCTATTCAAATCATAGCTAGCTAGCAGGCCCCAAATCTGACTGAAGGTGGCCATTCTGCCTATATGGACCTGTTTGACTGTACTGTATCAGACTTCAACCCTTTACCCTGATCCTGGGTGACTTTAACTACCCAAACATAGATTGGAAGAACTACTCATGCCAGAACACAAATGCCCAGAGATTCATCGAAGTTTTCAATGCAAACACCTTTGAACAACTAGATGATACCCCCACAAGAGGTGAAATATCTTGGACATGGTATTAAACACCATGAGTAACCACTGCAGCATCCCTACAGTATCATCCTCCATAGTAAGACCCAACCATAAAGTGGTCACTTTTGAACTCACCATCTCCCACAATACCCATCTACCCACGGTCACACACAAACATGTCTCCAAAGTTGATTACAGCCTCCTGAGGGATGGTATAAACAGCTTCACAGCCCCCTCTCCCTCAGTAGGAATTGACACCAATATCCAAAAGTACACCAAGGCACTATACGAGTATGTATATAAATGCATGGAACCAGGAATACCCAACAGGAATACATCATCCTCTGTAAGGATAAGTAAACCTGTCTGGTGGACATCTGCAATAAATAAACTCTATAACAAGAGGAAAACATTGCTGTCCAAGACCAAGAAGGAGCAGGTGCCCAACTGGAAGCAATGTCTTCTTAGTCTGAACAAGTAAATAAGTGCACTGCTGAAATCCTCCTAAGCAAACTATGGGGCCCAATTGGTGACATCTACTACAGACAATCATAAGTCCTTCTTCACATATGTCCACAACCTCAAAGAAAGCACCCAGATCTGTTCAGAAGTGGTGGTCAAGGATACCACATAAACAAATGCCATACTATAGCAAACTTTCTGGCTGACATATTCAGTGAAGACATCATCCCTCTGTCCCCCCTCATCAGTAGATCAGGGAAACCCCAGTATCTGCCCCCTTCTCCTTACATCTAGGGACCAGATCATAACTGCTCTCAAAGGCAAAAAATACAGCCTCCATGTGACCCAATAACATCCCAGGTTGCATCCTACATGAACTCAGGCAGGACCTTGCAGCACCATTAAGCACCCTATGCAACCAAAGGCTGAGTACTGGCTTTGTCCCAGCTGAGTTGAGGACAGCCACTGTCATCCATTTGCACAAAGGTGGACTGGCCACTGATCTATGAAACTATAGATCCATCACCCTAACTACACTGATCTGCAAGGCCATGGAATGGATTATCATGAACCTCATTAACAAGGACATTGGCAAACTCCAAACACTTGATCCCACACAGTTTGGCTTTGTCAAGGGAGATCATGTATGTTAAATTTGGTTGATTTCTTTGTGACAGTCACCAAAGTCATGGAAGGGGGAAGACAGTGCACACTGCCTGCCTTGATACGGCCAAAGCCTTTTACCCTATTCCCCACTCAGCCATAATAGATAAACTCTCTGAACTAGGCATCAATCCATATGTTACCAGATGGGTAGCAAACTGGCACACTGATAGAACCCACCTAGTCAAAATAGGGGATGCCACCTCAAGCAGTACACCCATAACAAGTGGTGTACCCCAGGGTTCTGTCCTGGGGCCTCTATTATTTAGGATATACATTTCTGAGGTGCAGGGCAAAACCAGTGAGGTATGGCTGATCAAGTTTGCAGATGACTGTATGCTGGGTGTTGTCACCAAATCCCCTAGTAATGTGGACATCCTCCAAGAGGGTCTCACTCAGGCAAATGACTGGTGCTAGAAACATGGCCTCATGCTGAATCCCACAAAATGCATATTAATCCCCTTTGGGGAGAGTGATGTCCCCCACAGATTATCACATTCATAACAGCATCCTAAGCATGCACTCAGTCATGAGGGATTTGTGCACATAGGTTAATAGCAGCCTGTCTTTTCCATTGTACGGAAAGCCTTCTACATGGCCAACCTCATCACTAAGGGTATGTCATCCAGGGATGAGGAAGTCATAACATCCCTGTATTCTTCCCTTATAAGGCCCATTATTGAGTACAATGCCCCTTTTGGCATGAACTTCGCAAAGCACATGCAGCAGCTGGAGAAACCACAGAGGCTCCTCACCAGGAGAATCCAGGGCTTCAAACATCTACCATACACAGATAGGCTAAAAGCTCTATCACTCTACTCAGTTTCATACAGACCCCTCTGAGGTGACCTCTGTCTGGCATACAAGGTGATCATGGATCACACCTTGATGGGACTGCTGCATATCCGCAAGTCTAGCTCCACTCGAGTAACCCACACGTGCACACTCAACCTGGTCTGTGACATCAACAGGACTTGCTGATGGGACTGATTTGTGTCCCAGAGACTCCCCCATCTGTGTACTACACTCCCTCTCCATGTCAAGAAGAGTATCTCTTTACCCGTTTTCAAGCACAACCTGGATAACTGGATGGGAAAGAGGAAATACACCCTTGGGATTCCACCTGTGTCCCTGTTGGATTGGGGTATCAGGTGCTGACTTGTATAAACATGAGATAAACTCTTGGCTAGGCTTATAAGAGGCTCAAGGCCAATAGGCTAGTAACCTCCTATAATCCTATGATCCTATGAATACCAGTTATGGCCCTGTGTGCTGTGACGGACTGTGTTGTTATGAATCCATTCTCATCAATGCCATCTACAGTGGTGCTTTCCCTATGGGCACCATCCCAGTAGCATGTCATACAACCACCATCTGACAAATAGGTGAGTGTTACTTCAAGTATATGTGGACAGTCCAGCAACATCCATGTGACACAAGGATAGACAGCACTGCAAAAATGCTGTAGTGTATGGTCACTGTTGGTGTCCAATGTCTGCAGTACACAGATGTTTGCAGAATGTATACATGTGCCCGATATATGTGGACCCTCTGCCAGACAAATGTGGATGTCTGGCAAGTGGTTGGACAACACATAATGGTTGTTCTTACACTGTGGGGAATCTGGCTGTCACACACCAGAACCCTCAGAAAAAATTATGGTACAGTAATAGCTGTTAGTTTGTAAGTTCAATATGTGCACTCTGTCACTGAGGTCAGGCCTGTGTCCCTCCTCTACTACTGGCTATGACCTGAAGTCATGGCCGGCCTTAGGCATAGGTGAACTAGGTGACCGCCTAGGGCACCGTACAGGCCGGCCTCATAAAGGGCGCATTTTTATGTATTCATTTATTTTATTATTTTGCTATCTTCTCGGCGCCCTGTCTGAGTGATGGGCACCAAAACAATAGGGAGAGGGGGAAGGGTGAGCACCCTCCCACTTTTATAGCTTCAGATTGACAGGAAGGCTTCAAGAGGTTAAAAAAAAATCTTCTGCTGTCGCGCACGGAACTTAAAGGGAGAGTGTCAGTGTTGTAGCTTTCAGAACACTTTGCTATTTTTGTCACCAATGTGTACTTTAAGTAATGTACTGGGGACCCATCTCACTGAATCTGCACTCTTCTGCTGCTTTTTTTGTGTAAATAGTCTGTTTTTTGCTTTCAAAGCATCCCGCTCTGTCTGCCAGGTAAGACCACTAACTGTGTGATGTCATCAGTCACACCCGTTCTCTGCCCTCCCTTCTTTAATTCTTACCATGCTTGAACTTTCCCAAATTGTTTTCATTCCCTATGGAAAACAGAAGCAATGTGGCTTTGGTTCCGATCTAGTCACGCTCCAACTGTGCTCGTCCTTCTCGGTGAATGTACATGAAATTACCGAGGCTGTGTTAACATGTTTTTAAATGACAAAAAAGAAAGCGTTAAATGCAGCACTAACTACAGAACAAGTTCTGTAACATTGTGTACAGATTGCTTCCTTCATAACTTACCAGCAATACCGGTACCACATGAAAGGCATCGATCATTTCTTCATTAATCTAAACTTCTTTATTTAATAATCAGTAAGACAGTAATGGCGAAAAAAAGTCCAAAACAAGCGACAGTTATTTAAATATAGTTCTAACTATGTTGAAAAACCAAATATAATAAGGCGCTTTACTTTACATCTTGCAGTTTTTGAACAAAAAATACGCAACTCTTGGGTATGGCATTATGGACCAACGGTAACGATATTACAAAGCCAAGTGTCCAGGTGCCGCTTGGTGCCTTTTCTCCAAAGATAACGGAAATGTCTTATCAGTTAGCAGTCTTCATCTAAAGACTCTCTGAAGGTGCAAATAATATGTAGCAAAACTTGTCAAATATTAGCTTATTTCAGGTATCAGCTGCAGAGCTCTGAATCGCTTGTCTCCAGACACAGATACAGGAATGCTCACAGTAATCAGGCACACATTTTGAATGTTAATTTCTGTAATTTGCTGTGTTGACAGAATATAAGAATGTGAAGTAATGTTCACTTTCAGATGTAAAGTCAATAACTTGTTAACATTATTTTAGTGTATTTCACCACGTTTTTGTGGGTTACTGATAAACTGTCAGGGTACAATATCGTTGCAATACAGTATTAGCTTCTTACATTAATGCCGATACTGATTTTGCAGTAGCGATTGAAACGCTGAAGCACCAACGTGCCTATTGATTTTGCTGCAGCAAATTACTTTTTACATTAATTTTTAACAAAGCAGTTTTAACAGAACATTTTTTAAAGTTCTTCTAATACACTTTACACAGTCATGAGTTTTGCATAAGCATGCACATTCAGAACAATGTGTGCTACTGTTGACAAACTGCGATCCTCCATAATGAAAATCACAGGTTTTACAAAAGGGCCAGAACCTTAGCAGCAACATTGGTACTGTAATATTCTGTACCACTTGCTTCCCTCATGGCTCTCAATTCTTTATTTTAAAAATTGATGAAAGCTGATAGCATAACGACTTGACCATTGCAAACCATTTTAAATATTTCCCTAATTCTCCTGGAAAGTTGAACACCATTCTTTCCATCATTGTGACTGTTCTGAGCAAGAAGTACGACCCTTTAATATACGGCACTGGTCATTGGCTGTAATCCTTAGTGATTTACCAGTAAATCAAACACTTTGCCAGGAGATGGGCAACATCAATATCTTGCTACAAAGTTAGAGACAGCTGGGAAGTATGCTTATTGCTAAAGTCTGTCCTTCAAATCACAATTTTTACTAGGTTCATAGGTTGATACTAGGCTATCTGCCCTAGGGCATTTATAAGCCTAGCCAGAGTGTATTTGGCTTACTACGCAAAATAAGGGACAGTTGAAAGGCTTATTTATTGTAGAAGTGTGTTCTTTCTCTGACAATGCTATACTTTACTTCCACTCAGTTACATGTAGCTGGACTGATCAGTACATATATTAAGAAAGTTACTGCTCAGCATAAATTTATTTTTCTGTTGTATAGCTTGATGCTTAGAATTATTATTACAGCTTGTTTCTATTCTCTTGCCTAGTACTGTAAATGTCATTGTAATGGGTAATAAATATATCTCTCCAGTACATTTTTTTATCTGCTGGTGGAGATAAAGAAATACAAGGCAACTGGGTCTTTAAAAGGTTTACAAGTGTGTTCCAGAATATATTGTTTTTTTCCAAGATTCGTAGGTGTATGGCAGGCTAACGACCACTAGAGCCCTTAAAAGCCCAGCTATTCAACTCAAATGCGAGCTATAAATTTGATTTATATTTAGGTTCATAGGTTCATAGATAGGTAGTAGGCTATCTGCCCAAGGGCATTTATAAGCCTACCCGGAGTGTGCCGGCTTTCGCCGCCCCATTGATTAATTAACTGATCCTCTGTCAAGCAGAGCCAATGAAGTGATCCCAGGGGTGTATTTTCTGTTACCCATTCCACTTGTCAAGGTTTCTCTTGAAGAGTGTTAGTGAGTGGCTCTGCCTGATGTAATTTGGAATTTTGTTACAAAGCATAGCGAGTTTCTGTGGCAGGAATCTATCCCTCCGTTCTATTTATTGTGGCGAGGTTTAGCTCACTAGAGCGTGTGGCTCACAGTGACTTGGATTTCTTTAGGTGGAGCATGTCCATCAATTCTGAGTAGGACATGGCTTTATAAGTCAGGCAGATATCACCTCTGAGTAAGTGACCCATCTGTGGGAGTGGCTCAAATAAGGGTGTTCCTTGAGTTCAGTGTTGGTGGGACTTAAGGGGCACCAGAGCAGTACTTCGCCTAGGGCGCCATTTCAGCTAAGGCCAGCCCTGCCTGAAGTCCCACTGTGGAGGTCACCAGGTATGCAAGCCACAGCTGTGTCCACCATTACTTATTGTCTTTGTCACTATTGTCTTACACACAATCCAGTAGCATTCGTACAGGAGCTGACCATTTTAGGAGGGACTCAGAGGGCCAGAGCTGTGATGTACGTCACAGCAGGCAGAGTTGACAGGAAAGCCTGTAGGTGTTGGACAGCTGACAATCAGCAAACTTTCATTATAAAATATGTACTACAGGTCAGCTGTGGTAATCCCTATTCCTCATAACTGCATCCTCCCATCTGCATCCCATTACATGAGGACTTCTATTACATACCTGGTAGAGTGCTGTACTCCTTTTTCTGCAGAAATCCTGAAGAATAATTATTGCGATATTGCAGTCTGCCTTTGTAAAGAAAGTCACAGGCCTGTTTACCATAGGCAGCTGCTTGCCTTTTGTAGGTAATGCTCATGAACAGGTGATTGTCTGTGCACCAATCTGTGGCTCAGACTTGCTAATTGCATCCAGAACAGCTGGGTTGCACTTTCATTAGCCAATGGCATGGCACAACAATACTATATTTAAGGCCTTCATGTAGGCCTTGTCCCCTTTCCTAGTCTGTAAGATGGACATTATCGAGGTGTGGAGACTACAGCATTTCAGAGGGTAGGTAGAAATACTATCCAGTGTTAGGAGTTATGTGGTATGTCCACAGTTTTGCATGCTATGTTTGGCTATTTTGAAAAGACTTTCTGATTATGTGGCAGTTTAGTGTTAAACAATGTGGGTTGAGGTCAGTAAGGGGGAAGACAGATGTGAGTGTCATACTTTATACACAGCAGACTATGCATGTTGCTGCAGTAGCTGCTAGTTTATTAGCTGTGTATGTTTGTAGGGGAAGACTGCGACACGTTCCTGTCACTTGAGCTTTGCCCCCCCACCCCTTTATGTATGAGGGCTGTGTGGATCCTTTGATCTAGGTGGTTTTCAGGTATGGTAGATCTGTAGCACGTAGCTGAGCATACTGCCTCAGATGTTGCAGGCTGCAGCTACTGTGTTTTGTACAGCAGTCATACTGGGGTGTGTGAACACACTGGAGGATAGCAAGCTGTATATTACAGTGAGGGAGCAATGCCATCTCTGTCATTACAGCATACCCAGGGTGAGGGTACCCATAACAGTCCAGGTGAGGCATGTGCTTCAGGTACATATGTTATGTAATACTGCATTCAGAGAGTGGTAAACAACATTTAGGAAGCCTATACATATTTGTGCAGTGTGTCCCTATCTATAGGCCTTTGATGTCTAACATGGGGAGTGGTCAATGGAGTAGCAACAACTGGTTCTGCTGAAAATTGCAGGACTCAGTTATTTATTTGTTGTATTTACAAGCATGTACTTGAAGTGGAACAGACTGGAATTGAACCCAGGACTGTGAGTGGCAAAATGCACAGCATGCTAGGAATGTAACAGATTAAGCTACTGCATCAATACTATAGCTAGTGCATTTGCAGGATATATGTGCACACATACAGTCAGTTACACAGGATTTGCATAAGCATGTGTGTTTGGATGGGTATGACATGTGACACTGAAGTTTCCATCTTGATATTCATTCTAACCCCAATCTGTACTGACTTGCCAGTGCTTCAGCACACAGACTAGGTTTTGTGACAGCCATGTCAAAAATAGGTGGCACAACTGTGGACATTCTGCAACAGTCTGTGAAGTTGCCAGCTATACCTGATATCCTATGCCTCACGTACATCATTCAACATTTACTTGGCTGTGCACTGCTTTGGTTTCTGTATCACAGTCTCAAGTACATGGTCAATTTTCCCATTATATGTACAAGCAGTGTGTCACTGGCAATCAGGATATGTTTATGGAAACAGGTGCATTACTTCAAAGCTGAGTGACCAATTGGGCTAATGCACACTGCTGTAATTAACAGGGTCCAGGGTTCGAGACTTGACAGGGGGTGATTATTTTGCAGATGTGACTAACAATGTCAGAAAGACAGAAGGTGATTAAAGCTGCTTTAAGCAGGTTTCAGTGGGTTTGCACGATGCGATGCACCGCTCCACTAAGGTCTGCTTAAATTGGTGCTAATTCCGAAAGAAGAAAAGAAAAAAGGGTGCTAGGAAAATGGTGAATTGTGGTAAGTAGGGCAAAAACAATGTGAAAGGCAGGTAGGGATATGCAGAATGGGTGCAGGAAAGGACCATAGCTCTCCATTTCTTGTACAGCAACAGCTGTGCAGGTTGTAGAGAATTTGGAATTTGGAGCCTCACATGCAGAGAGAGGTGTGGGTGACATAACTGTATGGATTAATTGATGTAATGATTGTGTGCAATGTATGTGGGGGCAAAACGGTGAGCTATGTATGGGGCAATACTTTTTGTGGGACCAATGCCTTTTTTTTAAGGTGAGAGTGGAATGCTGGTGAAGGGATATAGGTACGTGTGGTAGGTAAGTTGAGTAGGAGAGGTTGCATTTGCAAACAGACAAGACCAACAAGACAGTTTATAGGGGTGGTGTATGACACATGAGGGGATAAACATCTTGGATTGGGAGGGTGTTGTAGAATTGGAGAGCCATGTGCCCCCAGATGGCAGCAGTGAGACTGAGCTCCCCACCCATGGGCAGTCACCACTGCTCCTTCACTGTCTCAAAGGTAGTTGTGCTAAGGGCTGGGTGCCGGGGCCAGCCAGCCCCTCCAGGTTAGCCCTCTCTGCTCTCAATTCAGTGCAACCAATCATTGAACCCATGGTGGATGAGCCTGAGCACCATCCCTGATAGCTGTTGCTGGGTGACAACTCCCTCTCTGTGCCCGCTCCTAGGGGGAGGACGGGCCCTGTCTCTTAAGGCAGTTCCACCCATAGGCAGTGCAGGACCAGCAGAGGGGGCAACACCAGGGTGGGTCCCAGATGTGCTGGGACCCAGTGCCACTGCTGGCTGAGGTAGGGTAGGTGGATCACCAGGAACTGGCCTACCTAGTTGAGCTATGGTGCTAAAGTTTTTTAAAGTGTATCCGTTAGTAATGAACAGAACATTTAAACGTTAGTTATAACAGCATGCCAGGATGTTGCAAATAACCCAGTAACATAACATTGCATATCATATGGAACACAACAATAAGTGGGATAACAGTCAGTATTGTAACAGTATGCCAGTGACAGTTATGGCATAAGGCCAACATCATAGGTAATTCAACAAGGTATGTTAGTATGCAACCATTGCAATATATAACAATAATAAAATACAAGGCCCAGCATAAGGTTTTGAGAGCAACATATGTTAAAAGTAAACCATATCAAATGTTTATCAATAACAAATTATGATGCAGATAAAGGTTGGTGGGGGAGAAAGACATTCCATTACTACCAGTATAGGCTATATTGTTTGTAACAGTAATCTTCTATACTCTACAAGTTTGCCCTTACTTTATGTACACAAGTGCCCTATAGCTTCTGTAGCACCTACGTACCTCTCAGGCTATCTGCATGGGACAGTATGGGCCAAGCTGTAACACCTACAGGTACACAACTACAGGGGACTATTACATAGGTTCATAGGTAGGTATTAGGCTATCAGCCCTAGGGCCTATACAAGCCTAGCCAAAAAGGTACCCTGGCTTTTGCCACCCAAGAAAATTATTTTCCTGTGCCCCTGTCAAGCAGAGCCACAGAGGTGATCCATGGGGTGAATTTCCTATTTCCCATACAATCGTCAAGATTTTTCTTGAAGAGTGTTAATGAGGAGCTTTGTTTGCTATAGATAGGCAGTTTGTTCCAGAGTATGGGAAGTCTCTGGGAAAGGACTCTATCCCTCCAGCATGTTCTGCTTATTGTGGTGACAAGGTTTAGGTCCCTAGAGCGTGTAGCTTGGAGGGATTTGGATTTCTTTAAATGGAGCTTGTCCAGCAGCTCTGGGTTTGACATAGCTTTGTATGTTAGGCAGGGATCGCCTCTGAGTAGTTGTTATGCGACGGAGTAAAGCTGGAGTTTTTTGAGACATTCTGTGTAGGGCATCAGTTTGAGGCTGGTAATCCTCTTTGTGAGGTATTTCTGCAGTCTTTCCAGTTGTTCTAGATGTCTTGTGAGGTACATACCAAAAGGGGTGTTGTACTCTATAATGGGTCTGATGAGTGACAAGTAGAGGGGAACAATGACCTCTTTTTTCCTGGAAGAGAATCTTTTTGTGATGAGGTGTGCCACGTAGAGGGATTTCCTGACTACTGTGGAGATGTGATTATCAAATGAGAGACTACTGTCCACCTGTGTCCCAAGGTCTCTTATCACACTTTCAGTTTTAAGTAGACTACCACCTATGTGGTAGCTCATGGGTACAGAGGTTTTACCAAAGGGGATGACAATGCACTTTTTGGCATTCAGCTTGAGGCCATGGCTTTGACACCAGGCATCTGTCTCAGTGAGGCCCTTTTGTAGGATGTCCACATTGTTAGGAGTTTTAAATATGGCTCCTAGTTTGCAGTCATCTGTGAACTTCATTAGCCTAAGACCTTCTGTGTTAGTCTGCACTTCAGAAAAGTAGATACCAAACAGGAGAGGACCCAGGACTGAACCCTGTGGTACTCCACTTGTCACTGGTCTGAAGTCGGATTTGGAGTCTGCTACTTTCACAGTGTGGGCTCTATCAGTGAGCCAGTTGGCAACCCATCTTTTGACATAGGGATTTATAATTCCAGAGTGGGAGATGGTGTCAAAAGCCTTGGCAAGATCTAGATAGATTGTGTGAGCCACCTTACCTTCATCTACAGCTTTGATGACTGCTTCAAAGAAGTCAATCGGGTTTAGGAGACATGATCTGCCTTTTACAAACCCGAACTGGGTGGGGTCCAAATTTTGGAGATTACCAATGCCTTTGTTTATAAGTTCCATGATGATACATTCCATGGCCTTGCAGACCAGGCTCGTTAGGCTAATGGGGCAGTAGTTCCTAGGGTCTGTGGTGGCTCCCCCTTTGTGGAGTTGGATAACCATTGCTGTGTGCCATTCATTGGGCACAAAGCCTGAGGTGAGGCTATGACTGAACATGGTGCTTAGGTGGGGTGCCAGTTCATTCTGTAGTTCATGTAGAATGTAGCCTGGGATGTTGTCAGGTCCCATGGATGTTGTATTCTTGGCTTTGGAGAGTGTGTTTTTACCTGTGCAGCCATGATTACAGGAACTTTTCATTCTTCTGGTATAGAGATGGGCTCTTTAGGGGGTAGGGGGCTAAAATTAGCACTGAACCTATCTGCCAGGATGTTGGCAATATCAGTTAGTTCTGTATATTTAGTGCCATTGTGCTGTAACTCAGAGTAGATCTGAGTGTTCCCATTGAGATTCTTGACATAGCTATAGAATGCTTTGTGGTTGTCTTTAGAATCAGTGGTGATTTTGTTTTTGTAATTAGCTTTGGAGGATTTTATGAGGGCTCTCAGCTTCTTACTGAGGCTGACCAGGGAGTTCTTCCAGGCATGGGATTTTACTCTTTTTTGCATGTCAGAGGAACACATACAACTACCAGGATGTACAGTGGACTGATGTAGTGTGAGTGTGCTATTGACATAAATCAAGTGGATGTTAAATCTGTGTCCAAGGGATTTGGCAACAGCAATCACACGTTTGCACTCTGGTACATCTGGACATACAAATTAGTAACTCATTCAAACAGCTACTAAAGCAGGGGGTGTGCTACTCATCTCCAGACACAGTAACACATACCCTACACTGATTCAATCACCATGTTACACAGCTCTCCCTCTGTAGTGTGCCTTCATTAATATGTAAGGCACGTTGCCAAGAGGATCCACATACACAGCCACGGTACCTTCTGTGTAGGTCTTTCACTATTCCTACATGGATTTTATTAAATCCCCAGGAATATATTTTTTCTGCTTGGGTTGTTTAAAGCCACTTTAAACAGTGGACCCTGTTTCTGTTTTTCAAGTATTGTGCAACAAAATAATAAGCCAATCTTACTCTTTGATTATGGGTTAGCCAAGGTTCTGAAAGCTAAATATA
This sequence comes from Protopterus annectens, assembly GCF_019279795.1. NCBI lineage: Eukaryota > Metazoa > Chordata > Ceratodontiformes > Protopteridae > Protopterus > Protopterus annectens. The sequence continues at coordinate 479,880,879 of NC_056742.1, read as the reverse complement.
ATTTAATTCTCCAGTGTCTGATAGTTATACTGTACAAGTCTTTTGGTGAACCTCCATTGTACATTTTCCAAGAAACCCGGATCTGCCAGAGTCATACTACAAATGACCAGATAATACTACTGTATTGGTCTTACCATTCACTTGTAGAGTACAGTTATTTTTCCACTTTTCTCACTGCCTTTTGCTTGATGTTCATTATGCGATACTTAAAGCTCAGTCTTTTCCTGACAGTAGTGCCCAAATTTCTTATATGGTGAAAAATAGATAATGCCTGACTATATTCCAGGCCAAGGACCTTAACCCTTTGATGTAAAAGTGCCCAGTATTCCACTTCAGCCCTTGACATAAGAAGTACAGGGTGTTGCATTTGGGAGTCCTTGAATGTAACAACTTCACTGTGTTATTCCTGAGCTCTTTAAACTAGCATATATAGAGTAATATACTAAGTTGTTTTAGTATAACAAATGCATGATGCTATGTTTAGGTCCTTTAATTTAACAAATGCTAGTGTTAAACTGAAGCATTTCAATGTAACAAATGCTGGATGTTACACTTAGTCCTTTTAACTTAACAAACAGAATGTGTTGCAGTATATGCATTTGTGTATGTGCTTTACTGTAATGAATGCAAGATGTTGTACTTATAGCATTCCAAACTACATGAAATCCATGAGTCAGAAAGTCCATGCAATGTCATCACTAGGTAAGTATACAGTAATTATACAGCATTAAACAGTGGCTACAGATATTCTTGGTCACATGATGCATCACAAGATGACTATAGGACTGGACATAGGAAACATTGCTAAAACTAGTCCCAAAAGGCAGTATATTCTCATGCTAAAATACAGGACAATAGTCAGGTCATTGGCAGAGTTTATGTCCAGGTGTAGATGCAGGATCAGAGCTAGATCCAGCACTAGGCAGCCTGGCCATGTGGCTTCCACATTAACTTTTTAATTAATTAATTAAAAAATAAATAAATAAACACATCTTCCCCTTTAATAAGGATCATGCGTGTATCACATACACGCACACCATCCAACATGGATCTAAATTCATTTTACACTTGTGTAAGAGAGACACACATGGAATTTAAACTAGCCATTCCATTTAAGACTATATGAGAGAAAAGGTGTGTGTGTGTGTGTGTGTGTGTGTGTGTGTGTGTGTGTGTGTGTGTGTGTGTGTGTGTGTGTGTGTGTGTGTGTGTGTGTGTGTGTGTGTGTGTGTGTGTGTGTGTGTGTGTGTGTGTGTGTGTGTGTGTGTGTGTGTGTGGGTGTGTGTGTGCCTCTGTGTACAGAATTTAAAGTAGCCATTCAATCGTTACTGTGTGAGAGAGAAAGTGTGTGTGTATATGTGTGTGAATGTGTGTGTGTGTGTGTGTGTGTGTGTGTGTGTGTGTGTGTGTGTGTGTGTGTGTGTGTGTGTGTGTGTGTGTGTGTGTCTGTAGCATAACTCATCTGTCATGATTTTCACAGAATGCCCAGATTTAGCCTCATATTTTTCTTTGTTTCTCATAAAATTTGTGGTTTTCTGGCAAATCACTGAGGATTGAAGTCAATAAATGAATAACATTTTCAGACTTAGTATCCTTTAGGAAATGCATGCTAACACAAATCCTGTTTTTCTACTTTCTAAGTTAAAAAGAGTTATATTTAAAATCTATCCCTATTTTGGGCCATTTTATCCTCATTAGGCTTTGTCTGGATTTCTTGAACTAAAAGGTTGAGAATGTGTAATACCTTAGTTAAGAGGGCAAGTTAGTGTATTAACTTGATCAGAATTAAACCCTGTACCATGGTTACAGGAGACAAGAGCCTGAATCCTTTGCACCAACTACCAGACTGCTCGATGAATTGTGACTGAGTTTCAGTACATTTTCATGGAATTATGAGTTTTAGTGCATTTTGAAAGGATTGTGAGTTTCAGTGCATTTTCAAGGAATTGTGAGTTTCAAGGGAAGGGAAGTTTACTGTTGCTCATGCTAAGTCTGTTTTCAATGTGCAGCTAATTGTTTTGTTTAGTAAATAGCAGTTACTTTACATTTCAGTGTTTCATCTACAAATTCAGTGCCTGCCACCCTTGAAGAATAACTTGCAGGCACTGAATTTGTAGATGAAACACTGAAATGTAAAGTTGTTTGCCAGTAGCATCTTTATTAGTATCAGATTTCTAATTTGGCATTATTTGGAAGACTTTTACTTCTGCAGAGATTGTGCATATTGACTGATATTGGTGGATTATAATGACAGAACTTCGAATGGCTTTTTATGGTTGACATTTTCTGAAATGGATAGTTTTGTCATTATTTGTTCATACATTTTGTTTTATTGCTTACTGGAAGAATGTTCAAACTACAAATTTAAAACACATTCTAACAAGCAGTGCTATATTATACAAGGACTATGACTTAATAAATCAGGAAAGTGAATCAAAGAACACATGTATGTATGCATGGCCCTAAAGTGTGTGTAAGCAGCATAAAGATAAATTTTATCTGCCACTGGCCAGATGCATGTTCTTTGAATGTGGGTTTCAATGCCATTTCAATGAATGTGAGTTTCAAGGGCAGAGATGTTTACTGCTCATGCTAACTCTGTTTTCATTGTGAGACTGTATTGTTTGTTTAACAAATATCTGTATTTGTGCTATAAAATGTTAATTTAAAACATTTATTTCAATGATGTAATCATTGTAGAAGTAAATAAGAAAAAAGTATGTACACTGAGAGGTTTGAACAGTGTTTATGGTTGCTGGGGATAAATAGCCAAGTAATGGAACACTGGATTGGCTGGGGGAGACTGCTGCTGAGTAATGGGCCACTGCAGGGGTCTGCTGTGGGGAGGGCCAAATCTACCAGTCTGCCTATAGACCCATTTGACTATGACCTGGCTCTGTGCAAGTTGCATAAAGGGACATCAAAGCATTGGATGGGGCATGTAGGGAAATGAAAATGGTGTGAGAGGATGAGAAAAAATATATGAGAAGGGGATGGCAGAGCATAGACCATGCTCTCTGCAGGAGAAAATCAACTGAAAAAGAGATGGTGGAAGCCTTCGATATTTAAAGCTGTGAGTAGAGCAGCTAGGGAACCCTTAGGTAACATTCAAGGGAACAATCGAATATGGGAAGAGGAATAGTAATAGTGAGATATGGGGCAATGCTTCCTGGAACCAGTATCTTTGGTGAATACAGATTCTTGTGACATGCTGCACGAATGGTGTATAGAAAGAATGCTATAAGCATGTGAATGTGTTCATACAAACCAATGATGTAATAATGTATACATATGAAGAACTAATAATGAACTAATAATGTCATCAGGCACAATAACCATATTCATTCAAGTAAGGATGAAACTTGGTATACAGACCAATTCAATGGCCTACAGGTCTGTAGGATAATTGTGTAACACCATGCACAGAACAGCTGACATGCAGTCATAAAGATTCAAACACACACACACACACACACACACACACACACACACACACACACACACACACACACACACACACACACACACACACACACACACACACACACACACATAGCCGCACTGGCACATCCAAGCATGTATATATACACATACAGACAACAATGAGCTTTCATACACACTCCGATATACACACACACACATACTCTTTCATCCCAAACTATGCACACAGATGAGTAGACACATGTATACAGATATACACATCACTTAGTTCTGATCAGAAAAAAAGCTCCCAGGAAAGACTCTTTACAGTAAATTCCACACCAAAAAATATATGTATAGTCCTGAGAAGAATCTTAATGCCCTTAAGTGTCCTTCATTCTAGGGCTTTCATAAACAGATCTTAATTTGCTTATGTTTTATTGCACTGAATTTTTAGCTGGGGGTGATAATTAATCACTGAATCTACATATAAACCTCTTGTAGAGTATCTTCAGGCTTTTGGGATCAGCAGTTATTGACAGGGTTTTGTATATCAATAACAAAGAATATAAGTAATTGGAGTGCATTATATTAGAAAGCAGTGCAGTATACAGACAAATCCCCTAGGTAAGATCTTTGTGTTAACTGTGTTTAAAACTAGCTGTATTCTGTAATACACAACAGTTTGTACAGCCATACCATAAAATCTCAGAACAGAACTAGACTGATTATTTGGCTGAGTCACTGTGGTACTGCAGGGAAGTGCTGCCAATGTTCATTCCATCTCTGGATTACTGCAAAATACCAAGCACTTATAAGGGTTTATTAACATTATTAAACTGTGAGGGAGCTTGAAGATGGCAAGATCTTGCTAGTCCTTTCTCTCTTGCACTTCAAATAGCCTAATCACTTTGCACTTCAACAGGTTTTTGTAGCAATTATTGTAGCACACCTAAGTGCCATCAGCACTAGTCATTCTTCATGGAAATAACTCCAGTACTTAGTAGTTATGACCACCCCTCCTGTCATGATTAAAGGGCAGTTCCCTGTGCTTTCTACTATTAACTTGGTGCACTTGAGCATTCTGAGGCAGTGCAGCGACTGCCTCATGTACACAGACAACCCTCTACTTTTACCTCCCAACACTCAGACTTGTGAAAGATGCACTTATATCACCAAGCTATGCATTCTCCAGCCAAGACCGGACTATCTGGTCAAGAGGAGAAGGTCAACGCCTACACCACACCACATGGAACACATAGCCCTCCAGGGGGTCTATATTAGATCACTGAGCACTTAAAAAAGCAAACAGTGATTAATCGACCCTATGTAAGTGAAAGCTTACAATTTCGAACTGCCAGAACAGCGTTTTTTTTCCTAGGGAAAAAAATTGCTGTTCCAACAAAAAAAAAAATACTTTAAAAATTACATTAAGTGGGGGACTTCGCCTCCCACACCCCCAATGTGGGGGGTTGTGCCCCCCACACCCCCTACTTATATCATTATTATATATATTATATATACCAACTCCGAGACCACACTACATTGCCGAAAACGACAAAGTAATGAAGCGGCCAAGTGAATTATTTTCCCAGGGAAAGAATTCACTTTAAAGCCGCTTTGATATTTAGCTGTTTCAGGCTTTTAAGTTCGACCAAGATGCATTTGAAAGAATGCGTCTTCGGTCTTCTAATAGGGAACCCCCTCCAGAACACCCACTATCACAGCTCTCACATAAAAGCATAAACCACACACCCACCTTCGTGGAGGCTCTCAATAGAAATTTACTCAAACAGCAGAGACCTCCAAGACAGAAATGCACTTGATCACCACAACACAGCACAAACCACAGGACACATAGCTCACCTCCAAAGTGTGCCCCTCAACCTAAGCCCCTACGGCTAAACACCTTATCCAATACACTAATCATAGGTGACTCAATAGTGAGGCACACAAATGTCTCACTCACTAGGGTGAATAAGGAGAAGATAACAGTAAGCTGTCTATCAGGAGCCAGAGTCAAACACATAACACACGCACTCAGGTCACTCCACAAGTACAAGTATGACTCTATCCATGTGGGTGTGAATGACCCGAGACGCACCTCCCTGGACTACATAAAAAGAGACATGGTGGAACTCTCAGATTATGTGGCCCAGGCAGGTATGACACTAGCCCTGAGCAGTATCCTACCATCACCCAGAATGATACCGCAGTACAAACAAAAAATGATTGACTTCAACAATTGTCTACGTTTCTGGTGTCATTCAAAGGGGATCCAGTATCTGCTTGGGTTGACATGATTGACAGACTTCGATGCTTTGCCAGAGATGGCCCACATCTGTCACCCCTGGGTTTCTTGGTACAGGCTCTTGCCACCCCTATAGTGCCTTTTTAAGGCAGTGTTCCAAAGACCAAATTACCACTGTAACAGCTATAAATAAATGCAATCTGAGGGTCATGCTGCTCAATGCTAGAAGTCTAAATCTCAAGATGCACTCACTCAAAGCACTCCTCAAAATGGAGAACATCGACATTTGTACTGTAACGGAGACCTGGTTTAAAGGGGCAAAAAGCACCCCTGCATTACCAGGCTATAACTCATTCCACACCTTTCGGCCCCAAAACATGGACCGAAGCTCCAAAGCTGGTAGTGTTTCCATATTCATAAAGGATATGCACACCTCCAGACTAGTAGCCCACCATAATGCATCTGAGATACTTCAGGTACAGCTAACATTGGGTAAGACAGCAATCCAGGTCATAACCTGCTATAGGTCCCCGACCATGTCCCTAGACTCTCACTCCACGTTCCTAAGCACCTTGGAATCTATCAAGGTCCAACCCAACACTCTCTTACTAGGAGACTTCAACTACCCCTCCATCAACTGGGAAACTACTCAAGCACCAATACACTGGCCCAATGCTTCCTGGAATTCAACAATTCCAATGTCCTGGACCAGCTCATTCTGTCCCCCACTAGAGGAAGCAACATCCTTGACCTGGTTATTAATAACATGGGTGACCATTGCTCTACACCAATAGCCAATCCCTTCCTGGTCAATCAGACCATAAACTAATCACCATGGAAATCCACATCTCACCCATACCCCCAGCAAGGGTAACCACCTTGAAATACTTCTCCAAAGCTGACTTTGGAATCCAAAAAACAGTGGTGGCTAACTTCACGGCACCCAAGCCAATGGAAAATAGCTGCATGACTGTTGAATCATACACCAATGTGCACTGTACGAACATATACACAAATGCATGGAACTAGCCATACCCAACAGAACCAAGACACTCTCCTTCAAAAATAGGAAGCCAGTCTGGTGGACCCCTGCCATTAATGAACTCTACAACAGAAGGAAGAAATTGTTGCAGAATAAGGTGAATTCCCAAGACTGGAAAAACTCACTTATTAGTCTCAGCAAAAAGTTGAATGCCTCATCAAATCCTCTAAAGCCAGCTATGAAGGCAGAATTGTGGCAGACACTAAAAACAGTCAGAAAGCCTTCCATAGCTATATCAGGAACCTCCACAGCAATACCCAGATTTTCTCTAAGATACTGCACAATGACACCTCCTATGCTCAGCCAACAGATATTGCCAACATACTGGCCGACAGATTCAGTGCCAACTTTACCCATCTCCCCCCCAAAAGGACCAATCACAATACTGGAAGAATGTCAGGCACCCAGCATTACTGCAGCACAGGTTAAAGCTGCATTGTCCAAGGCCAAGAATACAGCTTCCATGGGACCCAATAATATCCCTGGCTGGGTTCTACATGAACTACAAAGTGAACTGGCACCACATTTGTGTGCCCTGTTCAGTCACAGCCTCACCTCAGGCTTTGTCCCTACCGAATGGTGCACTGCTACAGTCATCCCTCTCCATAAAGGGGGAGTGACTACTGACCCTGGGAATTATCACCCCATTAGCCTGACGAGTCTGATATATAAAGCTATGGAATGTATCATCATGGACCTGATTAACAAAGATATAGGAAATCCCCCAACTCTTGACCCCACGCAATTTGGCTTTGGGAAAGGGAGATCATGCCTGCTCTACCTGGTTGACGTTTTTGAGTCAGTCACCTGGGCTGTGGATGAAGGCAAGGCAGTGCATACAGCCTACCTTGATCAGGCCAAGGCCTTTGATACCATTCCTCACTCAGGAATTATTGATAAACTGACCAAACTAGGCATCAACCCCTATATCACTAGGTGGGTTGCAAATTGGCTCACAGACAGAACACACAGTGTAAAAGTAGTGGACTCCAAGCCAGACTGCTGGCCAGTCATGAGTGGAGTCCCACAGGGATTGGTCCTGTGTCCTCTCCTGTTCGGCATCTACTTCTCAAAAGTCCAGGACAACACAAAGGGACTCTGGTTGACCATATTTGTGGACGACTGCAAGCTGGGAACCATTATTAACTCCCCAAGTGATGCAGACATCCTACAGAAAGGCCTCATTGAGACCAATGACTGGAGTCAAAACCATGGCCTTAAGCATAATGCCAAAAAATGCCTCATCATCTCCTTTGGTAAAAACTGAGTTCCCACTAATTACCACATCAATGTGATCCCACTGAACACTGAAAGTGTTATAAGACATATGGGGACGCAGGTTGACAGCAACCTCTCCTTCGACCACCATATTGCCACTGTGGTTAGAAAGTCCTTCTATGTGGCATATCTCATTACCAAGGGTTTTGCATCCAGGAAGAAAGAGGTCATCATCTCTCACTCTACTCTTCCCTCATTAGACCAGTTATCGAGTATAATGTCCCATTTGGCATGTACCTCATTAGACACCTGCAACAGCTGGAGAGGCCACAGAAGTACCTCACGAAGAGGATCATAGGCATTAAACACATAATACAACCACCGTAACCAGCACAGGTAACCAAAAACTAAGGGTAATGCTACTCAACGCCAGAAGTCTCAACCTCAAAATGCACACACTCGAGGCTCTCATCAGCATGGAGAAAAATCAATGTTTGTGCAGTGACGGAAACCTGGTTCAAGGCTCAAGAGAGCACCCCAGCACTGCCAGGTTACAATTCATATCATACCTTCCGGCCTCAGTTACCAGATCGCAGTACAAAGGGCAGAGGTGTATCCATATTCATCAAGGATACCCATATCTCCAGGTTAGTAGCACAGCATGATGCCCCAGAGATCATCCATGTGCAACTATCAGCAGGCAAAACCACATTTCAAGTCATAGCCGGTTATAGATTGCCCACCATGTCCCAAGATGCTCACTCTGCAATCCTTGAGACATTGGAAAATATAAAGGTCTTACCCAACACCATAATCTTGGGTGATTTCAACTACCCTGGTATAGACTGGGCGAGCTACCAATGTTCCAACTCCTATGCTCAGCGATTCATAGAGTTTATAAATTCAAATGCCCTTGAACAACTAGTATGCTTCCCCACTAGAGGGGACAACATATTGGATTTAATCATCACAAATATGGGTGCCCACTGTACCACACCTGTTATCACTCCCTCCTTGGTCAGATCTGACCACAAACTGATAACCCTGGACATTCTCACCCCTCCACCTCTCCCAGTCAAAAAAAACATAGTCAAAAACCTTTCCAAAGCAAACTTCAAACTACTTGCATCCGAAGTGGAAAGCTTCACTATTCCCTTGCAGAAGGATAATGATATCCAGGATGCAGAATCCTACACCAAGGCACTCTATATGCATCTTCAGGATTGCATGGACCATGCTATCCCAAATAAAACCAAGACTCCTTCCTCAAGCAAGAAGAAACCAGTGTGGTGGACCCCGGCCATAAGCAAACTTTACAATAAAAGGAGGAGACTTGTACAAAAAAAGGCCAAATCTCAAGTAGAAAAATCATCCCTGATCAGCATTAGTAAGAAATTGAGGGCCCTCATCAAGTCAACTAAAGCTAATTTTGAAAAGAAAGTTGCCAAGGATGCCAAGGATAACCATAAGGCCTTCTATGGCTACGTCAAAAACCTAAATGGCAATGCTCAGGTCTGTTCTGAGCTAGTACAAAATGGAACAAAATACACTGACCCTTCTGACATTGCCAACATTTTGGCTGACAGGTTCAGTGCAAATTTCTGCCCCCCCTCACCACCTACAGGGCCTATTACCATTCCAGGGGATTGTGTAAGTCCAATTATTACTGATACGTTGGTTAACAAGGCTCTATCTAAAGCTAAAAACACTGCCTCCATGGGACCAGATGGTGCCCCAGGCTGTGTCATACGTGAGCTCCAAAAGGAATTAACCCCGCATCTTAATACCCTGTTCAGTCTCAGCCTCTCCACAGGATATGTGCCCAGAGAATGGTGCATGGCAATGGTGGTCCCGCTACACAAGGGTGGGGCTACAACTGACCCTGGGAACTACCGATCAATAAGCCTGACCAGTCTGATCTGTAAGGCTATGGAGTGAATCATTATGGAACTCATAAATGGAGAGATTGGGAACCTCCAGTCACTGGACCCCACACAGTTCAGCTTCGTCAAGGGCAGATCATGCCTCCTGAACCTGGTGGATTTCTTTGAGACAGTTACTCAGGCTATAGATAAGGGAAAGGAGGTACACATGGCTTACCTTGACCTTGCTAAAGCATTTGACACCATTCCTCATTTGGGTATTATTGATAAGCTCACCAGCCTGGGCATAAACCCTTACGTCACAAGATGGATCACAAACTGGCTCGCAGGCAGATCCCATAAAGTAAGAGTAGCGGGATCTATGTCCGAATCCAGAGCAGTAACGAGTGGTGTGCCTCAGGGCTCTGTCCTGGGGCCCCCTCCTGTTTGGCATATACTTCTCAGAAGTACAGGCAAGCACGGAAGGGCTGTGGCTGACTAAGTTTGCGGACGACTGCAAACTGGGTGCTATAACAGAGTCTCCGGCTGACCTCGAGATTCTCCAGAAGGGCCTAAATGAGACTGATGCATGGTGTCAAAGCCATGGTCTCAAGCTAAATGCAAAAAATGCATAGTAATCCCCTTTGGAAAAAACAGAGTACCCACAAACTACAACATAGGAGGTAATGCACTGAAATATGAAGAAGAAATAAGGGATCTAGGGACCGAAGTAGATAGCCAGCTTTCCTTTGATAACCATGTTGTCAAATTGGTTAGAAAATCCTTCTATGCGACCCATCTGATCATGAAAGGGTTCGCATCAAGATCTAAGGATGTAATGGCACCCCTCTACTCTTCCCTCATCAGACCCATTATTGAGTACAATGCACCAATTGGAATGTACCTGGCTAGACATCTCCAGCAGCTGGAGAGACCACAGAGGTACCTAACCAAGAGAATTACTGGCCTCAAACAGTTGCCCTATGCAGCACGATTGAAAAAGCTAAGACTGTTCTCTGTTGCATACCGCTTTCTCAGAGGTAATCTCTGTCTAATGTACAGAGCCATGTCCAACCCAGAATTGTTGAACATGCTCCATCTTAGCAAAACCAAATCTACTCGAGCTACACGCTCTAGGGATATAAACCTCAACACAACAATGAACAGAACATGCAGGAAGGATAGATTCCCTTCACAGAGACTTCCCTTACAATGGAACAGGGTCCTGATCTACATAAGACAGAGCCCCTCACTATCACTCTTCAAGAGGAACCTTGATGAGTGGATGGGTAACAGAAAGTTCACACCGGGGATCACACCAACAGCACTACTAGATAGGGGCCAAGGGTACAAGCTGCTAGTACAAGGGCCTAGGGAACTACTAAAGGGGTGGTGAATACTGCACAACGTGGCTGGGCTAATATATGCCTTCGGGCAGGTAGCTCAGTACCAACCTATGAACCTATGAACCTATATCCTACACAGACAGTCTTAAAAGACTGCAGCTATTCTCTGTCTCATATCGCCTACTTAGAGGTGATCTCTGCTTCACTTACAAAGCCATGTCTGACCCAGCTCTGTTAGGAATGCTGCATCTAAAGAAATGCCAATTCCTCTGCACCACACACTCCAGAGACCTCAACCTCATTACCACAATCAACCGGAAATGCTGGAGGGACAGGTTCCTCACCCAGAGACTGCCCATGCTCTGGAATAGACTTCCCATACATGTCAAGCAGAGCAACTCGCTGACCCTCTTCAAGAGAAATTTTGGTGAGTGGATGAGTAATAGAAAGTTCACCCCAGGGATCATTCCATTTGCTCTACTTGCTAGATGCACTGGGAACTAATGTTGGGTGGCACAATGCCGAGGTACTTGTATGGGCTAGGCGTGTAAAGGCTCCAGGGCCATTAGCACACACCTTTGAACTTATGAAATAAATAGTGGAAGAGCTGCTTTGACATGTTTTTTAATTAAGAATTGTAGAGGTACTGTTACTGTTTTGCGGATATGTAGTTGTACACCTGGGGAGAAAATCTCATTTTTCATGAGCTGTTTCAATTCCTAGTGATCAAACCAGAACACTGAATAAAATATGAGATTCTGTATTCAGCTATTTTGTTCTGGAGAGTAAGGGAAATGGCCCTGTCTTTGAACTGTTTGTTTTAACATTTACATTCACTGTCATAACTAAACCCATTTTTGCAGTTAAAAAACTGCAGTTAACACAATAAATTAGAGACTCCTCAGAATAGTTGCAGGCACAGAGGATAAAATCTACAAGCAATGAGTATAAACTACTAATTGATTCACTACAAGAATTTTGGAGTGGGATATAATCTGTTTTCTGCTTAAAAATATGAAACTAATGAAACTTAATGGAAAAGGGAAGCTTGAAGTTCAGTAAAGATAATGCTGGGGGGGGGGGTCTGGTAAGAAAAACATGGATACAGATTCAATAAGGTCTACACGGTGTGCTAGGACTGTGTCCACATCATGGCACAATACACACATGGTAGCACACCATTTTTCATTCAGTAAGTATAACTTCACACTGAGTAGAGCTGTAAAACCCACTAAACATAGTGGCATGCTAACTGCAGCATAGGCAGCTGAATTGTATGCTAATAAACCAATCCAAGATGGAGGAGCTATTCAAAAAGCTATAAAGCAATTGTGTAGAGTGAGTGCAGGTTTTGCCTGTGAATTCTAAAACCTATTGGATTACAGCCATGGAAACTACTCTGCTCAGACAGAATGCTTGGGGCTGCTGTTGCTTTTATTTATGTGTATGTGCAACAGGTTCAAGTCTATGCTGCTGCTGCTACTAGGCCTTGGCAAATAAGGAGATAGGTCTTTAGACACCATTTAATTTTTCATGATCTGCATAAGGTGGAAATTGAAGAGCACTACAGGATGGATGACAGTGACTGCATACATTTTCCTTGCACAGCTGAGTACAGAGCCACAACTATGCAGGAGTTCTATCCTACAGCATATTACTCTAAAGTGTTCTGTGCCATAGATTGCACATACATTGAAATCAAAGAACCACCCATTGAAAAGGGAAGGGTGCACATAAACAGAAAGTACTACCACTCAATTAACTGCCAGGTCATGTGTAATGCTGAGGGAATCATCCTTAATGTGTGGACTGGTGACCAAGGCAGTTATCATGAGTCACATGTCTGGCACAGCTCTCAACTCTATCAGATATTTTCTAGGGGGATATCCTACAGGGTCATTTACTGGGGGATGCAGGTCATGCATTTGAACCATGGCTGATGACACCCATCAGAAATGCACACACACCAACTGAAGAACGTTATAATGAAGCACACACTCAGTCAAGAAATATCATAGAGCATGTGTTTGGGCTGCTGAAGTCACATTTCTAGTGCCTTGATACATCTGGGGGTGCCCTGCAGTACAGTCCTCAAACTTGTGCTGAAAGTTTCACTGTCTGTGCCATCTTTCACAATATTATTCTGAGAAAAAAAGCTTCAGCAGGGATGACAAGGGGAAGGGGCACATATCCCACCACCACTGGCAAGGTCACCACAATCGGACACAGGTGAGGAGTCAGAGGAACCATCAGCTGCTGTGAGTGTAGACAGACGTAGGCATGTACAATATGTCTTCACACTGGCCAATAGGCAATGGATAGCACACATGCTGACCACCTAAGGGGGTAGAACCTGCATCCTATGCACATACATACATACAGTAGCATTGATGCCAGACAATGCTCACAACCTTTACTTACCCATGTAATGGCTGCGTACTGCTAGCATCACACATACTCAATCCTGAATTAATACTCTTGTAACTCCTGAGCTTCCAAAGTAAGTGCTGAACCTGGAATATAAATATATATATATATATATATATATATATATATATATATATATATATATATATATATACATATATGCATATATATATATATATATATATACATATATATATATATATATATATATATATATATATATATATATATATATATATATTCTCTATTAACCACTGGAGACACACAGTTCAGCTATTAAAATTTAAGGTTATGTAGTTGTACCATATGACACTCACATATAAACCAATGTTTGATTCAAAATAGGGAATAACAATGGAGTAATGTATTACACAATTTCAAGAGCAAAGAAGATGATATTTTGTTCTGTCAAAAAATGTAGAAATTTGTACATCAAATAAAACTAAAGATTTTCCCCGGGATTCATGAAGCTTGCGCCAGGCGCAGGCATAGCGTAGGCGGTATAACGCCAAATATGGCCGCCGAGCGATTCAGGTACAATCCAATTCCATGTGCACTAACAACGTACGCCAGATCTGCGCAGCCCTCAGCTCAGGTATGCTAATCACCCCTTGCGCAGTACTGCAGCATGCAAATGAAAGTACATAGCGATTCATGAAGTGGTGCAGGCATAGCGTAAGCCTACAGAAATGTAAACCAAAAAAAAAACGGTTTACATTTTGCCAAACAGAACATTGGAGCTATGAAAGCAGACCAGACTCATGTATTACAAAGTTAAGATATGCAAATGGCTAAATATACAGCCAATGGCATAATAAAAGATGCACAACACCTAAAAAATAACATTTAATGTCATGTCCACAGTAACGCAAAATACAACCGCAGGGCATGTGTGCGCAAATGGGAACACAAGGAAAATATATACAAATGTCATAAAATCGCAATGTAATACAAATCATGGTTTCACCATAATAGGCAATGGTATGCATGGTACAAAACCAAGCTGCAAGGGTTGCTAAGGGTCTGTGACAGTGATTGGCATGGTAACTATGAATTAGTAGTCAAAGCCATGCAAATGGGGCAAGTAATAGTGAATCGCAAACGTCCCGCCAGAGTAAGGCTGTACCATACGGCACAGTGCTACAACACCGAGGAGTGGTCTGGAGGTATACATGACATCAGCAGTGGGGTGTGCCACCGTAGCTGCAAGCACATTGGAGCAATGCAAATCTGGCCTGCCCGTTACTAAGCAAAGCCACAGGATAGGGGTGGGGATGTAGGTATAACATTGCTTAGCTGAAAGCACACATGGTGCCCGAAAGTGCATGTGTACATGGATGAAAACGTGCCCGAAACCCGGTAAGTGGGCGCACGCGCCATGCACCACAGCTCAAACAGGAAGGTTAGGGGAAGAAAATAAGGAAATGCCGCAGTAGGGTAATTGGAGTACAACTGATCAATTAACACCTATTAACTCACAGTGGGCAATTGACGGCAGCTAACAAGGCTGCTAGCAGCAACCTGCAGAACAGGATAGGGGAGGTGTCAGATTGCAAAGAAAAGAGTACTGTCACTGCAGAGCAAAGCAAACTGCAATAGACTGGCCATAGAACACATTTCGCAAGATAAGCTAGTAGTGAATGCGGTGGCCAAGTGGGGAGCCATGTCATTCTGAGGTTTGTGTACATTGCATCCTGGGATGATGGACGGTCACATGGAGTCTGTGTTCCAGGCCTTACAGAGTGCAGGTTTGAACTGCGTAGTTGTGACTGCAGGGACTCTGCATTGTCCCTGTATAGAACTGCGTAGTTGTGACTGCAGGGACTCTGCATTGTCCCTGTATAGATTTGGGCCCTGTAGGGTGTGAGAGGGGTGTAAAGTTAGCATTGTACCTATCTGCCAGGATGTTGCCAATATCAGTTGGTGCTGTAATGTTACTGCCTAACCATCGTATGTCAGAGCAGCTGTGGGTATTGCCATCGAGAGTACTGACATACCTCCATAACTCTTTGTGGTAGTCCTTGGAATGTGTTGCAGTAATGTTAATGAAGCTAGCTTTGGAGGATGTGATAAGGGATCCAGGATTCCTGCTGAGGCTGATCACAGAGCTATCCCACCCATGGGGTTGTACTCCACTTTGCAACAGCCTCCTCCCTTTGTTGTACATTATGTCCATGGAACTGGTCCCCCTGAGTGCCGTCCGTTATCGGGTGGGTACCATCATGGCTCTGTTTGGGATAGCATGATCCATACAGTCGTGTAATTGGTAATGAAGTGCAGTTGTGTATGTGTCAGCATTTCTAACTATATTGTCCATTTGCACGGGTGTCATGACATTTACTACCGCTGTCATAAGAAGTCTGAAGTTGGCCTTGTAGAAATATTGTATTGTGTATTCCGTGAAGGGTGTGCTGCCGGGATGTGGATAACAAGGGTGATTGCCATACGTTCAGAAATGACCAACGAGGGGATAACCCCAGGTGTGGAACACCAGTCACATGTTGGTAATGTCCATATCCAGGATATTGTTGGGCATGGTGGTGGTGTGTATAGGTTGATCCAGCCGATTGCAGGTTATGACTCCCAGAAAGCGTTGGCCTACTGTGTCAGTACATGAGTAGGTATCCCAGTTACGTGTGGGGTAGTGCCAGTCTCACATCAGTAGTTCCTGTCTAAACCCTACTGTCCATTATACCAAGAAATGAGAGCCATTAACTGTGGGGTATGGTGTGGAATCTGTAGCAAGTTAGAATGTGTACAGCAGTTCTGGCCACAGTTATTTGCACGTGGATTACCTCTGATGCATTGTGCTAAGCAACCAGCCTGGAGGTGTGTACATCCTTGTGAAATATGGACACGCCTCCGCCATGGGTGTCCCGGTCCTGGTTACATGACTGAAAGGTGTGGTCTGCGTATAACCTGTCAGTGCAGGGGTGCTCTCCGGAGCCTAGAAGCAGGTCCCAGTCACTGCAGAGATATCGAAGTGGTCCATTATAAGGAGTGCCTCGCCTGAGTGCATTACAGATGAAGATGTCAAGCACTGAGTAACATTACCCTCAGGTTTTGCTTGCCTGTTCCCATTCTGGTGGTGAATATGTTATTGGAAATGTGTCCAAGACAGGCAGTATAGGAGCAGCAAGAGCCTTAGATGTTATCTGTAATCCCAGGGCCGACAGGTGCAGGTCATCTGCGCCAAAGCATCGTGTTTTGTCGACCTTGTCATTCAAAGCAGACAGATACTGGATGCCTGTGGAATGACAGCAGAAGCATAGGCAACTGTTGAGGTGAAACATTCAGTCATTATACAGTGGTATCAGTCTGGATGAATGCGGAATGCTTCCCAGGGCATGGGCGATACCTTCCTGGGCTACAAGATCGGAGAGCTATGGCATGTCCGTGTACATGTAGTCCAGGAAGTTACATCTCAGGGCATTCACACTAACATGGAGAATGACAGTCACATTGTACCTGGTGAGGAGTGACATGAGTGCATAGGTTATGTTGTGGATCCTGTTACCCGACAGCCAGATGAAAGCGACTATCGCCTTGTGTAGCCTGTTGAGTGGGACATCAGTGTGACCGCCTACAGAGTCACCTATGACTAGTGTGTTGGGTATGTCATAACACCCTATTGGCTGTAGTTGATGGGCACACATGAGTCTGTGGGCTTTAAGTAATTGGTGTTGTGTTTGGTGATGGGGGCTGCCTCTGTTGCCTACACAGACAGTATGGAGAGGCTCCGCAAATGTTGTAGTCTTACTATGTGTGGCCTGTGGTGGTGGAGGTCTAGTGAGACTATGTGATGAGTGTGGTGTGTTGCAAACGTTTAACATCCCCACATGAATGACAGGTTCAGTCTGGGTTGGAGAGAGCATTACCACCAGCATGGCTACATATGTGCATCTCCAACAGGCTGTAGTGTCGTATGTTAGGGGAGGTGAGCATTGACTGTGTACACGAGACAATTGCTATATTGCCTCATGTTTGCCATATTCATCATATAGACAGGCATTTACACTGGTAATTGACACTTGGACATGCCTGTATATTCCGCCATGTCTCACAAGATATGTGAGGTACGTGTGTACAACAGCTGTTGTACTGTACGCAAGCTGGAAATGTAAAGACAAACAGTGTACTTGTAGGAAATGAGTTGGAATGACTTCTATAGTAAGTAGTAGCTCATGAAGTGCTTACATGTTCTGAATAAGTGCCGAGCATGAATATGCAATACAGATAGGGTGTTGGATAATATAAACTCATTGCCCTCCCAACAGGTACACAACCACATATTCATGAACACTACAGAAACCCTGTAACCATACTTATGATGGTACAAGGTGCACTCAGGCTGCATGTGACCTGTCCACGTCCATGGTCATATTATACACATATGGCAACACAGTTAGCTCTACACATACACTGCCATGTAAAACATGGGTTCATGTCAGTCTGTGAAAACATGGAATGGAGCACAGCAACAGTCAGCACAACCCACAAAGTGGAGACGCCAGTCATTATGGGAGGCACTGCACTATTACCCTGCTGAGTATGGTCTGCAAGTCCATAAACCTTAATCGATGTAGGTGTTAGCAGTACAGATGTAGATGGCAGTATGGATGATTCCACACTGCATAGCATAGCTGTGACAGGTCATATGACATCATCAACCATACTGCGTTCCACCTGCATTGAGTATACTAGATGTACCTACATATGTCACAGGAGTGTTCTATCAGTGGCCTGTTGACAGAAGCAACACTACAAAAGGTGTCTGAGTGACATGTGCATACCACAGCAGTGGCAGCTACAGTAAAACAGGGTTAATGTTTTGTACTCCCCCCTCATTGTAGCCCATACCACACAGACAAATGGGAGGCATCTGCGTATGTAAGGATGTGAATGACCATGACCTAGGAGCAATAGCTGTCTCAGTGTTTTGGACAACATACAGAATGGCCTTTGTGGGTGAGGTGCGTGACATATGCACACAATCTGACAGCTGCTTATTGCCTTGTCACCTCTAGGTTAATAGCCCTGTACCCATTACATACCACCTAGGCAGCAGTCAACATTATGGACACTGTGTGTAAGGGATGGTGCTGTGCAGTTTACCTCCCTGAGCTGGTGATGTCTCCAGGCGTATTAGGTAGTCATACAAGGCAACCCAAGTAATGACAGGGTGCCATCCATGAGCATGGAGACCATTGGACAGCCATACTCAGCACCCAGGTGACCAATATCGGATCACCAATCACCTTTAAGGGGTATTTGCCATGTGACAACTGCCTACACAATCCTCACCTCCACTATGCAGCATGCTGGCTACCCTGCATAAAGACATGTGCAACACTGATGTTGGACATGCTACATGTACATATCCTGATCTGAAAGACATACGTCATGGACAGCCACCTGCCTACTACAAGGATTGCCACATGCTGGACAGATCCCTGTGCCATACATGTTACATACTCCTGCCATACCATGCAACCCTGTCAATCAAATCTGCACATGTCATCTCTGTCATAAATGGTGCGATGACCGCATGGTAGATGTATCATTAACTGTCTGGATGTGTAATGTGGCACTGATGCACCTGGTGGTGGCAACATGTCTGTAGGATACAGCTAGAAGACGTCACACCCTATGGCCATACATATCCCAGGGCGTACACACAACTGCATGACCTTGTTCGTACATGCTATAGTTGATAACCATCCCTGTGAATACCATACGGTTAGCCATTGTCCCATGTGTATCACATGTGCAACACAGGCGATAAGTGGCAGGATGTTGAACTGCTGTACAGTGCCATGTAGATGTATATGGCAAAACATATGCATGTAAAGGTTCCCGTGCGCATGTCTGCATTGTCACTGCTCATGTCCGTTAAGGCAGTGTATGTGTTGATATGTGAAATATACACAGCATCAAGGTCAACAGCATTCCTGTGGACACATCCAGGCATGTGCTGATAGGTAAGAACACCAGTACAGGCAAATAGACATGCCCACATCAAGACAGCATTCACATGGAGTATGAGCAATGTAATGAGGTGATACACATATATGGTGATAATATCCCATGCACAACGGGTGTTACATGTGTGTGACACAAACATGTCTTTCATGTCAGTGTCATGACGATTGTCAAAGATAACTGTTCATATGTACTAGATTTAATACACATGTATGTGCAGCTGTAACCCTGTGCATCTGAGATACTGTGACCTGTCTCCATCATTATGTCTTCCAGATAATGCCTCGATCTTGCCTGCCAGCATATAGCCATTTGGAGGATGATGTCCTAATACAGTACCTCCATGACAACTATGAGGTATTGTTCAGCCATGTGCCACAGCATGCCCAGCAGCATGACAACCTGTGGCAGGAAATTCGTAGGAGGGTTAATAATGTGGGTGGCCATAACTGCACCTACCAGCAGGTGGGCAGACACTGCATGGACCTGATCCAACATGCGAAACAGCGTGCCAATGTAATCGCCAGGGAACAATGTACAACAGGTGGTGGGCCACCAACCCAGCCTCCACTCACACATACCGAGGAGCTACTGGCCAGCCTGGGGACCCCATCAGAACAGCATCCACAAACACTAGCTGCCATCATGGAGGTGGGTGTCTCCCAACCACCGAGCCTGGAGTTGCCTGGTAAGTCACTACTGCACATATAACTATGT
>NC_056742.1:479800331-479860114 GCF_019279795.1 Protopterus annectens | reverse complement strand
GATGTAATTATGTCATACGGTCGCAGGATATGTTACACTTAGAATTGTTTCTGTATGGACACAACTGCCCAGCTGTGTACTATCCCTCACAATGTGGGACAGGTGGTAACACTGACCATTGGGCTAGACGTAGCTATTGGTGGTGCGCTAACATGATGTGTTTCACTTCCACTTGGTATAACTATCTACACTGCATTAGAATACAGGCACATGGTTTTAATTGTCATTTGTTTGAGGGATGGAGACTCGATATTCGCTAACGTGCATTTGTGTTTGCTTCTTGTGTTCGCAAGAACTATCTTGCATTCTTTGCATATGTTTCAGTATCCATGGACACTTACAGGTGTGATTACTATTGCAGGCAGACTGTAATTCAGCATTTTAGGTTGCACGTCAACAGCCGACATTTCCACGCCTCCCTGCTGCACTTTGACATGCCTCATGCACTCATGCTCGTTTCCTATGCACGTGGCTGTGGCAGCAGCACACCTTCATTAATATTGGAAAAAACAAGGATGAGGAACTCCACGATGATGCAGCAACAAAATACGTCTTTATTAGTACAAAAGAACAGGAAAGATGAGCGCTTTCTCGTACACACTGTACGCTTCTTCAGATCTAAATCATGTAAAATATAGCAGGCCTTATATAATGCTTCTAATTATCCATTTAGTAATTAGCATCCTAATTAATTAGTCAAGATGTAAAGTTAATTGTTCTAAGTGATAGTTAACCACTCAGTGAGGGTGCTAAAGAACATTTCCTGTTGCTGCAAACAGCAGCATTGCGCTCACTACTAACATTCTCAAAATAATTAAACTGTATAAAACATAATGCAATATTAATCAATTCATTCAAATAGTGCCTCATATTATTAAAACTCATGTATATAAAACATAATCTGCAACAAATTACATGAAATTTAATTCAATTTTAAATTTTAAAAACATCCATAAAAACAATGTGCCTAAATAAAGTGCATATGCATGTTGAAAATCAGGAAATAATAGTTAAAATGACGATTTATATGTAATAGCAGAACAGTTCTCCAATAGCTCTGTTCATAAATGTTTCGCTGAACAAAGCTGTTTATATATTATGTCAAACAACAAAATGAGAAATCATTAGAAAACCACTTCGCGCTGTTTGAACATTATAGCGCTACTAGAAAAACACGATAGCCCAACCCCAATAGGAACATCTAGCTCACTAGACCAAACTGTCAGAAAAATCATAATACATAAAACTATTTAGTGTTAAAACTATTTACTGAATATAAATATAGCGAAACTAACACTCCTCCAGCTTGGCTTGACGCCTTACATAATATATATTTTATAGAAGACACCCGTAAAAGAAACAGAGGGACATATTGTAAATAATGTCTAAATATAATGAGGAAGTGTTTTACCTGAGAAGCATATAAAGTGCAACTGCCTAAAAAACGAGCTACTTATAAGATGTTACTTATATAGATTATTAAGTATTTATTATTTATTTATTAATTAATTGAATATTACATAACAATAGATAAATAAAACTAATAAAAATTCTTTAATGAACCATAACTTGAAACTATGTAATAGAAGCAATTTGAGTTATGAGTAACCCAGATGCTTAGTGTCTATATCTTAAGCATCAAATACCATAAGCATCAAAAAACGATACCGATTCATTACATGGTAC
This sequence comes from Protopterus annectens, assembly GCF_019279795.1. Lineage (NCBI taxonomy): Eukaryota > Metazoa > Chordata > Ceratodontiformes > Protopteridae > Protopterus > Protopterus annectens. Next base: position 479,858,428 of record NC_056742.1, on the reverse strand, counting down.
ATAACAAAAATGTGTAAATGTAATGCATCTTATAAATAATAAGCAATATATATACAATCCTAATGTCATTGAAAAATACTGCTAATAGTGGTAAAATTAATGCATCACCATCTAAACATATGGATATACATCCTTATTTTATATAGGACATAGGGGTATATAACTCACTATAAGGGATTTGTAACATAATTTAATGTAGGTATAAATGGTCTCAAAAAAGGGCCTAAAAATAAATAATAAAGAATATAAAAAAGTAATAATAATAAATTAATAATAATAGAATAAAATAAAACTCCACTTAAGGATTTTTCAAGGTCCATTAATATAGGAGAAATGGGGCTTTCTATTATTTCAGGCTTCTTTTTTTCAAAACTGATCTAACACTAACATACTGGTTAAGGCCTGGAGTATAGTGTGCTTTAAATCTTAGAATCCATTGTAGCTCTATACTTTCTAGATCGTTGAAAATATCACCTTTCCTATCATTGGGATGTATCAATTGCAGTATCCTAAACCTAAAACTGTGTTCTGTATTGTTCAGAATGTGTTTAGTTAGAGCACTTTTTGGGTCTTTCTTTCTAATATCATGAATATGGTTGTAAATACGTTCCTTTAAAGATCTTGTAGTCATCCCAATGTAGAACGCATCACAGTTCAAACAATTAGCTAAATAGATTAAATTTGAACTGGTACAAGATGATCTAAAACTTGGTTTAAATTTAATATTTAGCTTGGGGTGCGTAAACTCTATATCTTCTGAGATATAAATGCACATGTTGCACCGGTTACATGGAAAGGTGCCTGTCTTAACCCAGTGAGATGATTCACCTTCTAGAACTTTCTGTATCTTAACAACAGTCCTACTTGTTTCTTGTTCTAGTTTTTCCATACATAATAGTCTCTTAAGATTCTTACTGTTAGTGTACAGAAAATTAGGTTTCATTCCTACAATGTCCTTTATCTCATTATTAGTGAGTAATATACTCCAATTTTTACGAATAATATTAGTAATATTGCCATTATCACTGGTGTACCTAGTCAAAAAGGGTATAATTCCCTTATGTGACTTAGGTGAATTATAAGTCTTCTGATGTGCCTTCCTAAATATAAAGGGGGTGGGGGTGCTTACTATTGATGATTTGGCCTGTTGAATTAGTTGTTTGTTATAGTTCCTTTCTATGAACATATCATCTAATTTTGCTAGTTGTTCTATTCTGTCTTCCTGTTCATTACATAATTTATTAACTCTCATGTGTTGACTTTTGACAATGTTCTGAAATATATGCCTGGGATGCATGCTAGTAAATTCTAGTAGAGTGTTCTTCCAGCACGATTTCCTGTAAATAGTGTGACTCAATTTTCCATACTCATCTTTGGTAATAGTCACATCTAAAAAATTAACTTCAGTTGTAGAATGTTCAAATGTAAATCTAAAAAAGGATGTTGTGCTTTCTAGATCCTCCACCATATCCAAAAACTCTTGTAAAGTACCATTCCAAAAGATTAGTATATCATCTACGAATCTTTTATATAGAAGTACCTTATCAAAATAAGAATGTTTAAACAGATGCATACATTCCCATACCTTCATTAATATGCATATGGCGCTACTGCGCCATCTCCATGCCACATGGTCGGCGCAAACCTAACGCCGGCCTTGCGCCAAGCTTCATGAATCCCGGGGTTAGTTAATCTAGGTTTATTAGGAAGCCAGTTAAAATTTAGATCAAAGAGTTAAACTGTCTTATACAATTCCTAGAAGGAGGAAAGAATATAGATTGTATTACATATAATATCTTTGGGAGACTAATCATGTTAATTAAAGACAATCCCTCTTCCATTTTAAAAACAGCTTATTCCATGTATTAATAAGATGTTTTATGGTATCTAAACTTTTAATATAATTGAGTGTTATTAAATATTTAATATTATCTGTCAAAATAATTCCCAAACATTCAATATTGTTGTCCTCCACAGTATATTTGGATAATCTCTTATCTATTTTATATGAATTACAGTGTATAATAGAATTTTAGTTTTACTTTTGTTAAAGTTAAGTCTTGACATTTTCTGGAAAATTTCTACTGAATTAAATAAAGCATGAAGACAATTATTATAATCATTCAATGCTAATAGAATAACATCTGCAAAAAGTTGTATTTTAGTATTTAAATTATCATTTATTTGAATAGCTTTGATATTCATATTTGACCTAATGTAGTATGCAAAATGTTCCATAACTATAAATAGTAATGGTGATAAAGGGCATGTTTGTTTAATACCCTTAGTGACTGTAATTTATTTGGAAGTATATGAACCAATGTTTATACAAATAAGAGATATCTCATAAAGAAGTTTAGTGAGCTGTATAAAATCATTAGAAAAAATTATATTCTTCCAAAACAGATAATAAATACTCCCAAGGAGCCAAAAACAAGGGGGCTATTAATATCCAAGCTGACTAAATTCAAGTTTCCATTTGTAACATTAACATAAGCTATTATTGAAATTATTTTTTTTATATTACCACAAGAATTTATATTCATTATGAAACCAGTTTGATCCTCATTTATCAGCATGGGGATACATTGTTTAAATCTATTTGCATATATTGCTATGAATATTTTATAATCTATGTTTAATAATGAAACTGGTCTATAAGAAGAACATTTTGTTGTATCTTTATTATCTTTTAAAATGGGAGAAATGAGAGTGTATTTTCAAGATGGAGGAACATTTAATAGGCTTCTAACTAATGAATATCCTTTCAGTAGTACAACCAGAGCTTCTTTTGGCATTAATTTATAAAATTATGGTAAAATTCCATCAATACCATGAGCTTTGTTAAACTGTAATTTGTTAGTTTGAATTTTAAGCTCAGAGATTGAAATGGGTTTATCAGTTAATTGTATCTAATCTTTCAATAGTTTATTTTAATATGCTTCTTTATAAAAGATGTAATTATATCTTTTTATTCTATTGTTGGATTATATTGCTTAATTTTACTAAAGTAAGTTCTAAATGCTTCTAATATATCTTCTAATTCTGTAATCTTCTTTTTACTACTTGAAATATAAACCTCTTTAATATGATTAGATTTAATTATCACCTGTGATCTAATTGCTAGTTTATGCAGGTTAAAAGGGTTTAAGGAATAAAAATTAATGTTAATCTTTTCTAGAGTTATCATAGTTTTGTGTTGTAAAATCTCTAAATATTTTTTATTTAATCTATTAAATTCTTCTAACAGGTTTTATTACTTTTTGTATATCCAGTTTTAGCTTATCTACTTTTTTTGTAAGTCTAATAATTCCTTGTTCCATTGTTATTTCTGATTAATAAAATATATAATTTTATAAATTTATATTTTACAGCATATAATTTTGCCATACAAATATGCTTTTATAAAATTCATATAAATATCTCTAGATTGCGTAGTGGAAGGTAGGTTAAGAAGGGAGGTGATGATTAGTGATCAGCAGTATGGTTTCATGCCAGGAAAGAGCACTACAGATGCGATGTTTGCTTTGAGGGTGTTGATGGAGAAGTACAGAGAAGGTCAGAAGGAGCTGCATTGTGTCTTTGTGGATTTAGAGAAAGCATATGACGGGGTGCCTAGAGAGGAGTTGTGGTATTGTATGAGGAAGTTGGGAGTGTCAGAGAAGTATGTAAGAGTGGTACAGGATATGTATGAGGGTAGTGTGACAGCGGTGAGGTCTGCGGTGGGAGTGACAGATGCGTTTAAGGTGGAGGTGGGATTACATCAAGGATCAGCTCTGAGCCCTTTCTTATTTGCAATGGTGATGGACAGGTTGACAGACAAGATCAGACAGGAGTCCCTGTGGACTATGATGTTTGCAGATGGCATTATGATCTGTATTGAGAGTAGGAAACAGGTGGAGGAGACCATGGAGAGGTGGAGATATACTCTAGAGAGAAGAGGAATGAAGTTCAGTAGGACTAAGACAGAATATATGTGTGTGGATGAGAGGGAGGATAGAGGAATGGTGAGGATGCAGGGAGTAGAGTTGGTGAAAGTGGATGTGTTTAAATACTTGGGATCAACAGTTCAGAGTAATGGTGAGTGTGGAAGAGAGGTGAAGAAGAGAGTACAGGCAGGATGGAGTGGGTGGAGAAGAGTGTCAAGAGTGATTTGTGACAGACGAGTACCAGTAAGAGTGAAAGGGAAGATCTACAAGAGGGTAATAAGACCAGCTATGTTATATGGGTTGGAGACAGTGGCATTGACAAAAAGGCAGGATTCAGAGCTTGACGTGGCAGAGTTGAAGATGTTAAGATTTGCACTGGGTGTGACGAGGATGGACAGGATTAGGAATAAGTATATTAGAGGGTCAGCCCAGGTTGGAAGGTTTGGAGACAAAGCCAGACAGGCAAGATTACGTTGGTTTGGACATGTGCTGAGGAAGGATGCAGAGTATATTGGGAAAAAGATGCTAAGGATGAAGCTGCCAGGTAACAGGAAAAGAGGAAGGCCTAAGATAAGGTTTATGGATGTGGTGAGAGAGGACATGTAGGTGGTTGGTGTGACAGAGCAAGATGCAGAGGACAGGAAGAAATGGAAACAGTTGATCTGCTGTGGCAACACCTAATGGGAGCAGCTGAAAGAAGGAGAAGATCTCTAGATTGCGTACCATGTCTATGTGAAAGATATGTGAAAAATTATGAATTTGATTCCAAAAACTCATTGTGTGTTTGATATTAAACAAATCTATAAACTCTATTAAAGCTTTAGTTGAAGCAGGTTTTCTATGCGTATTAATAGCATTAGTTTCTTATCACTCAATATACAGTTAAAACCTCCTACAAATATAATATTCAATTTAGAAATTGAAATTATCTCTTTTAATTGATGTTTAACAAGGTTTACTCCAGTTCTGGGAATCCAATAAACATTCATTAAAGTGTATATTTTCCCTTTTATTTCTAAAGTTAACAGACAAAACATTCCTTTCTTATCATTATATGTGTTTAAGATTTTAGGGATTGGGATAGATTTTTTTCATACTATTGCTATATTCTTGAATTAAATGTGTTTCTTGTAAAAATATAATTAAATACCTTTAAGCACTTATTTAAGCTACCCTTCTTACAATCATTGTTCAGTCCATTAACATTAATGCAGATGCAATTCAAACATGTCATATTATAAGGAAAGTATATTTGTTTGTTCATTATGACTAACAAACCACTTCTACAAAACTTGAATTGCTTATAAATAAATCTGAATACAATATTTTCAATGTTATCAAGTGAACATATTCTATTAATAATTAGACACCAAAGAAAAACAAATATATTGTGAAATACTAAACATAAACTTAATTTATATCCTTCACTATTCATGGATTTTAGTACTCCTAGTTTGAATAGCATTACTGCCCAAACAACGCTAATGTCCAAAATCAAAATCAAACTTCCCTCTGTGGCTATTTAAACATTTAAATTAAACAAAAGATTGATAAATATAATATTATCAAATATATTATTAAATTCAATCAATTGCATTAACAACTGGATTTTAAAAATTTAATTAAAAAAGTAGCAAAAAACAAACAATTTCAAGAGCAAACCTCTTGAAACACATTTGTTATAGGAACACATACATGGTATTTGGCTCCCCCACCCCCCAAAAACAGGAAAATGACAGTTGCACATTGGTCAAGTGTTATAAATGCTTTCAAAAAAGTATCACAAAATGTGTAAAGATTTACAACAGAAAAGTCAGTCTCCAATCTCAATTTATACTATTACCCTCTCCTTGGATATTTCTCTCTCCTAACCTACAAATAGCTAACAGCTATGTATATTTAAAATGTTAAACCTACAGTTGTGTTATAACTTTAATGCTTCACTTTATGTTAAATATTGAAAAGTCTGCATTGAATTATTGTCTTCTTTTTTGTAACAATGTGACAGTTCTATTTGTAAATAACAGAACTTATTTGAAACTTGTTACTAACATGGAAATTATTTGAAGTTTGTTTAATGAACTGCATAGATTGTGACCTTTGTAAAAGTAAATGTAACTTGCAACTCTTGGAACTTTTCTCCCCCGAATTCCACTGAAAACAGACTCTGATAGGCCCAGTGGACTTTCCCGGTCATCAAACTTAAATAAATAAATAAATAAATAAATAAATAAATAAATAAATAAATACATTTTATATGCTTGCCAGTTACCTCTCAGTGTGCCCAGCTCTCCCTTAGAGGTGTCTATGAGCTATCTTAGAAGCCTAACACCCCTGTGTCATTGACAATATAGAACATAATATTTCACTGAAATAATGTAAAACAGTGTTATATAACCAGTTGTAACAGTAACATTTGCAATGAAAGTTAATAAGGCTGTCTAACTGATAAAGTAAAATGCCTGACAAAAGTGCCTATGCCAACAGTAAACTTTTAAGAAATGCATACAGATAAAAGTTTCATTTTCTAATACACACACACACACACACACACACACACACACACACACACACACACACACACACACACACACACACATAAATATATATTTTTTTTTTTCTTTGTAACATGTGAACAAATCTACCATGTTCTTGAGACTACAATCATACCTTAGCAAGATCAGAAGGCATCTGTGTAGATAAATCCAAAGTAATAGCAGCCTTCTTCAGTGTTCTCCACATAAACAACTGTCTCACTTCCAAGTTCCCTAGCTACATGGTTACCTTTTTTATAGTATAGATTCATGCATCTGAGCATGGTGAGGATGCACATGAGGTATGAACTCATTAGAATTGCTGCATGCCAAATGTTTGACTTTCAGGAGCAGGTGTAAACTTAGTGTAGGGAATAACTCACTGTTAGTTGCTAATGGATTGCAACTGTGAATGATTACTGGTAGGGAGAAGGAGAACACAACAACAATTCAGACTTTCTTACCTGCAGTGGGTGTGTGATCCAGTATACACTTTCAAAGTGTAGAAGTAATTGTAGCAAGCTTTTAAATGGAAGTGAACAGCGGACATTTCTTAGTTTTTGTTCAGTAGTAGCCAAACTCTCCTGCCTTTGTTGAAAACTGTACTGTATATTATCGTCATGCAGTATTCTCATACATTTTAAGCACAATGATGCAAAATGCCCTACAGACTGTACGTCTGAGAGTACAGCACTGGTAAAAGAAGAATGAACACAATACAAAGAGAAGTTAGCTGCATTGCTGTAGACAATACTCATAAACGGTTGTGTGATCAGTCATTGCACTAAATATGTAAGTAACAGATGTACAAATAACTGAGAGAATACAAGTGTTATATGTGAACTACGGTGGTGGTGCTGCGGTAGCATTGTCGCCTCATAGTAAGACGCTGTCCAGTTCGATTCTCAGCTAGAGCGTCTTCTGTGTGGAGATATGTGTGAATGGGCATACCTTCGTTGAAGGTTGTGCGTCAGACCTGGCAAGTCGGCACATCATAATCTACTGCCAATCATTAGCGGACCGGAGTTCCGCTGTGGCGACCCCAAACTGGGAAAAGCCAAAAGACACAACATACAAGTGTTATATGTCTTGTTAATACTGTGTTGGAAATGGGACTTGCTTGTTTGCATAATGATTTGCATTCCTGCCACAAAGCTGTTTCTGTGGCAAGAGAGATAATACACCCTTTCTGTGTTTTGTAGGTTCATTAGTCTGACAGCTCAAATCCATAGTTGTATAAAAATCTGTAATGTGTGTTAAAATGTATTTTATAATTTTTAAATTTTTTTTTATAATATTAATATTTGCACTGTGTGATGCTTAGCGCAAACGTGGTGAAATGGATAAGTAAATTAAATTTAATGTTAGTTACTGCTATGATAAAGACTGCATAAATTACACCTGTGAATCAAGTGTGTACACAGCATACCTTGTAAACACAATAAAGTGAATTGCATATAGTATATTTGGATCATGGTTCAAGTCTCGCATTTATCTTTTAATGATGAAGCCTAATAAACACTTGTTACAAGAATAATGTATGTCAGGCTTTGCCTGTCATGTTTGTGTGCCGCTTACCTTCACACAAATGGTCAAGACAACAAGCAGACATTGTCAGTTTCATAAAAACCCTCTAAGCAATGTTGCACAATGGCCTGCAACACCTGTAGGTCCAGAGCACATGCAGTCAGTTTCAAAAAGGATACATGGTTTCATCTTTTGGTTACCATTGTGAAAACTGACTAAGCAGTGTTGTGTGATGGTCCACAACACATGCAAGGTCCAGAACACCTGCAGACACCAAGGAGACACTTGTCAGTTTCAAAACGGATACATTCTACCATATGTGGTTTTTCACCAATCAAACAAGGTAAGCGATGTTGTGCAGTGATCAGCACATACATAGTAACAAATGTGAAAATATAGAGCTGCTGCCTAGTTGTTGCTGTGGCAGAAGTTAAGGGTTACAATACATGTAAGCCTGAGTTCTAATACATCAAAGTCCAAAGTTTTATTACTGCTCTTCCAGTTTACTTTATATAACAATATTAGCATACACAGAATATCATATATATATATATATATATATATATATATATATATATATATATATATATATATATATACATATATATATATTAAATGTGTAACTGTGTATCAGTAGAAATAGGGTTCTACAATTAAACATTTATTTTCTGAACTTTCATGTCAAACACATGCATAGTTAAACACCCAGCTCTTTAATGTATATGTATAACTAATGAGATGGTCTGACAAACAAAGTCTCAGTTGCAACGAGCACTCTACACAGTGATGACTATAAAAATTTAGTTATAGCCCATGCATCTCTGTAGCAACTGGTATAAGTTAATGTTCCCAATACAGGTGATCCAGGGTTATAATCTAGCACACTTCCAATTTTATTAATGCTTATCCATGCAATTTAAAAAAATAAATAATGATGAAACATAATTATAAATAACAATAAACATGTATAGCAATGGAGCTCAAATTAATTATATGTGTGACTGAGGGTTCATAAGTTCATAGGTGTGTACTAGGCTAATGGGCCTGGAGCTTTTATAAGCCTAGCCCAGAGAAGTACCCTGGCATAATGCCATCTGACGTCAGTTCTCAGTGCCTCTATCAAGTATAGCTATTACTCATCCACTAATCAAGATCTCTCTTGAAGAGCTCTGCTTGACATGTATGGGTAGTCTATTCCAGAGCATGGGCAGTCTCTGCGTGAGGAACCTGTCCCTCCAGTATGTTCTGTTGATTGTGGTAATAAGGTTGAGGTCTCTGGAGCATGGGGTGCAGAGGGATTGGGATTTCTTTAGATGTAGCATTTCTAACAGAGCTGGGTCAGACATGGTTTTGTAAGTCAAGCAGAGATTGCCTCTAAGTAGGCGATATAAGACAGAGAATAACTGGGGTCTTTTGAGTCTGCCCAAGTAGGACATGTTTAATGCCTAGGATCCTCTTCAAGAGATACTTTTGTGGCCTCTCCAGCTGTTGCAGGTGGCTAGTGAGGTCCATGCCAAATGGGGCATTATACTCGATTGGTCTAGTGAGGGAAGAGTAGAGAGAGAGAGAGAGAGAGACAATGTCCTCTTTCTTCCTGGATGCAAAACCCTTGGTAATGAGATATGCCACATAGAAGGACTTTCTGACCACACTGGCAACATGGAGGTTGAAGGAGAGGTTGCCATAAACCTGCATCCCCAGATCTCTTATAATACCTTCAGTGTTCAGTGGGCTCCCATCGATGTGGTAATTAGTGGAAACTGAGTTTTTACCAAAGGGGATGATGATGCATTTTTTGGCATTAAGCTTAAGGCCATGGTTTTGACACCAGTCATTGGTCTCAGTGAGGCCTTTCTGTAGGATGTCTGCATCACTTGCGTAGTTAATAATGGCTCTCAGCTTGCAGTCATCTGCAAACTTGGTCAGCCAGAGTCCCTTTGTGTTGGCCTGGACTTCTGAGACATAGATGCTGAACAGGAGAGGACCCAGGACCATTCCCTTTGGGACTCCACTCATGACTGGTCAGCAGTCTGACTTGGAGTCCACTACTTTCATGCTGTGTGTTCTATCTGTGAGTCAATTTGCAACCCACCTAGTGATATAGGGGTTGATGCCTAGTTTGGTGAGTTTATCATTGACTGACAATTATGTTTCTGTAATTATAATTGTCTTTTCCAACCTTGGATGGATTCCAGTAATAGTCATGCACACATGAATGTATAAACCTGGACCTTGTGAAGTCACACACATACATGGTTAACCTCTCACTCTGCCATGTAATAAGAATGTCTAAAAAGCACTTATTTTGTGACAAGGATGAAAAACCACTTATGTAGAAGAATATGTTTTGTCTGTTTTATGTAGGTTTGAATCCCAGATGTACAAATTACTTTCATCAGTACACGAAAATGTGTCAGGTCATAAAATGTATACCCCTAATACATGTCTGCAAAGTTAAATCAACTGACAAGTATAGCAGCATCCAAACCAAAAACTAACCGCAACTGTCACATTACCCTCCTTAGTTCATAAACTGCCTTCCTCTGTGTTTGACACTGTTGGTCTTTGATTAACATTGCACAAACATGGTTGGCATGGTTGTTTGAGTTTAAGCACTAGCTGTAAAATGCAATATCTTGAATTGGCAGGAAAACACTCTGTTTGACCTGTACAGACATGGCAGGAGGTAGAAGTGTAGGTGCCCAATTTAGGGCTCAAACTTGGGGTATAGAGGAGTCCAGAATACTCATCAAACTCCTTGTAAAGAGCCACAGCCATAGGCTACTGCAGGAGGATTATACTGGGTCTCATTAATAACCAGAGACTTGAAATAGTCTGACCAAGGCTATCTCCAGTGGAGAAAAATGCAGGCACCACTATAATTACCTGAAAAGTTGGAGGAAGGAACAACTCAGCCAGTGGCTGGATACGTTTAGGACTGCTGACACCTCACAGCTGTGTAAGTATACAGATAAATATACTTAAAATTAGACAGAAAAATGGATATATATGTATCCAATTTTTTTAATGGTTAATTAATTTTGGCAGCACACCACAGTGGTGAGCATGCACTCCCTTTCTATAATTTTAATTCCCTCACTACAATTACTTTCAACTCTTTTCTTATTACCAAAAGCTCTGCCCTTCCTCTCTGTTGTAACTAAGCCTAACATATCCATGTTAATCTCCCAACTCCCTCTCCACTCCCTTAAAGTCCCACACCTATACAATCAGAACCCCCTCCAAATTATTGTAAATACTTCCCAAGCATTTTTCTTTTTACATTTTCAACACACAGGTTGGTGTATCATTTTAGAGTAAGCATTTTGAAAAAACTCCTGAGCATACTGATTGTTTCTTTCTCAATCTGTTTTTGGGAAATACAAATCACTGAGGTCAGGCATAACCCCGCTCCATTCTCCCTCACTACTGATTGGGCTCACTCTGTTCCTCTACCCTACCTCCAATCCCACCCACCCCATTACAATTTCCATTATACCATCCACTCCCTTCCCTTCCTCCACCATCAGCCACTAATACTCTACTTGATTCCAAATCTTAGTTACATCACTTCCTCCCTTAATTTAACACACCCTGTTTATAACCCTCTATTCTCCTTTAAATATGCACCATCTTATTACCCTAACATCTTATCACTCACTCCTTCTTTCTCCACTCCTATGCCCACCTACCTACTTCACCTATAATATTCATTCTACCCCTTCCTTTTTTAATATCGCCCCAAACCTATTCAACCTCTCCACCTCATGTACCCACAAACTATCTGGGCTGTATATTCTCCCCCCTGCCTACAAATCTAGATCAATGTTACATAAACTACACTTCAGTACCACATTACTGTCTGTACCCACTAACAAATTACTTATATCTGGGGACATCCACCCTAACCCTGGCCCCTCTCCCTCTTTTCTCAACTATAGACCCACTTTCTCTTCTACCTCCCCTCCTTCTCTAAATATCTCTTTCCATTGCCAACCATTTACACAAAATCCTTCCATATCTAAACACCTGAATATATACTCTCTAAACATTCAAAGCCTAACCGATAAAATTACTGAGTTCCACAGTTGGATAGCCCATAAAATCCCTCATATCCTAGCCTTATATGAAACCTGGCTTAAACCACAAATCACTAATAATGAAATTCTCCCACCATGCTACAATATCTACCGCTCTGATAGACTGTCTAAAAGAGGGAGTGGTGTAGCTATCCTCTACTCCAATAGCCTCAACCTCTCTCTGTTCCTCTCACCCATCCCTGACTTCCACCCAGCCGAACTAATTATCCTAAACTGCCACCTTAACCCTCATAAAAAAATTAACTGTTGCCTCCATATACATCCCTACCGGGAACAATTTGGCCATACTTGAAAATATCCTATCTTGGTTTTCCAATAATATACCCTATGAAACTCTCATCTTAGAAAATGTCGCCTTAGATTGGTCTAAACTGAAAACAGACCCTCCACAACTATCAACCTATTCTGGTTCCACCAACTTATATCTTCCCCCACCCACCAACACAAAAACTCAACCTCCAGCTCTATAATTGACTGGATACTCACTAACTGTCCCCACCATTACCATACCCCTAACACCATACCTGACCAACTCAGTGACCACCTCCCAACCTCTGTTTTTAGATACACTAACCATCCTCCCAAACCCCACCAGTTTAGGAACTGCTGCAAACTCACTAATTTTAATGCAGCCCATTTTAACTCTGTTCTATTTGCCATTGACTGGTCCATCCTTAAATATATTCCTCTTGATCGTGCAGATAATAAATTCAATACCATTTTCATGAATACACTAAATTCCTTTGCACCCTATAGAAATATTAGAATGAAACCCAACTCTGCTCCCTTGCTTTCCAAAGAAACTAAGTCCCTTATGCTAAAAAGAGACAGAGCTTGGAAATCTTGGATAAAAACAAAGGAATTACCTCTACTACACAATTATAGACATCTCAGAAATCTTATTAAGAAACTAACCCTTAATGACAAAAGTTTCTTCTACAACTCTGACCAACTTAATTGCAATTCCAGTCCCAGAAAGTTCTGTTCTACTGTTAATGAAATCCTTTCTCCTGGCTGTCCTTCAACTCCCTGCTCCTACCCAAATACATCCCCCCTTTAAACTGCAACTCCCCTCAACAAGCATTTTATGGACACCATACAAGCACTCACTCCTTCCAAATGCAACACTACTTCACCATCTACCCACCTCAATCCTGCTAACAAACTTCTATTCAATCTACATTCAGTTCCTACATCCTATATCAGATCTCTTCTCCAAAAGCTCAAACCCTGCTCCCCACCACTGATGATCTTCCCCCTATCTTCCTCAAACTTGCTGCTGATTCCATACCCAGCATCCATACTTATTAATAGATCTAGTCTTGAATCCACTGTTCCTATCCTACAGAAATCCTTTTTCACTATTCCCCTGCACAAAGGGGGCAATTCCACAGACCCATCCAACTTCTGCCCAATAGTGATCCTATTCCTCCTCTCTAAGATTCTTGAAAAATGCATCCACACACAACTACTCAAATATCTCCTTCAGCAAAATCTTCTCACACCCACTCAGCATGGATTCCATCCCAACAACAGTACTACTACTGCCCTCTTATCCTTTAATCATATCATTGCTGAGGCCCTAGACAACAATAAACTCATATCTTGTCTCTTTATTGATCTTTTCAAAGCCTTTGATATAGTCTCCCATCCCTTTCTGCTTTCTTAACTTTCAGATCTTAATCTATCCACTTCCTCTCTTGCCTGGTTTTCCAGTTACCTATCTAGAAGACAGCAGTCTGTGAAATGGCTCTCTTGCTCCTCTCCTTTCATGCCAGTCCAGTCCATACAGGGGTACTACAAGGTTCCATTCTGGGTCCTCTGCTTTTCAATGTCTTTACCAATAATCTTTACACAATCCTCCCTCATCCAATATGCGGATGACTCAACTCTCATCTCCATCTCTGATAATATGTCTGAACTTCAAATAATTTCCCAGCAAGCCTTTCTATACACAGAACTATGGTTGTCCAGTAATCTACTCATCCTTAACCCTAAAAAGACCAAACTCTAACTGTTTCTTCCCCAATCTCTTAATTATCACAAAACTACCTTTACTATTACCTCCTCAAATAACACAATGATCAAACCAGAAACTCACACTAAACTCCTTGGAGTAATCATTGATGATGAACTCAAATTCAATTCGCACATTCTCCAATGCCTAAAAAAGACACACCAGAAACTTGGTCTATTGTAGCATAATAAAAAGTTTCTAACTACAAATGCTAGACTCTCTCTTGCTCAAGCTCTTCTTCTCCCCTCCCTTCTACATGCTGCCCCAATACTTACTAACATCCAAACCACAACCCTGAATAAACTTCAACAAACATACCACAAGAAAGCTAGCTTTATCACAAACTCTCCATACAATACTCATCACTGTCTAGCATTAAACTCCCTCCACTGGTTTGAATTCCCTCACCTTCTACATCTATCCCAATTTCAAATGTCACATGCCGTCCTCTATAAACCTTCATCCTGTTCTGGTCCCTCTTCCCTCATCTCAATTTATACCCCTTCTCAGACTCTCCGTACCTCCAGTCAACAACTATTAAACATTTACTAACTCAAAACAACAGTAGGCAAACTACTATATAAACACTCCATCACCCAAGTTTGGAACAAACTACCAAGAGAAAGTTGATCCATTATTCACCCATCCCACTTTAAGAAAAAACCTCAAACTCCATCTACTAAACTCTAAACTTTGGCCTTGTCAAGCCCCACCCTAACGTCCCTTACCCCCCCATATACAGCCTCTTTCAGTCTCTCCCCATACTGTTAGTATTCCTCCTCATTGGATACTTTCTAAACTGTACAATTCAATATGGCTGACCTTAAACTAGTGGTTGTAAATATGCAAATATTATTGTTACTTAATTTTCTTTTTCCTATGTACACATTGTTTTTTTTTTTGTCTCCACTTTCTTGCTTATGTCTTAAACATCATTGTATAAATACTTTTTGATCCGATTGTTTTTGATTTTACTGGAAACTGTTTGTATACTGGAGCTTTTCTCCTGGGGTCTCAACTGAAAACAGCTCCCATGGCCAGCTGGACTAACTTGGCTAACAAATGCAATAAATAAATAAATAAATAAATAAATATAGCCAAGACTGGTCTGTATAATGCACTTCTCCTTTTCTCCCATTTTTCATTTACAGTCACCCAGGAGAGATTAGTGAACAGACTTGCCCATGATAAGCCTTTGGAAAGAATATGAGAAACAAGGGGGATGTATGCAGCATAAAAGAATATTATTTAATCAAATATATTGCTCTTGTATACATCGGTGTAAAATCAAGCATACATGCTTCAGTCTGTTGCTCAAGTATTATGTAGTAATTTCAACAAAATTGGAATACATGGCATGCTATTAACTTAATTTGTATTATATGATCAAGCATATGTGCAATATACCTTCAGTCATAGTTTGTAGTTGTTAAAAAGTATACTTGATGTAAAAGTAAAATTATTTTTATTTATATTGTACTAATTTATTATATGTCACATATGATGGTACTAATTACCTTCTTCTTTTTTTATCTCTTACCCCGCCCCTTATCTCCCTTTTTTATTTTTATGTATGTGGTCACAACATTCTGATGTCATCAATTTCTAACAACTCACAGAATTATTTACAGCACAGGGAGGTAGGCCATCCAGTGTGGCTCAGCCTGCCCCCTCCAATGACTGCTACACTGATGCCCACCACATCTGGGAATTAACCTGACAGTACTACCTCTGCAGTCCCTGCAGGACCTGAGCCCTCCACATCAGATAGCATTACCCTGGTAGCTGGTTTAGTGGTACCATCCAAGGAGTCTTGGGGGAGATGGTAATTGTGTCACCCACCAGGAGATGCTATGCATGATGCATGAGGTCATGGAAAGCATCATTGATGCATGGCTCAACTGGATGGGGAGGATGTTTGCTGGAATGCTGGGCAAACGGAAACATCAAGCACTCCAACAGCAAGCTCAGGAGTGGGACAGTGATGACAGTTCTAAAGGTGAGGACACTGGCCCCATGTTTGATGGGCATGGGCATCTGATGCCCCCTTCCTATCCCCACTAATGATGTCCCCAGCCTGTTATGGCTCTTACCATCCCTATGTCTTGTCTTGTATGTCCTGTTTGTCTGCAGCCACTTCCTCACCTGCTCTAATTACCTGACCTTGACATACCTATGTCTCTTACCCAACATTCCTCTCTTACAGAAGCAAATACAAAAAAAATGGGCACTTCTTGTCCCCCCCCCCCACAAAAAAAAAAAATATATATATATATATATATATATATATATATATACATCCCATACATAGCTCTCCACTTTGCACGTGTATTTTCATGACACATTTGATTTGGCCCAACTGGCTATTCATCATTACTGCATTGTTGTCACCCTTTATTTAGGTGACAGTCCAGATTCATCCAATATTCTATCCATTTTCATTTTACATTGCTGAAAATGTGGATAGCTATGGTTCTTTCCTAATTTTTTCCTGCACATTCCTATATTGCTTTCCCTTTGTTTTTCACCCTGCTTGCCCCTCATTTCATCACTTTCGTACCTACACCATTTTCATACCATTAATCTGGTCAAAAAAATAAAATCACACACCACACACATAAATACAAAATTACCAATGAAACCCTTCACTTTTGCCCTCTGTGTTTGCATGGAGTTTCACATTGTGCACCAGTGTAGAGTGATGGTGAATGGCTCTTCACATCCTATGGCATGGTGCAGTTAGCTCTGCGCAATGCTACTTAAACCCACTGTACTCAAGAAACACAGAGTTAAATTAGAATAAAGACACTCATATTAAATATTTCATATAAAATATTTATTTAGACTGAGTGTATAAGTATGAAACTCCATATGTGTACTGTTGACATAAATCACTTGGGTACTGTTTGTTTTTATACTGTACTTTACTGTAGTCATTCCCTCTTACATTTCTAATAATTATCACATGTAATTATTTAATTACATTGTGAATATATATGCAAAAACATTAAAGCTGGATTTTAACCCTGTATCATCTGCTCTAAAAATAAGAGCTCATTGCTGTTACACCTGCTGCCACAGAATCAGCTAGGCAACGGGTGTTTTTCTTCCACTTAGTACTTTTTCTAAGTACTGACTGCAACACCTCTCCATTTAGTGTGTTTGTATGGAGGAAAGTGAACCAATAGAACTCTTAGCATTTTCTCAATGAAGCAGAGACCCATGTTTGCTCTTTGCTTAACTACGGGCAAATGGGGAAAGCAGTATAAATACTTTTTTAAGGTTATACAGTTTATGACACAACAAGGAATAGCCACCCGGCAGTGTAAACCTTGGCTTGAGATGCTTGTCACTGTTGAAGTGACACCCTGACCCCATGTGCAGAATGAGAAAAGGGGTTAAGGATGGATGGATGAATTTATAATATGAACTAGTTATGAGCACCATAGTATCTGTTAGATGTGTCTACCATAGCCAGTATGGATAATTCCTTCTCATGTTCAAGTAGGAGTCCTTAAATGTGTATCTTACATATGTGAACACTTTGCCATCTATCAAGCAAACTAGCTGCTCAGCTGTGAGCTATGGAAAGTGTTTATTAGCATGTATTATTTTTGTTTACCGCCCAGTTAGTCTTCATCCCATTAAAATCCATGTAAAAACACAAGCAAAGAGAAAGCAGTTTTTAATGACTGAATACATATTTACACTCAGTCATGTGTTACCTGCAGCCATGCACCTGAAACTTGTACTTGTTCCCAAATGTCATCTACACTACAGACATAAATAGCAAAACTGCATTATTACATACAATGTACACTTTAATAATGACAACAGACATTCTGATTGTGTTATAAATGCATTAATGTGAACAGCAATTCTTCACAAATATGAACACAAATATGATCACAAAAAATATGTGTGTCTGTATGTGACATTTGAAGTGTTTAGTCAACATAATGTACTGGAAAACAACTGCATATGTCTCATTTCTTCTACTTACATTCCTGACAGCGTTTTGGATCTAGTTTGACAAGCTGTCTCTTAAAGTATACCTGCACATTGGAAACAGAACAGGAAATAGTACATCCACACTTTGCACCCCACTCTCATAACAGGATATGTTAACCAGATTGCATGATGAGGATGGCATCATCTATAAAGACCACTATGACAAGCCAAATACATACTTAAGGGGTGTTGCAATCATTAAATACTGTGTTTTGCAGATGAGAACAAAATACTTACATGTGTGTTAAATAAGCACAGCTACATTATGTTTGTGTCTCTATGTATATGTAAGTGTGTGTGCATAGTCAGAGGAACATCAGTCTGTATCCTACAATCATCAATCCAGTCCAATGAAGAACTAATATCTTGACAGTTGTACATGGCTACCCAGCCATTTCATGGAGGCCTCACATTTTCTCTCAAACATCCAATGAGGATGTCATCCACAATAAAATGTCCAGCAGCACTGTAAAAGTCAGAATTGTGCAGTGGCACTTGCATTCAGTGCTGAGTTCTCTAGCTGGTGTACCTAGTTTAGTGGGGATTCTAATCTTAATGCAGTCAACTGGTGTGTGTGCAAGTAGTCAAAAGAGCATAACTGTGTATCTTACTGTCAGTAATACAGTCCCATGGTGAAGAAATAGTTTTGACAGTTGTACGTGGCTACCTAGTAATTTCATACAGGCTTCCCAACATCTTCTCTCAAACATATAATGAAGATGTCATCCACTATAAATTGTCCAACAGCACTGCAAAAGTCAGACTTGTGCTGTGATGCTTGCATTAAGTACTGCATTCTGTAAATAGGTAGGGGTTATATACTCACTGCTGTCAACTGGTGTGTGTGTGTGTGTGTGTGTGTGTGTGTGTGTGTGTGTGTGTGTGTGTGTGTGTGTGTGTGTGTGTGAGTTTTGTGTGTGTGTCTGTGTTCACTTGGTTGACATTCAAGAGACCATTTTAGACTAGCATGTGAGGCACTCCTACTACCATCTTCTTCTCACCCGACACTGCTGATGTCGTCAGCTATAAAGTGCTGTCTGAGACTTGAAATGCCATACTTGTGATGTGGAGCTTGCATTAAGTACTTTGCTGTGTAGATAGGTAGGGTTATACTCTCACTGCAGTCAACTGGTTTGTGTGTGCATTCAACAACCTGTATGGTGACAATTTTAGAATGATATGTGAGTCCACAGTTATGTCAGACACTCCTCCGAACATTGTAACATACACTGTTGATGTCATCCTGTATAACATGCACTCTGACAGTATTCAAGAGAAACCTGTGCTGTGGCAGGAACATTAAGTACTGTGTTCTCAAGCTACTTTATCTAAATGTATAGGACTCTAATCTGACAGCAGGTAACCTGAGTGTATATACATCTAAATATTACTTTTGAGATAATTTTACACAGAGATGTGACTCCACATCCATGACAGACACTCCTCCTTACACATTTTTCTTAGTATATAGTGATGCTATCATACGCCATAAAGTGCAAAGTGACAATGTGAAAGTCAGGTATATGTGGTGGAGCTAGTATTACATTGCATGGCATTCATCTTCTATATGTACACTGGTTGCAATGTTCAAATCATGCCCAGTCTACTGATGTATGTGTGGATGGTGATACATTATGGTCATTGTATGATCTTTGGAATCACTATTCATTATTTGATCTTTGGAATCACTATTTATTTCATCACCACTTAGAAGAACCTTTAATGTAGCACCATGTATCCACTATCATCTTTTTTTCCTCTGGCCACATGACATACTTCTTGCAGAGGAGTGGAGGATTCCCAGATGTCAAATATGCATGCACACATCATGAAGCAGAGTCCTTCCATGAGATTCTGAACACCATCACCAGACCACTGGCTGTATGATTGTTACTTCTGTTATGGTGTGGTGCACATGTCCCATATGACCAGTGGCAGAATGTAAAGCAATCCAACAAAATACACACATATTCACAATAATCTTACTATCATCAGCCATATAGGTATAGGGAGTGTTTTAAATAGCTAATGATGTATAGAATTTTATGTGATGTTGGCCATTAGCTTAATAATGTCCTATGACCCTGTGAACATTTGACGTGACAATGTTGCTGTCATTGACATGTGCTCTGTTGAGGTGTGGATGTACAGCATGGCTCCAAGAGGGTATTACAGTCTGTGATCTGAGCTAATGTACTGATGGCCATTGATACAATTGCATTACATACTCTTTCTGTAACATGTGTAGTAAGATGGCTCCTGGGAATTGTTGACATGGTATGATACACTTTTATGTATATTGTTGGCTTACTAGGACATGAGTTTCTGTAGTGGAGCAGGTCAACATTCTACACAGTTCTCATTCCCCATCACAGTGACACTTGCAGTATGGCACATGTGTGCATGTATTTACCTACCATCATTACATGCTCTGTGACAGACATCAATATAAATTCATGCTGATTACATGGGCATATAAGTTTTGTTTCATTGATGTGCTGTAATGCTATGATATACACACAATATCACATGTTTTGATTCAATTGCAACCTTGAGGAATTCATTGTATGTGCAGTTGTATCGCTATTCCCAAGGACTACTGAGGTGGTCAGCAGTACCACTGTGTGACTATTAGCATTTGTGTCAGGAAATGTTCTTTATGAGCCACAATCAACTGATTTGTAATGTGTCTTTATATGGCATCAGGCCACTCAAAGACAGCTTTCTCATGAAACACATATAGGCATATGTTGTGCAATTGATGTAATTATGTGACACTGGTACAGGTGTATGACTGTGTGAACAGTACCAGTGTGTGGAATGTGAAGCATGACCAAGGTTGTATTTGGAGGTGCTTTCATAAATCATTTATTTCAATAAATGTGAATGTTAAGGGGAATACAGAGCTAAGTGCAGAGCTGTTTGTGGATGCCAGCAGACATACTCAACCAGAGGAAATAGACAATCTGCTAACTGACTGTTTGTCTCACACTTCACCCCCCCCATGCCACTGGCCATTAGGCAAGGTATACATGCAAATGTTACTCAATTTTTCTTCTGAGGAGGGCACCTCATCTGTGTTCTCTCTATGGCTAATAACACAGAATCAATGGGCCCTGACAACATCACATGTTGATTATAGCATTGCTTATAACCAGACCTACCAGACACAGTTGAATCCCTATTTAAACACAGCCTCCAGACAGCCTATGTTCTTATGGAAGGGGGTACAGCAACAGTCATCTATCTGACTGGAGTGGACCATTACCTGATGCATGGAGTTATTGACCCATACTCATGGCTTTCCTCATCTGTGAGGCAGACCAAAGAGTCATCATGGACATTATCAAGAAGGATAGAGGTAATCTCCTGATTGTATACCAAACCCATGTTTGATTTGTTAAGGCTAAATCATGTTTGATGTCTTCAAGAAGGTCACCAAGGGCATGCATGAGGAAAACACTATCATCCTGCATAAATTGACCTGGTTAAGGCATTTCACACAAATCAACACTCAGGTATTACAGATAAACTGTCTCAAGTGGGCATAAACACTTCACCAAGTGAGTAGACAAATGAATCACATACATGATAGAAAATGTCAAAGTCTGTGAAGTTGCCACTATCTAGAGTCCAGTGGCAAGGTCCATATCTCAGGATTCTGTACTAGGCCCTTTGCTGTTCAGTATTTAATTCTCAGACGTCAAGACTAGCTTACACGTCCTTTGTCTAAACAGCTTTGTGGAGGACTGCAAATTGTGGACAATCACTGAATCCAAGATTTGTATTGGTATAATGCATATAGTATTAAGACACACAAAGGATTGTTGCCAGAGCTGTGGAGACCCAGTAGATGAACAAAAATCATGGGGGGAGTAGTTCCTTTATGAAAGCAAATTCACGCTAATTACAATATAGACAGGACATCCCTATGAGCGGACCAAGTGGTATGTGACATGTGTACTCAGGTAGATGGTATGTGGAATATCCACCAACATGTGCCCACAGTGGTAATTCATCCCTTGTATGCAGCACAATTCCTGAGTATGTGCGGGACATCCACATCAAGGGGCATTATAGACAGTTCTCAATCTTTATTGCACCAGTAACTGAGTACAAGGCACCTTTTGCACGTGCCTCATAATACATCTTCTGGAGATAATCTACTCAAGTGTATCACTTTTGCCACACTGAGCACCCACACATCTTATCAGCCATACCCAAGTATTAGTTTTAATGCATAACTATTAGGAGTTGACAGTGCAGGGCTCCCTTCAAGGTGTTATACAAGATGCACATATTCCTGTGATGCACACAGTAAATACAGAGCTGATTGATGACATTGATGGCATGGGTTACTTTCATGAAAGTGTGGATTGTGGCTTATATATGCCATGCAAAGCAACTAGACAAGAGTGCTCATAATTTAAATGACAGGTGTAAGAGTGTCCCTCTTAACACCTCCAAAAGATATTAGTTTTTGAGGAAGGTGTGCGTGATTCCTGTTATGGATTACTGACAAATCATAACAGTTGTATGAGTGTATTCATACAGAACATGTATAATAACTCACAATCAGATATTTTATGTTAATGACACAGATTAATTGGGTTATTATTCTGATATTGCCTATGATTGTGCATGCTTCTGTCTACTGTTGTCCATGAGTCTGTTGAATGTGTCCTGCTTGGTTGAGACCTATGCTGACATTACATTCATATTCAAGCAACTCATTTTGCACATCTTAATAATATGCACCTACCCCCTGTTGTATATTGTGTCCTTGATAAATGTTCTCTCCAGTGATCATGTCAGGATGCTTATATCAGAAAAATTCTTCTCCACTGATATGTCACCTTGTGTGACAGTCACATAATATACAATAACTGTGTGATGATATAATTATACCCACACAGGAGGTTTAAATATTAATACATACTGTATCATGTAGATATGTGATCACTGTTCTTGCTATAGCTGTGTTTTCTTTGTGGTGTACATACATTGACATGTCCTCATCTGCAGTACATTACCAAGTTTCACTTGTCCTCTTTCCTTGTGTTAATTCCTACATTTCATGTGTGTGGCCCTTTTCAATACACACACTACCCCAGAATAATTATTTATAATGCAGTCTATGTACCCTTGCTGATCAATACCAAAACTTTTATTCAGTATGCCTAAAACAGGTTTTCATGCTAGTCTACACTGGCTATACTTTCCGATAATGTGTTAGAACTTTATACATTGCCTTATATTTTATTTATTTATTTTATTTATTTATTTTACATTTGTTTACCAGGAAAGTCCAACTTTTCTCAGTGGAGGCCCGGGGAGAAAAGCTCCAGATACATTTTAGACAGTTCTACACAGGTCAAACAATTACAAATCACATATTACACAGTTCCGTTTCACAGGTCAAAAAAAGTACAAATCACCAGGTTATATAGCACGGATATCTATTAATAATAGTTGGCAAAAGATGACATACATGAAATACAATGAAAAACATTTGCTGATATTTTCACATATCAGAACACAGTGAGGAACCATAGTAGATAGTTTAATATGTAGGTAGTACCAGTATAATACTTCACATAGAAGCTTTGAATGTTATTTGACAAGTATAGCATTTTTATTATATATCCAGGTAGGTGGTGCAGTTATAGTAAATATATTTGCTGGACTATTTGCTCTATGGAAATTAGATTAAGATTAGGTTTAGATGAGGCATGAGTAGGTGAACAATGTTTATCCTGGGGAGTCACAGGAGCATAACCAGGAATCCATGTAGTATGCTTTGAGAAGCTTTTTGAATTGGGTAGTGGAGCACATCGAAGTTAGGTGGTAGGGTAAGAAGTTACAAGCTTTAGCTGTGGGATAGCTAAAGAAAGATTTTCCTGCATCATTCTTATGTTTGATTACTTCTAGGCGGTTTTGGGTGCTGCATCTTAAGGTTCTAGTGGTGGAATAAGGTATAATTAAATTTTGTAGAGCTGGAGTTTTAGTTGATTGGTAGTATATTTTATGTGTAAATGACAATTGGTTGAGTTTCAATAGCTGAGGTAGCTCAAGCTACCCCAGTTGCTTGAGAGCTACACAGTGATTGGTCTTACATGGGGTTTCAGTAGCAAATCTAGCAATCTTGTTATAGCAGGTTTCTACTTGTGTAGGTCAGTTTTGCAGAGGTTAGTAAGTATTGGAGATGTAGACAGTAGATGTGTTCTGGCTATGGTTGGTTTAGTTTGTTTAGTACGAAAATGTTTATTGCGATAAAGGAGATCAAGGTTTTTATGAACCTTTTTGATAGTTTGGGCTATATGAATTTGATATTTAAGACTGCAATCTATTTCTAACTCTAAGAGTTTAGTGTGGGAGGTAGGGCTAATTGTTATTTTGTTTCTGGATGTGATGGTGAAGGTGTCATATGGGGGACTGGATTTACCTGTGTTGAATAGGAGAAGTTTTGTTTTATTTGGATTCAGGATTAGCTGAGAGTTAGTGAACCAAGTCTCGGCTTGAGAGAAGGACTGTTGAGTTTGGGAGTATAGGTCATCTAATGTTTGTGCTGCACAAATCAGGGTGGTATCATCAGCATATTGTACTACTGAGGCATTAAGTGTGGAGGATGAGAGTGGGTTGGTAAATTGAGAGAAGAGTAGTGGGCCAAGTATGGAGTCCTGAGGGACACCTATGGTAACAGGCAGAGGAGAGGATAGTTGGTTGTGCCATTTCACTGCTTGTTGATGACCTGATAGGTAGCTTTTAAACCATGTTATAAAGTGTGTGCTGATATTTATGGTGGCTAGTGTGTTAAGGAGACTGTTATGGTTGACCATGTCGAAGGCCTTAGACAGGTCTAGAAGAATGGCTGAAACTAGCTGTCCTTTGTTTCTGTGGTGGTTAACAGTATTGGGGATTATAATAAGCCCTGGAAGTCATTGTGACTGTCCGTGCAATGCCGCAGAGCTAGTTTTCTCCTGGGGAAGCAGGTTTGCATATCTGCAGGTGTTCAAGGTGCTTTACATGGTTTCCTGGCTGGCAACACTTTTGCTAGCCATGAAATCAAGCTTGTATTCGTGTAAGCACAATGCACAGCATGTATATGCAATTAGCATTGCTACTCATCTCGCTAACATATAAACTCCATGTAGGCTGCGAGCTAAGCCTACACTGAGTTTACTGAATACCAGGAGGAGGTATATATTTTATAATGAATGGCATTTCTGTGTTAGGTTCTGTGTCAGGTATAACATTTGGGAATAAAGATGTAAGCAAAATTCAATGGGGAAAAAAAACAATAGAAGAAATAAAGAGAACCTGTATTTTTTGGAGAATATATAAATTATCACTGTGAAACAAAGCTTATTTGATTATTTCAGTATTGATGAGAAAAATAGCATACTTAGAATGTGTATTTATGTTGCCAACAGTATTTGAAAAAAGGAATGATTGCAGATAATAGGGTTCTAGATTAAACCTAGTACAAAGAGGAGTTTTTTATATAAATAAAGAAGGGGGTTTAGGGTTAATTATCGTAGTGGTATATGCTGCTTCATTAAATTGGTACAGTGTGTTAAAGTGGATCAGTGAAAAATATGAAAGATTAGTCATAAAATTGTATAAATATAAGTATGATAAATGCTGAGGTATTGTAAAAAAGAGTGAATGAGAAAAAAGTGTATAAATGAAGAAATAAAATGCTACCAAAAAAAATATTTTTGTGGAAAATAAAAATTGATGATACAGAAAAACATAGAAAAGTGTGGTATAACAATGTAATGATAACATATTACTATGCAAAACCATGGGAAAACTCTATCAGATGAAAAAATTAAAGCATAAAAAATAAGAAGAAAATGGTGTAATCAGAAAGCAAAAGTTAAAGATTTTTTTTGTGGAAACTGCTAATACGTAAATTACCATAAAGGGAAATATGCCATATAAAACGAAAAGTGCTAGAATGTCCCCAGAATTCAATAAAGTTTGTGCAGACAGTCACAATCTTCCCTCAGCAGCATGCCATGCATTTTACCAGTGTGGCATGCCTGAGGGAGGTCTGAACAACACGGATATTGAATCCGTGTAACACAGACGACACACACATATACCTGTCAGCCCTTTAAGCTGACTGAATGGGGTACAGAATTTATTTCACTAATTTGGATTTATTTTAATTGTTTTTTTTACTTTATGTGCTTGTTTGCATGATACAGTACATTATTTAGCTTAGTTTTACGCAGCCATACATTAGACATGCACCAGACATCTAAAAATAAAAACTGGATGCATTCAATTTTTATTTTTTTGTGCTTGTTTGGATGATGCGGCACATTATTTAGCTATGCTTAGCTCTGAGCACCCAAGCATTAGATTTGCCACACATCTAAATACAGAAACTGGATGCTTTTCAATTGACCCATGCAGCGAAGCTGCGCTATGCTTACGGTGGCACCTTTGCAGCATATCTGAAGATACATGAGCTCCCTACACTTCTCTAGTGGTGAGGTATGTTGAGTGATAACCTACAGTGTAGTAGGTCCTAGATTCAATTCCTGGGCAGTGATAGCTTTTTACATATACTGCTGTAAAGCCATGTCAGGTCACTGAAACATTGTTTCATTTTAAATTCAATTATTTGCACTTTTTAGAAAAGATGCACATTGCTAAGCTTCACTTAAACATAGGTTGTGCTAAAAGTTGTGTTGAGTTTTTAAATGTTTCAGTATGATGCGCAATGGCAAGAATGTACCCTATTTATCTGGAGCTTGATCTTGAGTGTGTACATGGCTGTCTTGTGGGAAAGAATGCACTTTCGGGCACAATGTTGCGGTTTTCAGGAGTCTAGGTTTTTTATTTGACTCCTGGTACAGCACCATGGACCCTGGCTGCTGAGGAACGACTCTCTTTGCTCAGAAACCAAGTCTGAAGCCAGTGATAGTTTGTCATGGGACCTGACCAGTGTAACTGGTATGCCCAGCCCACACCGGTGAGCAGTGTCATCACCATTGTGATGATCTTGATTGACATAAGAGGGATACTTTGGATCACTTGCTCCAAGAGGCACAGGTGAGGAACATCCTACAGAATGGCATTTCTGTGTTAGGTTCTGTGTCAGGTATAACATTTGGGAATAAAGATGTAAGCAAAATTCAATGGGGAAAAAAAACAATAGAAGAAATAAAGAGAACATGTATTTTTTGGAGAATATATAAATTATCACTGTGAAACAAAGCTTATTTGATTATTTCAGTATTGATGAGAAAAATAGCATACTTAGAATGTGTATTTATGTTGCCAACAGTATTTGAAAAAAGGAATGATTGCAGATAATAGGGTTCTAGATTAAACCTAGTACAAAGAGGAGTTTTTTATATAAATAAAGAAGGGGGTTTAGGGTTAATTATCGTAGTGGTATATGCTGCTTCATTAAATTGGTACAATGTGTTAAAGTGGATCAATGAAAAATATGAAAGATTAGTCATAAAATTGTATAAATATAAGTATGATAAATGCTGAGGTATTGTAAAAAAGAGTGAATGAGAAAAAAGTGTATAAATGAAGAAATAAAATGCTACCAAAAAAAATATTTTTGTGGAAAATAAAAATTGATGATACAGAAAAACATAGAAAAGTGTGGTATAACAATGTAATGATAACATATTACTATGCAAAACCATGGGAAAACTCTATCAGATGAAAAAATTAAAGCATAAAAAATAAGAAGAAAATGGTGTAATCAGAAAGCAAAAGTTAAAGATTTTTTTTGTGGAAACTGCTAATACGTAAATTACCATAAAGGGAAATATGCCATATAAAACGAAAAGTGCTAGAATGTCCCCAGAATTCAATAAAGTTTGTGCAGACAGTCACAATCTTCCCTCAGCAGCATGCCATGCATTTTGCCAGTGTGGCATGCCTGAGGGAGGTCTGAACAACACGGATATTGAATCCGTGTAACACAGACATAAGAGGGATACTTTGGATCACTTGCTCCAAGAGGCACAGGTGAGGAACATCCTACAGATATGTAAGTATGTTTTCTAGTAATTTATAAATATACAAGTTGAATCTGAGCAAAACTGGTATGCTTAATGGTTTCCTTCTCTTACCACAGCTGCAGAAGTCATTTAGCCATGATGAGACAAACACATGGTATGTAAGAAAACCAATAAAGTAATGAATGCATAACTTAATAATAAAATAAAATAAATACAGATATTGCAGTCTTAACAGTCATGTATGAAATACCTGGGACATCACAGACTTTCATTAACGTGTCGGTGCATATATGAACTGTTAAAGCAAGTAAGCATGCAGTGGTGTGTAGCATAGCATCCAACCATTAGTTAATGTTACTGAATACCCAGGTTAAGAGTCAATGTTGTTGTCTGTTCATTGTCAGAAATATGCTATAGATTGCAGTCAATAACTAAGTAGGGTAAACATGTAAGTTAACAGAAGTCCTAGACAGCTATCCATGTATGTAAATGCAAGATTTGAAACAACTTGAATCAATAAAGTGTAAAAGGATACAGTGCTCTAATAATTTATTATTCCAAATAAAATGTTCAGCATTACTGTAGTCACTGCTTGTGGGTTCTAATCCCACACAGCTAACTGAGAAATGGTGCTGTTTTTAAAACTGTTTTTGCATTTTATCAATAAAATAAAACCATGCATGCATGTGAAGTGACACACCCATAGACCTGTACCATGACTGTCCAGTTGTCAAGTGTAATCAGTGTACATGGACATACCTCTCAACTGTCACAATTTTTGCAGAATGTACTGAATATTCCCCGTATGTCTGGTCTGTTTGGTATATGATCTCGTTTTACTGGCCAGTCTCTGCTACATTTGTGAGGCTCAATGATAGAATAAAATGTCAGTCCTCTGAAAAGCAGATAGTAGACATCTCTCAAAATGCATTTTAATGGCAAATCCATTATCCAAACACCTTGCTACTATTGTAAGAGCACACTGTGAGAATGTTCCTTGTTGTGCCTTTGTACCACCATTATGTATGGCTTGGACCATAATGTCCCATGCTAAGAGGTTGAGAGGTATGTACGTGGAACATCATATATCCAATATAAGCAACATTGAATGATTGTTGGATGCTAATATGATCTGAACTATAATGTGCATGTAAGGAACAGGGTAGTATTTCAAATAATAAATGTCATAACAGTCAGTGGTGTAACAAGTAAGATCTAACATATCTAAAAGTACTTATTTGTAGTATGTTTAGTTATAGTATCTGTGAAGTTAAATTTTTCATGATACTAATGGGTTTAGATTAAGGGTTTTTCGTAAAGATACATTCTGTAATTCTTATTTGCATTTTCAAAGTAATCACCCTGATACACAGAAAAAAAGCATTGTGAAGGGGCAAACTATTAGAGTAGCACACATAACATCACATTGTGATGATATGAAAAGTGAATTGAATAAAATCTGCTGTATGTTTCAGGAGAGGGGGTACCCCAAAGTGTGTACTGAAGAAATAGTAGATTTAATATACAAAATGGGGTACTCTTTATAAACCATTGTTTGGAGTTGGCTTGCCTACAACAGGTAATGTTAGATTGTCACACAGAAATAAGGCCCCCTAT
Source organism: Protopterus annectens (assembly GCF_019279795.1). Lineage (NCBI taxonomy): Eukaryota > Metazoa > Chordata > Ceratodontiformes > Protopteridae > Protopterus > Protopterus annectens. Next base: position 479,828,692 of record NC_056742.1, on the reverse strand, counting down.
GAAAAAGCTTGTGTATTACAATATAAAATCAAGAGAGCCTTATACTCTAATTGGAATATTTTCAGGGTGAATCAGGATATTTTGGATAAAGTTGGTAAAGCCCCTAGATTTGTTAATAATACAGAAGCAAATTTTAAGAAACTTGAATGTAAAATAGATTCTTCATGTTTGATAGATGCCTCTACTAAATTGTGTGGAGTTTGTAGTCAATGTCCATTTATTTTTAAGGAGAATGCATTTACTTTAAATAATAGAATGCATAGTAAAGTTCTATTTAAGAATGGTAATTGCAGGATGAGTAGGGTAGTTTATCAGGGTATCTGTGGAACATGTTTTCATTTTTATGTGGGCAAGACTGAGCGTCCCCTAAGATGTAGAATATATGAGCATGTAAATGATATAAGGACTGGGAAACAAAATAGTGCATTATACAAACACTCCCAGGTTTGTTTGAAGTTTGAAAAGTTCCTATTTGGGATCTTGGAAATTATTAAACCTGACCCCCCGGGGGGGGGGGGCTGTGAAAATACATTAAAGAAAAAAGAAACAGAATGGCAGCTTAGGTTAGCTGCAATGTTTCCCCCAGGTTTAAATTATGTAATTTCTATTGTACCCATCTTAAATGAAAAATCAAGTAAAATATAAAAATTGTATAAAATATGTTAAGTGGGTAGTTTCTGTAAATATGAGGGTACATATTACAATATTTTAACATACAGTTGTTTTTTGTAGCATTTATCCTATCCAGGCTTTTTTTTTAAAAGTTAATGGTCTTTTATTAAGGCTAATTGTTTTTTTTATATGTGATTGGTAGAGATGTAAGAGAGAGAGTATTTAAATTGCTCATTTTTATTCAGTATTGTATTCTGATGAAGTCTGCTTTTTATTGAGATGAAAGCGCTCAATAATTTTGTGTGTTTTCATTAAAAACAGAATTTCATCAGCTGTGGTTGTGGTTTCTTGGACAAACCTAGAAAGTGCCTAGAATGTCAGGATATGCATTAGCATGAATTCTCAGAGGAAACTGAAGTATGTAATTCAAATATAGCCCAGTAATATCAGACTGAAGTCTACAATGATTTGCCAGTGATATTACAGACAACCACAGCTCTACAAGTAACATACATTTATGGAGATTGTGCTAGAAGCAAGGGTTGCCAGCACACACGTTCCAGATGACTACCATGACATAACACAACTTGGCAGTTGTTCAACTGGTTGAAATAATGGTTAAGGTCCCCCCTAACTTGCTCTAGGACACACTAAGCATGTTGTCTTTTGCTCTGTTAATGATACACTTGGCTAACATACTTACCTTAAACAAACACCTTAGTTCCAGTGGGATGAGTGTCCTCAATCTGGTTCTGGCTGTTCATCAAGCCTGCCACAGGCCACACAGCTACTCTTCTGTGTTGTTGTCCTGTAAAGTCTTCAGCATCTCTGTCTATGGCTATCGCCAGAAGCATCAACATCAGCTTCAGCCTGTAGCATGCACATTTGTATGTAAATAGTAGCTGTCACACACATTCTCGCTGCGCTGATGCATTTTTACCTCACTAATTTTCACCCCAACATATGAAAAAGGGGATGGAATCTACCTTGAGGCCGTATATGTTTTTGAGTAGTTGCACAGGATTTGCTGATTATACTGCAAATCAGATGTGTAGGCTGCATTTAGCATTTCTGAACCACAAAATGGTTCAGCTGCAATAAACTGCTAATGAGAACCATCATAAAAAGCCAAGTTTCTAGCTAGGCAAACTAGTGTGTATGAGAGTTACTTCTTATGTCTAACTCATTGACACATTACTTATATAGCAGTATCTTTCAACAGAGGAATATTGTACTCCAAAAGGTATGTATCCATTTTGCTTCCAACATGATGCACGTGTTTGAATATACTTCGGGAGAACGGGGATTACATCAGTAAGTCTTTGTTAGAACTGTTCTCACGACATGGCATTGATCTTCAGCCATGTTACACATACAGAGCATGTAGAGTACAACAATGGTATAATGCTGTGTGATAACTAGGTACACAGGTCTCCTGGCTACTTCCTTTGATAGTTCTAATAGTACACTGCCATTTTGTTGACACTGTTGTTTATACATATTATTTGGGGGCTTCCTCCTATGGGGCACACTACAATGGACTCCTGTAAACGTACATAAGTATCTGTCATGGCACAAATAGGAATAAGTCACTATTGCTACAATCCTAGTTGCATCCACAGGCGTTGTATGTTTGGCACACTGTTGAATATGAAATGTGTAATCAAGCAGTGAGTACTGATAGCCTTGCTTTACTGCTGTATGTATACATAGTTTACTCATATGTATGTGATCCTTACATGTGTTCTCATGTCTTTGCATTTCAGGAAACATTATGCATGCATGTAGCAGGCCACCATTTTCTGAGGCAGAAAATGACCTCATCATTGAGGCTTTGCGACAACATTACCAGGTCATATTGTCCCAAGGGAGGGGAAATAGGTCAAAACATGCAGCTCTGTGGGATGAGTTGGTGCATAACATCAATGCCGTGGGTCACCGAAATCATACCTATGAGCAGGTGTGACACCATCCCATGGAAATGATAAATGCAGCAAGGAGATGTGCAGCTGATGTGGCCAGGGAAAGTCAGGTCACTGGTGATGGGCCTGCAGCAGAAGCTCCTCTTACAGCCACAGAAGAATTCCTGGCAAACCTTGCTACACAGGACAGCTGTCAGGCATCCATCAGCCAATATGTTGTGGACATGGGTGCCACCAGTTCCTCTCAAGAGGAGTGTTTAGATATGCTTAGTTCGATCAGCAGTAGAATACTATTGCATTCATTCTGTCAAGGTGTATATACTTTTACATGGGTGCCAGGTGCTTTTTGGGTGGGAGGAGTAAGTTAGCTGCAGTTTTAAGCTCATGTAGAGATTATCACCCACATACCTTTTAACATAGCAGTAACAGATTTTTGGATGCATTACCCCTGTTATACATGTGGTGCTCTTGCTATTACCTCTCCCTCACATTTTTTCAGGACCATCAGGAACTGGAAGAGGCCATGCTCCTGCTACTGGTAAGCAGAAAACTATTTTGTCAGAGATGTATATATGTTTCAGTATATTAGCTAATGTGCCATCCCAGGCCTGCTGGCTGGATTGATGTACTGTCTGCATGATTGTGAACTATGCAGATATTTTTTGAATGTCCACAAATTAAACCCATACTTATGTCTTGTAGGTATGACCATAGTGATTGACTTGAAAGTGTTGTCAGAAGATTATTGATTGCCAAACTGACAGGACATTGCTGAATGCAAAACTGAAGGCACATGGGTTGAAACTAAGCATAGGTAACACAGTGGCAATGGCACCAAACTGAGAAAATCAGAAGAAGCTGAGAATTGAGATAGAATGGAAGATAGTGGAAAAGGTAAATAGCTTCATGTATCTAGGAGGGGTGGTTGAGGAGAAAGGAATTCTGAATGAAGAGGTCAAAGCTAGAATTAGAGGGGCTGCAACCAACTGGAATAGAATGTCAGGTGTAGTCTATGACAGAAAAATGTGAAAGAAGCTGAAAAGTAAGGTGTACAAGACAGTCGTGCCACCAGTACTACTGTATGTTATAGAAAACCTGAGCAGTAAAGGCAGAACGGATGAAGAAGCTAAAGGTGATGTAAATGAAGTGCCTGAGAAGGGTGGTAGGATGCACTCTGTGGGGCAGAAAGAAATGAGGACATAAGAGCAGAAGCCGAAGGAGCTCCAGTAACAGAAAAGATAAAAGAGAACAGGTTACAGTGGTTTGGACACATGCAGAAAAGCAGAAGACAATCTGGTGAAGAAGATTTGGGACAGACAGGAAGAAGGTGAGAGAAAACGAGGGCATCCAGCAAAAAAGTGGGTGGATTATGAAAAAAAAGATCTGTGACAGTCATGCATGAGTGTCAAAAAAGGCAGGAGTGTGGCATTGAATCGAGAGAGATGGTGACAATTAACACGATTCCCTAACATTGTGTAGAAAATGGGGAAAGGGGGCTGATGATGATGATGATTACTGATTGTCATAACTGTCAACTGTGCAGATTTTTGCAGAATGTCTACAGTGTACATAATTTATTTTTTGCGCATAAGATTCTTGTTTACTGAATAATTATTTCCAAGTTATTACAGTTTGTGGCAATACTCGAATAAGGCCGCACTGTCCTATGGAGTGTGCTTAAGGGTGATGGCACTGTAGGCTGATGAGGTGGCCTTGATAAAGGCCTTGTCATCCTTTTTTCCTGGTGTAACCCAGATCAGGATAATGCGTGGCCTTTAAAAAGACTGAGTTTAACCTTGTGACCTGTTCACCTGAGTGGTGTGGGGTCTTTAAAAAGACCAGTGTCCTCTTATATGCGGTCTTGATAAAAATCTCAGACTGGTTATGCTGAAATTGCTGTTACAGAAATAGCCATAAAGAAACTGTAGTATGGGTCTGTAAAAAGACCAATGGTAGCCTTGCAGTGGTCTAAGAACACGTGGGGTCTTTAAAAAGACAGGGAGCAGTCCTGTGTGCCAAGCAGGGTAAACAAAATCAGGGTCTTTAAAAAGACCGGTGTTAGCCTTAAGTGGAGCTCAAACTGCAGTGAAAAAATCAGGGTCTTTCGAAAGATCAGTCTTTGCCTTTAGTGGTGCGCAAGTGAAATAACCAGACAGACACGTTCAGTCTCTGTTAAAAGCTACTTTATTTGTGAAGTCGTCCAAAGCGTTGTCTAGAGTGACAAATAGTATGTTCAGCAGGTTTATTTCTATTCAAAGATGGGGGTGTGTGTCCAGCTTGTCTCACTGGGGTGGGTGCAACCTTTATTTGGATTGGTGAGATGAGACAAGCCTGAGGAATTAGGACACCCCCCCGAACATTTTGACATCACTGGATATACTAGGTTGCACTCGACAAAAAAGTTAGCACACAAAAAGTCGGATCTCAAACATACATTTTGAACAAAAAGTAGAACTGCTCAAATAGTTTAAAGACATGTTGCTGTTGGTAGGTTAAAAAATATACAAAGATCTCATATAACAGCAAAGGATGGAAATGTCCATGTAGAACAGGAAAAAAAAGTAAAAAAATATATGCATATGTTGTTATACTCGGCTGTAGCTGACTGTGGTTGGTATAATCTCTGGCGTAGGCAAGCGCTTTTCATCCAAAGACTTCCTCAGGGACTCTTCACTGGGAGATTAAGAGCTTGATGCACATCAATAAATTCCATGAGTGATTAAAAACAAAAGAAAAAACATAAGAAAAAATTGAAAAGAGATTGTAAAGAGATTGTACATCAATATAACATAGTTACGGGAGAGTGGGGTTGTCTAGATCAGGTCCGTGTGTGCAGAAATGTGTGAATAGAAGGGAATCTCAGTGAGTGGGAAAGGTGGGTATCTCTGTGAGTGATGTAAGGGTTAAAAAGAGATATGCAAAAATGTAGAAATGTGAAGAGGGTTGGGGAGAAGGTACGGTGGGAATGGGAGATTGGAGAAAAGTTGCGGTGGTAGCCACAAGAGCAGGAAAGCTGAAAGTCAGAGCTTCTAAAAAATAAATAAAATAAAATAACATAGAATACAGTATAAATAGAAAACTGGGGAAGGAGATGTAAATCAGAGTGAGCTTGCTGCCCAATAGATAGCGGGCTAGGAGTGGGTAGAGGTACGATTTTTGTAAATCGGAAGGGACACTCAGGAGAGTGTCGAATCGTGTAACTAGGAAGGGAAAAAAGGGGTTTATGGTGAGGCTGCCACATGTGGGCAGTGTTTAATCCATACACAAACAATGTAAAGTATAATATATATATAAAAATGCATCTAACCTGCCTGAGGGTGAGGTGGAGGACTTAAAAGGAGCTGGAGGTAAGGGGGCTAGAGAGGGAGGTGAAGACTGGGGTGGCTATGTGGAGACGTCATGACTGGGGTGAAGACAAGCTGGACACACCCCCATCTTTGAATATAAATAAACCTACTGAACACAGTATTTGTCACTATGGACAACACTTTGGACAACTTCATGAATAAAGTAGCTTTTAACAGAGACTGAACATATCTGCCTGATTATTCCACTTACACTCCACTAAAGGCAAAGACCGGTCTTTATAAAGACCCTGATTTTGTCTCCTCTGCTTGGCACACAAGACTGCTCCTAGTCTTTTTAAAGACCCCACATGTTCTTAGAGCACTGCAGGGCTACCACTGGTCTTTTTAAAGACCCATGCTACAGTTTCATTACGGCTATTTCTGTAATGGCAATTACTGCATAACCGGTCTGAGATTTTTAGGTCTTTATCAGAGAGACAAGATTACGTTGGTTTGGACATGTGCTGAGGAGGGATGCTGAGTATATTGGGAAAAAAGATGCTAAGGATGAAGCCACCAGGTAACAGGAAAAGAGGAAGGCCTAAGGTAAGGTTTATGGATGTGGTGAGAGAGGACATGCAGGTGGTTGGTGTGACAGAGCAAGATGCAGAGGACAGGAAGAAATGGAACAGATGATCCACTGTGGTGACCCCTAATGGGAACAGTCGAAAGAAAATGATGATCAAGACTGCATATAAGAGGACACTGGTCTTTTCAAAGACCCCACACCACTTGGACAAACAGGTCACAAGGCTAAACTCGCTCTTTTTAAAGACCACGCATTATCCTGATCAGGGTTACGCCAGACAAAAAGGACGACAAGGCCTTTATCAAGGCCACCTCATCAGCCTACAGTGCCATCATCCTTAGGCACCCTCTACAGGACAGCACGGCCTTATTTGAGTATTGCCATAGTCTATTTTCACATCCCCACACAGGGGAGGCTATACTCAAAAAGTAATGGACTTCCATATCTCTCTCTCTCTCTCTCTAAATTATTACAGTTTGGGGTTAGAAAATAATGTGCACATGTCCTACTTTGTGAGGTTGGAAGGTATGCAAGTCTGTAATAGTGACAGCAGTGCATACAACTCATTCCCTCCAGTACAACTCTTTTGAGTGTGCACCTTTAACTCCTAGTGGGTGTGGCCTGAGCCTTTAGAAATGAAGTTATCACCTTACAATTCTAACAAATACTCATTGACAGAGGTCAAATATCAATATAAGTGTGTTTGCCATCATGTATGCTTCAAGATAAAATATTCTGGCACCTTGTATGAAGCATGGTTTTGGAATTATTAATGCAAGTATGAACAAGTAATATTTGACGCCTAGAGGAGCAGTAGGAGGTAACTGCAGATGCACCTGGAGGCGTCATTCGGATGTAATGAGTTCATATATTGTATCATAGTAGTGCAGAGCACAGTAGTGCAGGTATTAATGTACTGCTTTTACCTTTTTATCACAGGTGACCAGGGAGGTTGGTCTTTGTCCACTATACCACGTGTTGTCAGTGTCTCTTCAGACTCTTATGATGATGGTGGCCAAATTGAGGCACAGCTTGAGGTTGCAGGGGCTGAATCAGACACAAAAGTAGACATCCCTCATCCCTCATCCATCCTCATTATCACCAAACACAGCCAGTATGCCTATGCATGCCCAGTCTCCTGAAGCCACAGCTATTGGACAGTCAGAGGGTGGAGACATTGAACAGGGAAGTGTGGCTACTGTGGCTTCAGTGACTGTAGACACTAGCCATAGCCAAACGGTTAGCAAGGTTTTACACAGGTGGACTGATAGGGGTGCTCATAGGAGGACTGCTTTCCCCCCACCACCTGTCACATGTCATTTGGGGGTCTACCTTATTCCCTTGACAACTAAAACGCTTGAATAGAAATAGCCCGACACATAAAGCCCAGATGTTGACTCACCCAAAACGCGAATATCCCAAAACCTGAAAGAGCTAATCACCTACTTTGTCCATGATCCCTAACACCACTGTACTGAATCAAGCAGAGGACCATTTCCCTTCACCGGAAAATGTAACTGTACTTCAGTTTTCTCACTACACAAATATTTTTGTAAGGTTAGGTAAAGTTTCTATATATACAAACTTTAACTAACCTTACAAAAATGTTCATACTGTGAGAAATTCGAAGTATGTTTACGTTTTCCAGTGAAGGGAAAAGGCACCGGAAAACATAAATGTACTTCTAATTTCTCACAGTGTGAAGATTTTTGTAAGGTTAGGTAAAGTTTGTATATAATATACAAACTTGACCTAATCTTACAAAAATCTTCACACTGTGAGAAATTAGAACAGTGGTGTTAGGGATCGTGGACAACTTACCTGCATCGATATTTCAGGTTTCGGGACATACGCATTTCGGGTGAGTCAGCGTTTGGGCTTTATGTGTCGGGCTGTTTCTATTCGAGTGTTTTAGTTTTTGAGGGAATAAAGTAGACCCGTCATTTAGCATATGTTTAAGGTCATCATGGAGGCACAGGCATGTTCAGAAAGGAGCTCCCGAAAAATGCTCAGGGTTATGGATGCAGCACAGTCTGACATCTGTGACTGCCGCCACTGTGTTGCTGATACACTGGCTTGGTTGACTGACACAGTGGAAAGAGGCAGGTCTGAGACAGATTGCACACATTATATGTCTTGAAGCCCACATTGCCTGGGATGGAATGTCTTATTGGAGATGAGTGTCGGCCTTGGGGGTGTAGGTCAGCAACTACATCTGCTGAGAGTCAATGTGGCCATGTACAATCACACTCTCATAGCAGCTGCACATCCAGTGCTCCAGAGGGGAGTGTGCTATCCACACCAAAAGGTAGCAGGCCATGGGCTTGTGGTCCTGGTGGGTGTTCCTGTGGAGGACATGTACCCTGCAGACATCAGTCAACATCAGGTAGTAGCACAATATCTGATCTTGGGCATGGAGGTGCCTGTGCAACTCCTGGCAGAGCCAGTTCTTATATTTGGGGATGGAGACAATGAACTGTCAGCTCTACCATGCATGTCTCACAGCTGTCCAACATACAGACATGTAGGGTTAGAACTTAGCTTGGCTGTGTTCATGCTGACACGTACACACCACTGTCACATTGAGGGCACCTACAGACACACACGCAATATTTCCATGGTCCATCTTGCCTGCTTCCCATCCTGACTCACACACATGGTTGCCAACCTATTGGGTCAGCCTAGGCCTCCTGCACCCCCACACAGCACCCTGTGCAAGTGATGATAACTGTACCACATCCCTATCATCTTTCTCATGAATGCAGGGACATAAAGCTATGTGTCTATGTCTAATGCACAGGGTGAGCATCTACATTAGTATGAATTCGTTACATCCATTGGTGCTACCTGTACTGGTCATTTACAGATATTGTACTTTGACATTTATAATGTGGATGGCATGATAATTTATGTATGTTACAATGGATGCTGTTGTAAGGGCTGTGGAGTCACACAATAAAATGTGTTTCATGCAAATGTTTATGTTTCACTTTCAGGATTGTGCAGTACATACCTATGGGTACACATCTACAATCAACCCCGTCAAAGTCAGAGCACATGATTGAATGCCAGCACAGAAGACAAATGTCATCAGAAAGGTAATAGAGTATAGGTTCATGGGTTCATAGGCTCAAAGGTGTTTACTAGGTTAAAGAACTCAAGGGCTTCTTTAAGCCTAGCCATACATCCCAAATCCCTGACAAGGTCTGATACTCTTGATAAGTGCAAGTAGGGATTTGGGAGATGAAAAATTTACAAGCAGGGGCCTGGAGGATGAACTATTTTCAGATTTCCTGTGTCCATTAGAGACATAGGTCCCAAACCAGTGATGAATGTCCTGTTCCCCATCCATTTGTGTAACTTGTACTTGATCTGCGTTAGGCTGGAAATCTGCTTCACAGGGATGGGGAGCCTGTACCATATAGGGTGTAATCTCATACCTGTCTCTCCAGCACATCCTAGTTATACCACAGGCAAGGTGTAGGTCTGTAGAAAATGTAATTCTGGTGCTGTTTGTTTCATGGATATGCAGGAGCTCCAGAGTGGTGTTCTGACAACGCCCTTTATGGCAGGCATACATCTCCCTTCCAAAGTCTGTTGGAGACAGAATACAGGGATAGGGCCTTGATGCAGTCTGCATAAGACATTTTACTTACACTCTGTATTGATTTAGTGAGGAACCTCTGTGGATGTTCCAATTGTCAGATATGCCTGGTTAGGTACATACCAAAGGGGGCATTGCACTCAATGATAGGTCTGATGAATGCAGAATACAGTGGAACAATGGATTCATTAGACTTAGATGCCATACCTTTGTTTATAAGTTGATAACATAGAATGATTTCCCCAATACTGTAGACACATGACAGTCAAAAGCTAAATTACTATCTATGTGTGTCCCTAGGTTCCTGACTACTTGATCAATTGTTAGAGTTGTGCTGTCAGTATGATAGTTACCAGGGATGGATGAGTTACCAAAGGATACTATTATGCATTTCTTGTCAATTAGTGTTATTCCATGGCTCTAACACCAGTTATATATCAGCCCCCCAGAGAACATTTGTGTCAGTGTGGGATTCAATGACAGCTCTTAATTTGCAGTCATCTGCAAATTTAGTTAGCAAGAGACTACTGACAGTGGCCTTGACTTCAGAGAAGTCAATGCCAAAAAGGAACATTCAGAGGACTGATTTGTGAGGGAGTCCACTTGTGACTGGCCTCTTGTAGAGGTGGACTCCCCAATGCTAACTTCATGGGTCCTGTCTGTGAGCCATTTGGCTATCCACTGACTGAAGTGTTAATTTGTACCTAACCTCTTCTGTTTGTCAACAATGCCTGATGGGGCTATAGTGTAAAATGTCTTGTCAGGCCAAGGTAGGCAGTGTGAACCATTTTTCCCTCATCCATTGCTTTGTTTACCTTCTCAAATTCATCCACCCGGTTGGGTAGGCATGATCTCCCTTGACAAAACTAAACAGGGTTTGGGCCAGTGTCTGGAGGTGTACTGTATCACTACTGATCATTTCCATGACAATTTTTTCCATGGCTTTACATATCAGAGTAGTGAGACTTCTAGGTCTGTAAGCTACAGGGTCTTTAGATGGCCCACCTAAGTGCAGAGGGATGACTGTTGCTATTCTCCATTCATGAGGCATGAAGCCTGTTTAGGGGCTACAGTTACATAGTAATTCCAGAGACACTGAAGGTTCATGTGTCATGCTATTTAGAAGGCATCCTGACTTATTGTCTGGGCCCATTGATGCAATGTACTTGGTCTTAGAGAGAGCATTAAGGACCTGTTCCCTAGTGATAGTCGGGATACTTATATTTGATAGTATTTCCTGAGGGAATGTTGAGGGAGAGAGAGGGGTAAAGTTGGAGAGGAATTTATCAGCCAGGAGGATTGCTATATCTTCTGCTTCATTATAGGTGTTTGTATTTACAATGAAATGTGCACACAATCATGTATTGCTTTTGAGGTTGCGGACACAGCTAAGGCATGCATTGTGGTTGTCCTTGGCCTGGGAGCCCAAACATACCTCAAATGTGGCTTTGGTAGTCTTCATTTGTCTCTGATTTTTTTGTTTAGTTCGATGGGAGTACTTTTATCCTGCTGTGTGCTGCACCTCATAAGTTTTACCATGAGTTTCTTCCTTCTGTTAAACAGCCTATTGATTCTGTAATTCCACCGAGGTGTCTTGATTTTGAGTTGGTTCTGTACTTCTCCCTGGTGGGTACATCTGCCTTTATGCAGCTATTAACATGCTCCTACAGAATTTCTTGGAACACTTCTGCATGGGCAGCAGTGTTCTCAGTGTTTATGGGGGCTTGAAATTTTGCCAGGTTATCATGTAATAGCTGGAAGTTAGCCTTAGAGTAGTTCCTGAATATGCCCTTTTTAACTGTGGGCCCATGTGTTATTTTTACTTCAAAGGAGACCACTTTGTGTTTAGACCTTACCAGGGAAGACATTACAGTACAGGATGTGCATGACTCTCCAATACTGGTAAGGAACAGATCAGTATGGCTGCACCCCTGGTTGGTGTATTGGATATGTGGTCCAGGGAGTTTGTGTTTACAAAATACAGGAATCTCTGTGCCTGTATGTTTGATGTTGTATACAATTTCCAGTTAATAGTGGGGTAATGAAAGTCACCCATGAATATGGGATTAGGTTGAATGGCTAGTTTTTCTAATAAGTTTAAATACATGGTATGGGTTTCCTGGGTTATAGAGGTGGGCCTATAGGTTGCATAGAAGTAGTACTAGATTTTGGCTATGGTGGTTTGAACATGGAGCAGCTCGAGTGCATTGTCCTGTTTGACCAGCCTTGAAGTATATTTAGTTTTGATGTACATAGAGACACTTCCACCTTTAGTCCTTGCCTGTGACACAGCTGGTCTAAATGTGTGGAATGCTTTATAAACTTGCATTGTTGGTGTGCTCTCTGCGGCTTTATCCCATGTCTCAGTGACTGCACAGGCATCAGCATTCTGTAGGCTGATGTGAGCTTGTAAGGAGCGGAGGTTTTTGTTTAGACTCCTAGCATTGGTCAGTAATCCCTTCAGATTTTCTTGTTTTTGACTTGTTATGTCGAAAGTAGTTTCAGATTGACATTGCCTACAAAAGGCACTATGGGAAAAGATAGTTTTAGCTAATATTCAAACGCCTAGAGCGAAGAGGTGCAGACCATCCCTGCCAAAGCAGCCTGGTCTGTTAAACATCTCCTTTCATGTTGACAAATATTACGCCCCCTTACAATGACACCAGAAAGCAAATCAATTATTAATGTCAATGATCTTTGTTCGTATTATGGCATCATCCTTGCAGGTCAAATGCTGCTCATTGCTAGGTTCATACCAGCCTGGGACACATATTCCAAGAGCTCAAAGATGTCTCTCTAAGTATAGTCTAAGGGAGGTGTGTTGCAGGTCATGTACTCCCACATGGACTATGACTAAGTTATATCACAGCATTATAGGAAGTTGCTAGGCTAATGGCACATGGGCCCTTAAAGCCTAGCCAAGTTCTACTCTTATTTCCACGATCAGAACCAATTTCCCCTGTCCAAGAGAGACACAGGTGGACCCCCCCCGGGGTGATTTTATGGATACACATCCAATCGTCCACACTGCATTTGAAGAGGACCAATGATTTGCTTTGTTTGACATGAAGTGCGAGTCCATGTCAAAGGTGTGGTAACCTCTGGGAGACAAATCTGACCCTCTAGCACGTTCTATTAATGTCACATACCAAGTTAAGTTCTTTATAGTGAGTAACCTGTGTGCCATTTGATTTGTGGATATGCAACATTTTCAATAAAGCATGGGAAAGATCACCTTATATGCAAGGCATAGATCACCTCTGAGTAGTATATATGAAACAGAATACAGTCACAGTGATTTCAGATGATCCACAGAAGACAGCTGCAGAAGGCCTTGAATTATCCTTGGGAGGAACCTTTGTGGTCTCTCCAATTGCTGCAGGTGGTTGGAACAGTGCATACCAAAAGGGGCATTGTATTCCATTATTGGCCTGATGAGGGGAGAGTACAGAGAGGTTATAACTTTTTTTTATTTTCTGTATGCAGTGGGAGCAATATAGAATACCCTTCTTACAAATGTGGAGACATGGTGATCAAAGGTAAGGTTACTGTCAGCCTGTGAGCCCAGGTCTCTCACCAGTGAGTGAATACTTAGAGTTTTGTTATTGATGTGGTAGTTAGCAGGAACATCACACATACTGAGAGGGATGATAATACATTTTTTGCATTGAGGTTAAGACCATGACCTTGCCATCAATCATTTGTTTGTGTAAGACCTTCTTATAGGATGTTGACATCATTTGGAGATTCTATGACCGCTCCCAGTTTTAAGTCATCAGCAAACTTTGTCAGGCACAGAACATTAGCTTTAGCTTGTACTTTGGAGAACTAGATTCCAAACCATGGAGGTGCCAGGACAGATCTTTGTGGAACACCACTAGTTACAGGTCTTATGTTGGAGGTGGATTCTCCTGTTTTGACTATATGGGTTCTATCAGTGAGCCAGCTAGTGACCTATCTAACAATATAAGGGTTGATACCTAGCTGGGTGAGTTTGTCAATGATGTCTCAGTGGGGAATAGTGTCAAATGCCTTGGCTAAGTCTAGGTAGGCTGTATGCACAGATTTCCCCTCGTCCAGGGCCTTGGTGACTGTCTCAAAAAAAGTCTATAATATTTCACAGACATTATCTCCCTTTGACAAATACAAACGGAGTAGGGGCAAGTGTTTGGAGCTTACCTATATCTTTGTTGATAATGTCCATGATGATTTGCTCCATGGCCTTGCACATAAGGCTAGTCAGGCTAATAGGCCTATAGTTCCTGGGATCAGTGGAAGCACCACCTTTGTGCAAGGGAATAATAGTGGCCATTTTCCATTCATCTGGGATGAAGCTAGTGCTTAGACTATGATTGAAAAGAGTACCCAATGGTGTTGCTAATTCTTGTTGGAGCCCATGTGGGATGCAGCCTGGGATGTTATCAGGTCCTATAGATGCTGTGTTTTTGGCCTTTGAGAGGCTGTTTATGACTTTCTCTTTAGAGATACAAGGTGGGGGACAGGTGGTAGGGATGTCATGGTGTAAATGTAGTGGGGACAGGGGAGTGGTTTTCACAGAATCTGTCAACTAACAGGTTAACTATGTCCATAGGCTCAGTATATGTGGTATAATTAACTACCAGTTTGACACAAATCTGGGTCTGTCTTTTAGGTTATGGATGTAACTAAAGAACACCTTATGGTTGTCCTTATTTAAGGAATGTAATTTGGATTCATAGTTTGCTTTTGAGGACTTCACAAGAAGTCTTATTAGTTTGTTTAAGCTGAGAAGGGAGTGTTTCCAGTTTAGGGGTCACTCCCTCTCATTCTTAGACAGCAATTTATTCCTCTTATTATAAAGCCTGTTAATGGAAGCTGTCTACCAGGCAAGCTTGCCGTTTCTTGCAGAGCTTGTTTCGGTCCTATCAGGCACAGCTGAGTCAATGCAGTTAAACAGATGTTTGTATAAAGCACTGATGTAAAACTCAGCATAGTTGCCAGTTCCATCTGAGGGGGAGGTGCAGTACAGCTATTTATACCATTTTGTAAGAGGTAATGATGTGCTTTGGAGAAGTGTTTTAGTTTCTTTGCTGCTGGGGGTGTCAGTGTGATAGTTACTTCGAATGAGACTGATTTATGGTCAGATGTCACTAGGGAAGACCTCCTAGTGGGGGTGCTACAGTGGTCCCCCATATTGGTAAGCACCAGATCCAGGATGTTGGCACTCCTTGTGGGGGTGTCAACCAGCACATCCAGTGCATTGGAGTTAATGAAGTCAAGGAATTTTTGGGCAAGTGAGTTACAGCATGAATAAGTTAAATGGTCAATGAAAGGGTAGTTAATGTCACCCATATCCAAGATGTTCGGATGTATCTTGATAGACTCAAGTAGATCCAAATAGGCAAAGTGGTTGTCCTGATTCATGGAGGGGGTCTTGTAGCTGGCAATGACTTGAATAGGTGTTCTAATTGCACCTGAAGTATCTTCAGGGAATCCTACTGGTTAACCACTCTGGAGGTGTATTTATCTTTAATGAATATCGATACACATCCTCCTTTAGTTTTCACACCTTCACTTTGTGGTCTGAAAGTAGGGAGGGAGGTGTAGCCCAATATGGTTGGCATGCTCTCCACAGCCATGAACCAGGTCTCTGTGACTGCACAAATGGGTAAGTCTTCCAAGGTGAGGACTGCTTCCAGTGAGTGCATTTTCATATTAAGACTCCTAGCATCTAGCAGCATAACCTAGAGGTTGTTTTCATATGCAGTTTTCACATCTGGAATGTTTTCTTTGAGACACTGCCTGAAAAGGGCATTATGGGGGTGGCAAAAGCCTTGGCCAGTAGCTGAAATCCCAGGGGTGACAGATGAAGCCCATCTCTGGCAAAGCATCAAGGTCTGTCAATCATGTCATCCCAGGCTGACAGATACTGTATCCCCTTAGAATAGCACCAGAAACTAAGCTAATTATTGAGGTCAATCATTTTTTGTTTGTACTGAGGTATCATCCTAGGTGAAGATAAAATGCTGCTTAAGGCTGGGGACATACCTGCCCGAGACCCCCTGAGACCCCCTGAGATCCATAGTCCAAGAGTTCATTCATGTCTCTCTGCATGTAGTCCAGGGGGGTACATCTCAAGTCATTCACACGAACATGGACTATGAGACAGTCACAATAATACCTAATTTTGGGATATGTGACTGCATTTGTGATATGGCAGATCCTGCCACCTGAAAGACAGCTGATGTGACCTTCCCCATATCCAGCCTGGTGAGAGAGAGACATCTGTGTGTCTCACAATGGAATCACCTATGACTAATATGTTTTGTTTTGTGTTTTGTCTTAAGGGCTTGACTGGTGGGACACTGGTGCAAGACCTTTTATGTGTGTTGTGTTCTGCAGTGGATATATTATATGTAGCATGCTTGTGTTTGTGTTAGAGAGGTCTCTGGTGTTTATGCATGTTTCTGCTGAGAACCTCCGCATATGTAGGTATATGTGATGTGGGTTTGGATGAAGTAGGAGGTGAGGTGTGCATGCTGACAACCTACTCATTGTCATATATATACTGACGGGTGCATGAGAGAATACACATTCAAGGCTGTTAATATAACTGGATCTCTGACATGTTGAGTTTGTGTTACCTGTGGTCCAAGTGCATACACAATGTGGTGGATCCTAGACCCTGATAAGCAACTGACCGTGCCTTTGTTCTTACTCAGCTTGTTGAGAGGGACATCAGTGTGTCTCACAATGGACTCTCCAATCACTAGAATGTTGGATTGTGTGGTGGCTTTCCTTATGGGCTTATAGGTTGAGCCTCCAGGAGATGCAGTTCTATATGTTGATATGGGTGTCATTTTTACAGAGTGCATTTCAGGCTGCTAAGGGTGTTTGTTATCTGTACTTTGTCTATGAGGTCTTTGTAATTTATGAAGGCTACATTTCAGTGCCTTAGTATATGTCTGCTTTAAATTGTGTGTGATGGAAATTATGTGTGTACTACTGATTATCTTATTGACATTAGGAGTATTTCATATGAGAGCTTTGTCCCCATTCACACTGCGTAAATACATCTCTCACACACCATATAATTTTGTTTGAGAATGAACTGGTTAGCGGTAAACATGAGGCATTTTGTACATTGCCCTAGGAGGCCCATATCCATTAAGGTGTTAATGTTTATAGTGGGAAATTTCATATCCATGGCAACAGACCCCTTTTTATTGATTAAATACTTATGTTGAGAATATCAATCAATGTCCCGGGTATCTGTTTTGCAACTATGGGGACAGTGCTTGTCACTGCAAGGTAGTTGTCCTGTGTGAAGTTCAGTATTGGAGTAAATTCCATCATGCTTTCCTAGGAAAACTGTCAGTTAAGGTGTTTGAGTCTGTACAGAGCACTGCCAAACACTGCAGGGGAAACTAATATGTACACCCTGAAAAGTTAAGGATGAAGTATTTAGGCAGTTATTCTGAAGTTAGAAACAACTCAAGCAGTGCTTACTGAAAACAAAGAATCATCTGGTCAAGAATGCTGAAAAGATGGGAGTCACATTAATGGCTACTGCTTGGCTACTACTACTGCTGGTGTCACCACAGCCTCACTCTGCTGGGATACAATGCTTCTTTTTTTTTTCCCTCACCAGACGCAAAATGTTAGCACCAATCCCAAGATAAGAAGCAGGCTACAGCCTGTTTGTTGATCCACACTCTTGTCTCAGATGATGAAGGGTCTGAAGGCTTGTGGTAGCCTTTTCCAGATAGATGCCTTGAATAGCAACCAGACCAATGGGTTCAGTTTTGCATCTATTATACCACGTGTTCGGAGGCTCATAGGATTTGATTAGGGTACTGACCTGACAATGATTAGGAGCACAGCTGCTGCATCACAATATAATGTTCAATGTCAGGTGATATACTGTAGATATTCCAAAAACGGATGTCCAAAAGGCTGAAGTTGAGTAAAAACAGTTTTAATAATAATGAACGTACACAAAACAAACTGGTGAGCACTTTTGCGGCTTACCCGCTTCCTCAGACCATATAAAAAAAAACACTTAAAACCTTATATACAGATAACTAGCCATACAATTAAGAGATGTCAAGTCACATAGTGCAATTAATGATCCAATCCTCTAATCTTCAAAGCAGGTTTTAAAGACACAGCATTATTCAGACCTGGGTATACAGTAGCCCTCAGGTCAAGAATCCATCTTAACTCAATCTATTCTGTTTCATTAGCTATATCACCTCCTCTTATATTACTACCATCTTTATGCAGAACCAGAAACTTAAATTGATGGGTATCGTCTGTTTCCATCACGTTTGGCTAACGCATTACTTTCTTTTCTATTAGGTATATCATTATTATGCCCGAGCACTCTTTCTTTCAAAGTTCGATTGGTTTTTCCAATATAGAACCCTCCACATACGATGGACTGTGCCCAGTAAACTATGTTCTTATTTGTGCAGTCAGCATGAAAGCTAAACTCAATCTTTCTCATAGTTCTAGGATGTGTAACAGAAGCAACCCTCCACACATATACAGGCACTACATGACCTACATGCATACGTACCTCTCTTTTCAGAATGCACCCTGTCTATTTAGTTCTGTCTATAGCATAGATGTTGCTTCAGAGTTTTATTGTTTTTAAAAGAGAATCATGGATGGGGTCCAACCACATTACCTACACTTGGGTCTGTCATAAGTATTGGCCAGTTCTTTTTCACCAAATCACAGATGACGTTAATGTTACTTGAATACGTTAAAGTTACCCTATTTGCATTGTCTTCAGGTAAATGTTTCCCCTTAGCTCATTGGTCCAGGGGCTCAGAGAAATATGGTCTAATCTCATTCCCAGTGGCAGATCTAACCTCATTAATAGTCCTTTTAATGACCCCTATTTTGTAACCATGCTCTAACAGTTCTATACATAAAGTGTCCAGAGCTTCTTCTAGCTTAGTTTCATTTGTGTGCAGTCTCATTACTCTGAGCACTTGATTTTTAACCACATTCCTTGGAATGTGCCTAGGGCATAAGAGCTTAAAAACAATAAAACCCTGAAGCAATGTCTATGCTATAGACAGAACTATATAAACAGGGTACATTCTGCAAGGAGACATATGCATGCATGTAGATCATGTAGTATCTGTAGACGTGTGGACGGTTACTTCTGTTACACATCCTAGAACTATGAGAAAGATTGAGTTTAGCTTTTATGCTGACTGATCAGATAAGAACATAGTTTACTAGGCACAGTGTATCGTATGTGAAGGGTTCTATATTGGGAAAACCAATCGAACAATGAAAGAAAGAGTGCTCGAGCATAATAATGATATGCGCAATAGGAAAGAAAGTAATGCGTTAACCAAACGTGATGGAAACAGATGATACCCATCGATTTAAGTTTCTAGTTCTACATAAAGTAGAGGAGGTGAGATAGCTAATGAAACAGAATACATTGACTTAAGATGGATTCTTCACCTGAGGGCTACTGCATACCCAGGTCTGAATAATGCTGTGTCTTTAAAACCTACTCTGAAGAGGAGAGGATTGCATCATTCATTGCACCATGTGACTTGACATCTCTTAATTGTATGACTGGTTATCTGTATATAAGGTTTTAAGTGTTTTATTTTTTATGGTCTGAAGAAGCCAGTTTGTTTTGTGTACGTTCATTATTATTAAAACTGTTTTTACTCAACTTCAGCCTTTTGGATGTCCATTGTTTGGAATATTATTGTGCTTGGACTTAGTCTGGGTTCCTACTGAGCTTTTCCTATAACCGATATACAGTAGATGTCCAAGGTTGGTCTAGCAAGGTCCATAGTGGCAGGACATGATTTAAAGGCCCTGCTGTATTGTGTGACTTGGCAGTATGTGCTGCATCATGCAGCATAGCTTATACAGCACTGTACATTATTAATTGAATATATCCAGTTTCCATTTGTAGCTGGCTACATCATGACTGGGACATGGGTGGCCTGGTCGCAGACCAAACTAAGCTATGCCAAAACCATTTGCAGCAAGCTGCGCCCTGCCGAAACATGTGAACTGAGCACAAAATATCCAAAAAAGTGATATGACACTCCCCGATGTAATCCACATTCAGTGTGAATATAAAAAAAGTGTAGGAGCCTACACAAAGTGGATATGTGTACACGGTTGCTCCCTTTAGCAGTTCAACAAATCCACAGCATTTATCCCTCATTTGCATAATATTCATGCTGACAGCCTGGAAACTACATGCTTCATAGCCATGTAAGCTGGGTAACAGCACAAATGCACGATTGTACAGACTCAAAAAAGGTCTTATAGTACATTACATGTGTTATTTTGCACATTTTTATTTTATTTTTATGTTAAGCATGTTTGAGCAAACATGCTGACATTTTAAAAATAAAAAATTACTAATTTCACATAATCCCTGCTGTATTCAGACATCTACAGTGTATGTTTTGAACATTTATGTATGTGATCTTACCTTTTCAGGGGAATTATGTCCATATTTGTGAACCTTTACATCCCCTTCTTTCAGTGTAGACTCCTGTACACAGAAAATATCTGCATGCACTACTGACATGGACACAGAATCTACACAGATGCATTACGGCTTGTTGGATTGCTCCATCTGGTTAAACTGCATAAAATGCAGCTAATTAAGGCAAAATTTGCATTGCATGAAAGGTTCCTTAGTTGTGCATGTTTGCACGTGTGTGCATGCCACTACATGGAGTTTACTGAATCTAAAACTGTTCAAGCCTATGTGCGCATCGCACTTTCATGTTAGCTTTATTGAATTTCCCCTTATGATTAGAATGTGTTTTTAATATGTAAAATAATAAAAAAGTTATGTGAAAAACTATGTAAAGAAGATTTTTTTGAAGATATAAAAGACATGAATAAAATAAACAAGGATATGATTTAATATGTATAATATAAGAAAAAAAGTAAAGAACATTTTAAAAGATTTGATAAAAAAAGTTATTTTATGTCATATGGGTTATATGGAATGAAACATGAGTGAAATTATGTTTAATGGTAAATGTATTTTTGCAACAATATTAAGTACAATCAGATGGTGGTTATTGAAAAAGGAGTGGGGATCTAATAGAGAAGAACATTTTGTATGATTGTAAAGGAAATTGTGAATATGTGTAAATATATTTGTATATCTATATATTTCTACATTTGTAAATAGTTGTAAATATGCAAATATGTTGTAAATAAACATTCTTTTTGTATATAAATAAAGGACCCCCCACTTTTTTGATAGGTGCCATGCGATCTTTTACATCTAAGTTACCAACAATTTATGTGGATGGGACACCAATTTAATGTCTCATCCAAGAGGCAACACATTCAGGAGAACAGAACCTCTCTTGTACTGCATTGCAGTGTCAATAATCAGTCCTCCTTGTGTGAGAATAGAACCCACAACTTTCTGCATCAAGGGTGAGCCTACTACCTTTTCCACCACTGACATTAATCAGAACTAGATGATTGTGAAATGGGACATTAAGCAGGGTAATGGACCAGACCCACCCTTCAGTCATGCCAGTATCCCATTACTTGATTGTCTCTCCCCTATTACCATAAAAAACTGTTCAAACATGTCAGTGTGCAGACTATTTCCATTTTTACTTTTGCTATGATCCCAGAGATGTGGATGTATTTTAAAATTTTTGTTAAACATTTTACAGCAAAAACAGTAGCAACCATTTCCTAGACAACAATGACAACAAAAAACTCTTACATTAAAAACAAATGTAGCATAAGCAACCAAGAACATTTCTTCCCTTGAAAGTCACATGTATTGAAAATGCATTTGGCAACTCATTAAACAAGAAGACACATACTGGCATTCATAGTTAAATAGCATTTAGTGAAACAGTAATTATCAGCTTTGTGAAAGGCGTAGGAATTTTTAAAAAATGCATAATGCAAGGTACAGACAACTATACAGAAGCATTCCTTTTAAGTAGCTGGCCAGCATGAAGGAATCAATGCCTGCATTACAGAAAACAGCTAATTAACAGAACATAGATTTATTTGTTTGGATGAAGTACCAGATAAACTATTGTAGACCAACACACTGCATTTCACACGTGTCTGCAAAAACACTATAAATTAAAATAAATGCATCCAATGTTAAAACATTAGGATTCAAAACTTTGACTTCATGCTGTCCATTTTTTTGCAGACATATAATAAACTGTCAAGTCCACAAATCAAGCAAAGCATACATTATTCCTAATGAACGTGTCTCATATGATGATACCCTTGTTTACTACAATCAATTGCTTCCTTTACATCATGATTATTGTGATATGCAGGAACTGCTTATATGTGCACCCACATGTGCATACACGCACACACACACACACACACACACACACACACACACACACACACACACACACACACACACACACACACACACACACACACACACACACACACACACACACACACACACACACACACACACACACACACACACACACACACACACACACACACACACACACACACACACACACACACACACACACACACAGATGTGATCAACAACCACAATCCCTTGTATGACTGTATGCACTCAAATGTTTGCTTGTAATTATATAAATAAACACATATACAAATAATGACAGAGAAGTGCATTTCAGCTCACTGCTGTGAGAACAATACAATGCAACCCATAGCACCCTGCATGCCCTCTTAACATCTTGCCCAAAAAACAGAGACAAGGACCCTAAAACAGGATCAGATTTTAAATATTGATCTTATATCCTTAGAAAGATTCTAGTATAAAAGGTTTTGTGTTAGAAAGCAGTATCAAAAGGATATGAGTTCTGAAACGCATGTATTTATCATTATTTAGTGATTACATTCCATGACACTTTATCAGAGACACAAATTTTATGATGAACAGACTACACATATATGGAGAAATCAGAGATAGTTCAGAACTTTGCCCTCAGTACACACACACACACACACACACACACACACACACACACACACACACACACACACACACACACACACACACACACACACACACACACACACACACACACACACACACACACACACACACACACACACACACACTACAGCCACTTGTATAACTGTGCACCTCAAATTTTTGGTTGTGACCAAGTAAGTGAGCAAATTAATAAATAATGACCCATAAATGTACCTCATTTCACTGCTGTCTGAGTCATACTGTGCAACCCATTTGAACCTGCCACTTCTCTTCAAGGGAGTAATGGATGTGCCCTTCTCAGAGGGGGAGGATGTTTATCTAGGCACTCCTTGTAGGAAGGTGTGGTCTGTGGAGGGAAGTAGCCTTTGGACATAATAGTTGAATGCAAGGGAGGATTAATCAAGGGTTAAGTCATAAATAAAAAAGATCGCCCTCCAAAATGCCTTCAGGCTCTATTTCAGCCTCAGCCCTAGAATGGAGATAGTCCAAGGGCAGTAGGAGGGGCTGGGAGACCCACTGATGGACAGTAGCAGTGGCATAAGCCAGAAGGAATGAAACAGAAGGGAAACAAATCAGATATGTCATCAACATCCTTGCTATCAGCCCCCTTTTCCCATTGTCTACATTGGGTCTGGGTGTCACAACAACTATTGCCACTTCTCTTGATTCAGTACAACTCTCCTACTTTCTTTGCCAGTCATGTCAAAGATGTTCTTTTATACAATCCATCCGTTTCTTTGCTGGATGCCCTTATTTCCTCTTGCCTTCTTCCTGTCTATCTCAAATCTTCTTCACCAGATTGCCCTCGGCTTTCCAGCACATGTGCTCAAACTACTGCATTCTGTTCCCTTTGACCATCTCTGCAATTGGAGCTACTTAAGTTTCTGCTCTCATGTCCTCTTTTCTTTATCTGTCAAACCGGGTGCATCCAACCACCTGTCTCAGGCACTACATACCCATTACCTCTAATTTCCTTAACTGCTCTGCCTTCACTGCTCAGGTTTCTGTACCATACAGTAGTACTGGCTGCACCACTATTTTGTACACCTTACTTTTCAAGTTCTTTGGCATTCTTTTGTCAGACACATCCCCAAGACTCCGTGCCAGTTGGCTGCAGCTCCTCTGATTCTAATTTCAGTCTCCTCATTCAGACTTTCCTTCCCAAATATTTGAAGCTGTTAACCTGATTCCCTATTTTGCATGCTATCTCAATTTTCATCTTCTTTTGATTCCCCCATTTGCTTCCATTACAAGTGTCTTATCTCTACTCAGTTTTGCCCTATGTGCCTTCAGGTTTGCATTCCATTCCCCTATCCTTTGTTGAAGTTCTTGTTCAGGGTCTGCCTGTAATTCCACATTATCTGCATACAGCAACTTTGTTGATCTGTCCCCTCCGACCTGTTTGCTAATATAGTCCATCATGAGTATAAACAATAGAGTTTCAGAGCTGAACCCTGATGCACACTGTGACTTCCCACCTCTGGGCCAGTAATCGAGGATCTTGAATCCTCACCACTGACACTAGGAAGTCCAAGTATAATTGGAACCAATGGCTTTGAAACCTTAAAATAATTGTACAAGTCTAAAGTAATTTCACTATTTCGAAAGTACTCATACAAAATATCAAGTCTTTTCAACATGTCACTCATTACACCTTTATTAATCAGTATGTATGTGGCAACTAATAGATTTGAACATCCAGATTTATGTACAGAATTTAGGTATGATGTTGTAGCTAACTGCAACACATCAAATGTGGTATATTTGGCAATCTGTAATGCCTGCTCAGCGTTCTATGTGGGAAAGACTAACAGAAAGATGAGACTTACAATAAGAGAACACCTATTGAATATTAAGAATAAGACACTCACTAATGCTCTAGCTTAACACACCTCTGTAGTAGGATCCACACATACATTTAGATTCTTAGTAATGGAGAAGATAAGAGAAAATGAGCATGGGGGGATATAATAAATGATACTGAAACATTTGAGACAAGATGGATTATCAGGCTTAGAGCAGACAGAGGCAAGGGCCTAAATTATAGGATTCCTTTAAAACCTATTTTATAGAAAAGAAGGCTTTTTAAATAGATATGAGTTTCTATAATATGCTTGTGCTTATGTTTTTTTCTTTCTTTTTTTAGAAGCTGTTGCTGTGTTTTTAACTTATAGCTTTTAAAATGTGAGCAAAGTAGTGAAATGTATTTTACTTTAAGTGTGTGTTGAATGTTTAATTGCTGCTTAATTATTATGAAGCATTGAATGGTTGATGCTGTAATTCACTAGTATAAAGCAAGCAATGGCTTGTTATTTAGTTGTATGGTCTGATGAAGTGATGGGGCACATCACAAAACCACTAACCTATTTGTATTCGTAATACAATCCACAGGTTTATTTTTACTATAAGCTGCTGCATCTTCATCCTTTGGTTGGTTCTTTGAATGTTATTGTGGATTTGTGGATTAATTTTTCTCTTTAATGCACCATTTATTCGAGCTGTGACCTTGTTTGTGATATTTGGATTTAAGTATAATTACTCTCAAAGTTTAAAATGGGGTGGCCATGGTGGTGCAGCGGTTAGCGTTGCCACCTCACAGCAAGAGGTTCTCCGGTTCGATTCTCGGCTGGGGTGGCTTCTGTGCAGAGTCTGCATGTCCTCCCTGTGGTCATGTGGGTTTCCTCTGGGTGCTCCGGTTTCCTCCCAAAGACATGCAGTAGGTGGATTGGACACTCTAAATTGGCCCTAGGTGTGAGTGTGTGCATTTGTGTGCATTCTGTGGATGGTTGGGTGCCGGGCTGGCAATTCAACACCATAAAACTCCACTGCCAATCATGAGTGGACAGGTGATCTGCTGTGGCAACCCCTAACCGGGAAAAGCTGAAAGAAGAAGAAGGCTCTCAAAGTTTAAAACATTCTCTAAAGGACCAGCCACAATGAAAAGTTTAAATATATTTAATAATAACTAATAAAAGAACATGAAAATACTCAATATCTATTTACAATAAACACCAGAGTTTCAATCACAGGAAATTTTAAAATAACACAGATGACTAGATTCACACAGATACAGAAAAACAGTACTTAACTAATCTCACTATATTTTCCTGACTGATCTAAAGAATTACTATTGAATGGTTACTTACTAAAGCAAGGCAAGATGAAATAGGTGAGCGATCCTTTTATGTAAGGTTGCAAAAACAGACTGCTCTGCGACTTCTGTTTCATCTAGTATTAAAACATCATTTCAGTCCTGGACTACAGAATGACATCACATACATCTGGTCATCTGACTTCTGGTTCCAATATTTCCTCCATTTACTAGAAAATGAACCAGAATCTCACACATGTGTGTTACCATACACACAGATGGAGCTTTGCTAAGATGTGTTGTAGCATCTGGAAACCATAAAACCATTTCAACATTTCCATCCTTCCAGGGTAGCAATTAGTTCACTGCTGAGGACAATACAGAAGGCTTCTTACTACAGACTCTTTGTCTCTGGCTGCATTGAGGCCTGTGAGATACAATCTTTATGGTCTAAATTAAGTAATTTAATTTCAGGATATTTTTCTAAAAGTTAGCTGGGGCTAAGCTTAGCATCTTCTTTTCCAGCATCTCCTGTTACAATGTTAATTTTAACAGTTATAATACAGTCAGGCATACAGGTGTATTTCTTTTTTCTGTCCAGCAGGACCCACTGTTGGTGCATTTTATAACACAAACAGGTTTACAACTACAGTTTAACACAAATGCCTGTGCAAATCAGGTTGATATACAAATGACATATAATTCTTTACACAGCTCCAGCTACCTATGCTGGCATGTGCTACACATCCACTGCCTTACTTCCCCTGGCATAGCTGGCAATAACTCACATCTTCACATACAACCACTCCCACTAGAAACCCTTCTGTGTGACACTGTTCAGACTTGTGTCACAGGGTTCTTGTACATAGCTTGCACTAATCCTAGTAATGTTTCTGGGACATCAAACCAGTGAAGGACTGCTCACATCAACTTTCTTGGGACTTTGTTAAATGCTTTCTCCAAATGTAGGAATGCCCAGTTGGGCTATTTTCTCATCCCTAGTTTCTTTTCAACTATACATCTCACTGCAAATATTGGGTTATTGTGCTGTATCCTGATTGGAATCTGATCTGTTCATCTCTCATCTTACTTTCTATTTCTCTGTGTATCCATTTATCAATCACCCTCTCCAGAATTCTCTTGCAGTATGACATGAGTTTGATACCTCTACATTGCCCACAATTGTGAATATCAGCTTTGTTCTTGTACACTGTCATTAGACTGCTTATTCTTCAGTTAGCTTGGATACACCTTTCTCTCCATACTGCTGTGAGTACCTTTTGGAGCCATTTCTCTCCTAATGTCTGCAAAGTCTTGTTCATATCTACCATGACATCATCTGAGCCTGCTGTTTTCCCTGATTTCAATGAGAGACAAAGACCACAAAATCAGAAGATATGAAATATTTCTCTTATATATTTAGAAAGTTGATAAAATACTGAACATTGTGTTACCAAGCATTTGTTGAAGGATTCAAAGTCTGAAACTCACATGCTGGTCATTGCTTAGTGACCCACAATCCACACAACAAATAGTCAGAAAGCCAAAGATGTTACAAGGAACAGACCAAAATACCACTCTTCTTTGTGCAAGAATTCTGGATAAAGCCAAAAATATAGGGAATAAAGCCCTCCCCCATGAAAATTTGTAAATATTATTTTCTCTTATTTATTTCTTAATGAGGTAAACCTACTTGAAAAGTGTCCCTTTTCAGAAGTGACCCAAGAAGCACTGTAGAAAAATGGCATGGAATGATTCAAATCTTGTACTTTTGACTACAGGAAGCAGTTATTTAATGGCCCAGATCCCTAACTGACAGATAAGTCTAATTCACTTAAAAAAATTAGTGGGCAATAGGTGCTGCATAGACATATAATTTCTGAGTAAGAAGAGCTAGGAAACTCTAATGACTTGCATTACTGACTGACTGTAATCCTGAGTGATTTATCAGAAAATGCAGAGCTTAATGAAAGTCTGGCAGTCAGTGTGATGATTAAGGTAATAAACGCTTACTGAACTGCTTCCTGTAGTCAAGAATACTGGGTCTTAGTCCTCAGTTTGCCTACTGTGTGACTCTGAGCAAGTCACTTAGACAGTGCCCCCAGGATCTCCTCTGAAAGTGGGTTAACAAACAGAAAAAATGTTTATTGGTTTACATTTTCTGAACACTAACAACTATGAAACTCTAATGACAGACATTATTGACTGGAATCCATTATATTGATTTACAAGAAAATGTTTTCTCCCATGGTTTGATTCTGTTTGAAGTGGTTCTTGGGA
>NC_056742.1:479680331-479795331 GCF_019279795.1 Protopterus annectens | reverse complement strand
TGGTTGACATTTCAGAATGTCGACATTCATCTGGCCGAGACCATATGATCAACATTCAAAATGTCAACCATGTGGAACCGGCATCTCCATATAGTGAGGAATGGAAAGATTTCCATCCTCTGCACTGTAGTGTGATCTCGGAGTTGGTATATTTAAATTCCGGGGGATGTGGAGTGTGGAGCCCCCAACGGGGGTGCAGGAGCCCCTCTGCTAGCAGTGTGAAAGTAAGTTTTTTTTTATTTTTTTTTCTATGGTCGACATTTTGAATGTAGATCATTCTGAAATGTTGACCATATGAAGTATATGGTACTATAGATGTCATTGCAGTTTGATTTGTAGACCTGTTTATGTGGTGAACAAATGCAGGACAATATATATATATATATATATATATATATATATATATATATATATATATATATATATATATATATTCTGAAGGATGCCTTTAATAAAAGAAAAGTGGACAGATGTCTCAGTTGTGGCAATTTGTGGCAGCGGATGTATCATGGAAAGTGTGGGGTTGTAGTATTAAAACTTAAAGGGTAGCTAAAATAGACTATAATCAAGAAGACTGGATGCAACACTTTTAGCAAATGAATGTTAATGACAAACTTAAACAGCTGTTGCAGGGTTCTACTACAAGCAGTCAAAGATTGCTGTCTCAAAGCTAGAGACTCATGCGTCTTGTAGTCTGTGCAGGATGCCGCTCACATTCCATCCTGAATATAAGTTTGGACAAGCAGCTGCAGCATGTTACCAAAACACATTATTTGAGTTCAAGCAAGATAGGGGCTGCAGCCTTGGGGAGAGAGGGGTTTGGGAGTGTAGATTAGGGCAGCAATTGTGAAAGGGATGTAGGGATTTAGGTTTGGGGAGTGGGAGGGAAGCTATAGGGTTAGGGAGTCAGAAGGTAGTTTTAGGTTTAGGGAGCATGAGGGGGATTTTGGGGTTAGGAAGTGAGGGAGTTTAAGGTTAGGCAGTAGGAACAGAGTTAGGTTTAGGGAGCAGGAGTTGAGTTTTAGGGTTAGGAGTGGGCAGTGATTGGGGAATTTATGTGTAGGGAAGGGGGTTTAATTTTCAGGGTAAAGGAGAAAGGATTCAGGTTAGGAACTGGATGGGAGTTTTAGGGTTAAAGTTTTATAGGGTTGAGTGTTGGGAGGGCAAAGTAGTTACAGGAACCTGAGATAGTAGGAGTTTGAATAATTGCTTTGAACCTCTGATGCAGCCAGGAGATTTAAATACACCCAAGATTTGTTAGAATAGGCTTGGTTTCCCAGTGTAGGAAACGGAATTAACATGAGACAATCAGTTGAAGAAATAATAATCAAAATAACAAGACTGGTAATGATACAGGCCAGTATTTTTTAAGTAACTTGACCTGGGGAGGTAGTTTTAAAAAACAGTCTTGCTATTAAGTGTTTTAATTTATATTATCATAACACTGCTGTCTTTTTACTTATTTTGTGATAATAAATAAATATAATAAATTACAGAAAAAGAAATGTGCAATTTGAATGGAAAACATCTCTAACTTCTAGACAAACCTACAAGGTGGAATATTAAAAGTCAGTTATACATCTCAAAGCTGAAAATCACAGGTGAACAATCTATTAAAGAAACCCAAATGCATGAAACCACAAAATTTTGAAGGAACGGATCAGCAAAATTTTTCCCAAAGAAAAAATTTGCTGATCCAGAAAAAAAAAAGACTGTACAGGCAACATAAAGTGGGGTGCTTTGCCCTCCATACCCCCTGATGTGGGGGAGCTGTGCCCCCCACCTTAAATATACCAATTCCGAGATTGCACAACAGTGAAGAAAACAGCAAAGTCCGAAGAATGGCCCAGCAATTTTTTTTCCCCTTGGAAAAAATTTGCTGATCCGTTCCTTTAATATTCTGTGGTTTTGTGCATTTAGGTTCGACAAATGAGCATTCTCTATTTCTAGCATTTGCTCATGTAATAGGAACTCATAATCACATACTTGTAATAAACATAAGTAGGGATTTTTTAATCATATTTGAATTGAATTACACATTTAGTCACTGAAAAAGTGTCTACAGTTCTAATATATGAGAAAAGAGTTAATTTTAAATCTGGCTAGTTGTACTCTGAGTTAGTGTCACTGCGGAGCATTAAAAATGATTAGCTGGGTTAACAATATGTGAGTATTTAATGAGGGCAGACACACAAAAATGTCTTTCTTCAGTTTTAATGTGCTTTTTATACCCAGGTCACACTGCAAATTCTAATTAAGTGATTTAAAAATCTCAAAAGGTTCTGTACATGCAGCACAAATAAACTTTATATTATGCACATTATACATGTCTCACACAATGCAGATAAGATAGTTTATCTCCCCTGGAAGTTTTGGGATGTGAAGGTTTGGCACCTGGATGTTACATGACCACACCTCAGTATGGATACCACCATAGCTGTAGAGATCTACTTACAAGGAAATAACACTAGGCCATTCCTCAGGGACTTACTTAAAGACTCCAAATGGGATTACTGAGACAATATAAAGGAGAACAGGACCCCATTGCACCCCCCCACAAAAAAAAAAGGGACACTAACCAGACATTTTTTTTTCTTTTGGAAAAAGAAATTAAAATGTTAAAAGCCTCCAGTGGGAGAATACTTACCTCACTACATCACTGGAAAATTATTTCACAGTACCCAGGTATATAAAACTGTATAAAGTACTGATGTGGAACAATGTGGATTAAGGACTAGGACAGGAATGAAGAAACAGTCTAGAGAAAGAAGAACTTAAACTAGTCAGGATTCTATGGGAACACAATAAGAAGACACAAACCACCTTGACAGCAAACATACAAACACTAGAGAAAAAAGGATGGAATTGGCCAATTTTAGGGATAGATTTCTTCACATTGAAGAACGAGTCTCAAAACGCCATTACAAAAATTAAGGAGGAAATGCTAAGAACGACCAATAGAGACCAAAATGATAACAGGAACAGATGCATATAAAGCGTACAGTAGCACAGAAATGGTGGTTTACAGAGTTCATTTCATACAAAGTGAAGTATTAACAGACTAAAATGTATATGTCACCTCATTTGTCTTATATTAAAAATAAGATTAGTAGAATTCCTCTAGCAAAACTTTCCATTGTGGTAACGGATCACTCAGGGTTTAAATTCAGTGTCTGTGACAAAATTGTAGACATGCCTTTGTATGGCAACAAGAATGCACTCTCAGAAAAAGAGAGCTGGAATGACAATTTAGGTTGAATGCATATAATACACTGAGTGTCAACTATGGATGCTCAATCAAGAGTGTGCTTCAGCTGCAAAAACTTAACCACAGGGCCTTCTACTAGCTACCAGCTAGCCTGATCAGATTGATAACACTAAATGACTCATGGAACTCACTCCATCAGATCCCACCCCCACCTACCCCCCTCCTGTCAACAGCCACAGCTGGCACACTAGCCACACTACACACCCACTCCAGACACTTTAATTATCCATGAGAACACTCAAAGCCCTCTCTATTTCTATGGCAGGACCCAGAAGAAGAACATTCAGGGGGAAGCCAATGAAGAGATGCTGGCAGGCAATAACAAATGCCACAAATAGAAAACAGATTCATGCTCCACCGTAACCAACACTTCCATTGGGAATGTGAAGATAAAAAACCATGTGAACAACTGAATGCCAAATTCAGGGACATTCCATAGGTTCTCCTCCCAGAGTTTTGGACCTTTGACTTGAATTCAAGCAAGAAGGGTCAGGGTCTGTGATTTGTTTTGCACTTTGACCTGACTATAAACCACTACATTTAAGATGGGATCCCCCATGGACAGACCGGTGGTGGCCTGTATATCAGATCTGGTAAGCAGG
Organism: Protopterus annectens; assembly: GCF_019279795.1. Taxonomy (NCBI): domain Eukaryota; kingdom Metazoa; phylum Chordata; order Ceratodontiformes; family Protopteridae; genus Protopterus; species Protopterus annectens. The sequence goes on along the minus strand of NC_056742.1, from coordinate 479,791,461 downwards.
CAGCTGGTACAAGGATACATGAGATTGGCTACTTGGAATGGGGTGATGATAAAAACAGACTCTTCATATTAGCTCAAGCAACTGCCACAGGGATGATCATTGCTTAGACTTTAGTTTTTTTTCCAAATAGTATGTCACCAAAAGGTTTTTCAGTGTTTTACAGTTTTCCATTCTACTGCCCCTGTTCCAATAATCAGAAGAAGCTTTGGTTTAGGAGTGAAAGTGTTTACTTTATTGTTACTTTTCCAGGTTTGTCATTCAAACATGTGAAATTCTAACACCAGCTTACCCAAGCCCCATTTGGAAAGTTGGGGCCTTACGAAGGACTGCACTGGCAGCAACTCCGTTATAAGCGACTGATCTGGATGATGAAACATGAATACTGGCTGGATCTTTCAATTATATAACTCCAGTCCCATAAAATGGTCAAACTTATTTTATTGTTTTTATTCACTCCACTTTGATTTAGGATAGATTCACCATATAGATAGATAACACCAAATGCCCTGTAAAGCAGACAACCATGATTCACTGTTTATGTCAGTTTTAACACACACACACACACACACACACACACACACACACACACACACACACACACACACACACACACACACACACACACACATGCTGTTCCCATGAACTGGCCAAAATTAAAAGATTGTTCAATGGTTAGATAATTTGTTTTTGTAAAAAAAGTGTTTAAAACTGAAACATTGTTTCTCATTTTTATAACAACATTGTGAATGAGTTTTTTTCCTTAACAAGGAGATGGAGGTGAGTCACAGCCTATCCAATCTGTGACTTATAATCTACTGAGGGACTTGGCCTCCCCTCCAATCAGCTGGCCTGAATATTATCCAATACATGACTCTTATTCTAATTAGAGATGTGGCCTCCCCTCCAACCAGCAGGCCAGACTATTACCCAGTCAGGAATCATAGTCTTAACCCCAGTCATAAGGGCTACTTTCCACTTCATCCCCTTGTTTAAGGTTATTTAAACAACACAATTGTAATGTTTTTTGTAGAAGAAACATTGTACCTGATGAAGTCTGATAAATAAAAACACTCATTACCTTAAAAAACTGCAATTTAAGTCTCAAAGAAGAATTGAATCATGTTTTAATTACTTGATTTTGAGATGTGTACATTGTATTCTAGTTAGCTGTTCACCTGCAAAATATCTACATTAAAATAACACTGGTTACTTCAAACCAAACAGATTTTCCTTTTTTTTACTTGTTGGTAGTGGGAGGAACCAGCCACTCCACCAGGTTTGGATAGCCTGTAATGGGATTTTCTGCACTGATTTATAAGGAAGCTCACGTACAGTAACAGATGTACATCAGCAAATCAATAACATTTACCTAACGTGTTCATAGCTGCAAGCTTCCAGGAATATTTATGTATATCCAGCAAACCAGATATCACTGTGTCATTATTCTGAGCAGTCAACTGGAGTACATAAAGACAAATATTATCCTTTTGGTTGCTTCTGCATGCTTCTGACAGTACTGGAAACTGTAAGATTTTATAACAGTGAACACTCAGAAAATGCAAAATGCACAGATCCACATATCAGTACAGGAACAACAATTCCTACTCAGTTCCTACTCATTTTCACACTAAGTAATCACATCCAATAATCTCACTAACAGTTCACTTGTGATCACCTGGGCATGAAATCTGGATGTGTTTACCTCATTGTGGACATTCCTGTTAATGCTTGTTCAGCAAACATCAATATGTGGAATGGGCATGTGATGAAAATGTATTACCTCTGGTAAAAGCTCACTTCTTTCTATACAGAGTCTGCACTCCCCCAACTCGAGTAGTATGACTACTTTTGAGGTCACCAATCCTTTGGGTAAGTTGCAGACAGTTTCACTAAAGCTCATTCTGTATCAGTAGAACAGATTTTGATGAAATGGTCTAACTGCAATGAATGCAAAATGAAATTTCAACCTGAAAAGGTAAGAGAAAACAGTTTCTGTGATGACTTGCTGCATGCTCCACTCTTTAAGCTGTCTGTTTCCCAAATATGTTATTTGACATCTTCTTGTGCTCATTAGTACCTCCTTGCAGAGTCCAGCTCCATTTGAGCCTATCTCAGCCGACTTCTGCATGTCACTTTCAGACTTCATATCAGCCCGTCACACCATAGTGAAATGATGTGATCCATCATTTAGATGGAGCCTGTCAGTACTTGAATTATTTTAATGTCACCCAAGCTAACGTTACTCGTTGGGGAAGCTTGTGAGAATTGCTTGGCAGCATATACCACAGTGCAAAGACAGTAATATTTGTATGCAGCCTTATCCCTCTTTTGGCCTGGTTTCAAGCGAACAAAGCACCCAAGGACCAGTCAAAAAGTATGCTTCCATGTAGGTTCATAGGTTCATAGTACTTACTGGACTATTGATCTCTGAGGAACTTAAGAAGCCTAACCTTACACTCACATGGTAGTTTTTAACCCATATATTTGCATATAAATAACTCAGAGATATAAACCAAGCAAGGATATGCCGTGTATCACTGAGAGACAGTGTTGCTAATCCAGCACTGAATTTTTGGCTTCCCACCCACTTGTCAAAATCACGTCTGAATAGAGAAAGAGAAGTGATTTACTTTATTTGGAATGGAAGGTGCATACGTATATATGTATACATATCTCTGCAGCCTCTCTTAGGGGTGCATACTTCTAGATATAGTTCCAGTAGCAATTATAATCACTTGGGTCTAGCCCTGATATCCCCCAGAGAATGGTCAAAAGGCAATGGTTCCCATGTCCCTAATTAGAGACAGAGGAGCTGAACATTAGCAGCTTCATTACTTATCCTCCAGCTATAGTTTACTAGTCATAACTGCACCGCTAACCACACAATCTGGAACTTTATCAGTGCAATTGGGTACTGGAACAGACCTTCACATTTTGTCACACCGTCTGAATATTTTTTAATGCCTCATCCTTTTATTCTTTGACATTAAATTGAGTTCATAGTTAGATGTAGAAGATTCAATAAGAAAATTAAGCCATGTCGTATTCTTGTTTAATTCTGACTTAAGTACTATTTCCTCTTTATATATATAGCTGATTAATGTTATAATTCTTACCAAATTTTTAAGTTGCTTTAATACTATAATTTATTATTTGTTTATTTTTTGCTTCCCCATAGCACCATACCCAGTGACTCATCTACCAGTACCCAGCCAGCCCATTTGTCCTGTGGGTGGAGGTGGGGTGCTAAGCATTCCTACTTTAGAAGAGAACTCTCTGGCCCATTTGTTCTTGTCAATGCATTCCTCCCAATGACAAGAGCTGGGTGGTACTGAGTGGGTTAGCTTGATGGTCCTACAGCTTTGCCTACTTTCTCCTGAAAGATGTACCCCCATCCCCTCTGCTTGCCCTGTGAGTTCTGCTGCATGTTGCTGTTGTGAAGAATGTGTCTCTACATGGTGTATCCTTCAGTATGTACTTCTGCACAATAACAGTACATGCATCCTCAGCTTCTGCTCCATGGGTGTAACTCCCACTGCAACTCCCCCACCAGGATGGTTGAGATGGCAATTGATGCTCACTCACATACTTCTCTGGACTGCTCCTACAGACATCCGAGCTATCATTCAACCTTTGCTCAGCACAGCTGGCTCACTATGTTTTTACTGATTTAACTATATGCTTGTTTCTTAGTAGTGTGTGTGTCTATTAATGCAGGAGCTAGTTACTTCAGAAACTGAGTGTACTTATCTTCATCAGTGAGGATAACATGCCAGTCTGTTCTCATAAACTCTATTCTACCTTAGTAATGTGTGTTAACCCTAGCCTTAACACCATTCTGCGTTCCTAACCCTGTATCTTACCTTAGAAAAAAATATTTGCATTTGTACTCCACACGAAACTGAGACACACACCACATGCGTCAGCATGCATGCACATTAAGTCCATTTTCTTACCTAGCTCTTTCTGTATCCCTAGCTCTCAAACACTTGTACACACACAGTCCTTGCTCCTAATGCTGAAACTTTCAGTATATCCAGCATTACAACATTAACAAAACAAGTGCACCCTTACCTTTCACAATCCCTCCTCCTCTCTTCAGCATTTACATTATTCAATAAAAAGTTTTCTCAATAAAGAGTGCACTCAACAAAGTCTACATGCACATAGGTCTTTCAACAAAACAGACATTTTATTTATTTATTTATTTTATTTTACATTTGTTAACCGGGCTAGTCTAGCTGGATATATGTCCATTTTCAGTAGAGGCCCGGCTCCACAGATACTAAATTACAAGGAGACAAATTATAAAATAAATTAAGTACAAAAAGAATATACATTTAGTAACACAAAAAACAAAATACCTAAGGAACACACACAAACATATAGTTGTTCAGTAGAAGCATTACAAAACGTCAAGATTAGCAACATATTTCCGTTGAGAGAAAAAGTAGAACGGGAGATAAGGGAATTACAGAAGAAATATCAAGGAGGAAGAGAGAAAGAAGCAATAGTCTAGTGAGGAAAAGGGTAAGAAGATGGAAAGGAGGACAGGGGAGAGTAAAAGGAGGAGAGGGTAGGTGCATAAGAGGAGAGCAACAGGGCAATAAGAAGAAGGAATAAGTATAGTAAATAAGTATAGTGTAAAGATTCTAGTAGTGTAGGGGGAAAGAAGAAGGTCAGTCAGGAGTCCTGCAGGAGCAGAGCCAGTGATTTTGGAAGTACAGTTTGATTTTTTGTTTGACCATCTAAGCAGAACCTATTCAATTCTTCTGCCATATCCTATAGTAAAACAATGAATGCTCATTCCATTGTGAATAATAACCACATTTTACCCTTAATATTCTCTAAGATTCTCAACTTAATTTTTTCTTTATGCCTTAGCACAAGATCAATACAATCTGTACTTTTAACACATAGCCAAGGCTGCTATGCAGCTTTGGCCTTCTCAAGTCATTGTCATGGACCTCCGCAAATCTCTAAATGACTGCTACTTCTCTGCATCCCACATGGCTGCTTTAGAATCCCATATCAACCATGAAACCCTCTTTTTCTAGGGAGAATTTCTTTTTTGGATCTTACTACTTCATCATTTCTTAAATGATGATGACAGCCTTTCAAGGGGACTGAGGCCTGTTTAAGGGAAAAGCCCACAGAAGTTTGCACATGTTATTTGCATAAGCTGGTAAACTCTTTGGTGCTGTTTTATGTGGAGTCAAGCTTAATGCAGAAATATTAATGAATGAGTATGTGCATCATTTTCTGACTCGGGATATATCTTTATTATCCTAAGTAATGTATCAGGGAGGCATACTTTTTGCCTTTTTTGGCAAGTATCATGACACTACATTTGCTGACATTAAAGATTAAACTACTAACACTGTTCTGGGTAATTATTTTATAACTCCTTAGAGTATTCATTGAAGTAAATGTGTTACCCACTTTGTGATCAACAGCACATTTGGGTACTCATAACCATTTTTCCAAAACCAGTAATCACATTTCTGAGTACTGTGAGATACCTCTGCTAAGACTCTTCTAGATTCACATGTAACTCTCAACAACCCTAAACCTGTTCTGTCATGTTGCTTAACCAATGTGTTACTCAATGAATTATATATAGATTGTCATTTAATGTTTTTGTCAGTTACTTCCTTGTGTGGAATAGATGCTTTAAGAAGATCAACGTAAGCTGTATACACTGTCAGCCCTTTGTCACTTTTTTCTGTTACCTCTTCAAAGAATGTTGTAAGACTCAAAAGGCAGTGCTAACCACTAACAAACCCATACTGTTCCATGTATAACAGAAACAGGTCGCTGTATCATTTTGGATAAGCTCCACTAAGGCTATTTCCATAATGGCCATGCTACAGGGTCTAAAACTGATTCTAATGTGACTCCTCCATTTTTGTGAATGTGTACATTATGCCTTATGTCACAGTTAAGGACATAACCAATTGCTAGTACTTGTTTAATATGACGGATCAGAAGTTTAGTTACTATTTTCTTGATTCTGCATATAAAATCAGCCAGAATGTTATCTGGTCCCATACAACTTAAGTTTTTAATTTTGCTTGCATAAGCAGGTATAATATCTATTTCTATAGAGAGGTGCTTCCTCCTGCCTCTGTATCACTCTGACATTTCAATTTTGTGAAGTCTGCCCACAACGTTTCTGCTACTACATCTGCTGTATCCTGTCACTGGCTGAGCACGTCATTATTCATTGATAACATTTTGCATTCATTATTTTCCCTTTCGGTTTTCTGATTGAATTAAAGAATACTTGTTATACCTTTCAGTCTTTGAGATTAAGCTGATTTCATGGTTAAATCTTGAAGTTTCAGTAAGAAAGTTAAGCTATGCTGGCTTTTTGTTTTATTTAGACATGTCATACCATTTCTGTGTATATAGATTTGCTCTCTTACACAATATTACTAATGCATGTTAACACTAATACTTACTATACGCCTGCTAGCAACTCTAACCTAATACCTTATCTTAGACAAAAACATTTCTGTAATATTACCACTGCACAAGACACTCAGTACACACCACATACACACTCACACACGGGTTCCTATTAGAAGACCGAAGATGCATTCTTTCAAATGCATCTTGGTTGAACTTAAAAGACTAAAATAGCAAAATATCAAAGCGACTTTTAAGCAAATTCTTTCCCTGGGAAAGAATTTGCTTGGCCACTTCATTACTTTGCCGTTTTCGGCACTGTAGTGCAGTCTCAGAGTTGGTAGATTTAAGTAGGGGGGTATGGGGGGTTGAAGCCCCCCACTTAATGTAATGTTTAAAGTGTTTTTTTTTTTTTTTTGTTGGAACAGCTCTGACAGTTCGACATTGTAAGCTTTCACTTATATAGGGTTGATTAATCACCGTTCACTTTTTTAAGCATTCAGTGATGTGATGTAATATAGACCCCACATACACACCTACTAGCACACTTACACAACATTACATCAATTCCCTGACTTAGCACTTAGGCTAACCCTAACCCCAGAAATTTGCACACACAATGATACACCCTAACACCAAAACATTTAGTATATCTAGAAGTTTCAGGATTAACAAAACAAACCCACACTTACCTTCCATAATCTAACTTCCTCCATTTAATATTTGCATTAATTAATGAAAACTGCATTCAGTAAAGAGTGATGACTATAGCGACAGGATAGGCTATTGCTTCTGCTGAAATTTGTAGAAAATCAGATGGGAGGTTATCTGCAGCTAGGGTGGTTGGTTTTAGTTTTTAAAGTAGTTTTTTATCGATTTAACAGACACTGGGTGTAAGTTAAAATGGGAGGTGTCATCTTAGGAGCTGGTACTGTGCTGTGGTGCAAAATGGGTAGATATGCTGTCAATGCCTTGAGAGTTAACTACAGCTTGATTAGTTTCTGTAAAGTATTTATTGAATTGGGTTGCAATATTGTCAGAATTATTAGTTAATGTTGGATTGGGGTTAGCTGATTTACCTGGATGAAGTATGTTATTAGTTGTGGCCCAGAAATTTTGAGGGTGTTTTGTGTGTTTATTCTGGATATTGTGATAGTAATTGATTTTGTCTAATCTTACTAGTTTTTTGCTTTGTTACGCAGTTCTAGGTATGTTTGCCTTGTGAATTTGGTTTTGTTTTTATGAAATTGCTCCCAGACCTGGTCTCTAGCCTTAAGTAAGGGTCTACATTCTTTAGCTGGCCAGGGTGCATAAGTAGTTTTAATTCTAATAGTTCTACGGGGTGTATAGTAGTTTAGTATGTCTAGGAAGTGGTGTTGAAGGAGTTTACTGCATCTTCTAGAGGTAGATGTCTGAGAGCTTCCCAGTTGCAACTATTTACAGAGCAAATCAAACGGTTTGGGTTGAAATTTTTTTTTTGTTTCTGATTAAGTGGATGGTGGTCTAGATGGATGGGGGAGTATGGGTCCTAAGAAGAAAGGTTGGCTGGTGGTCACTTAGGCTGTCAGGGAGATAGTCTGAATGAGATGCTAGGGAGGGGTTACTAACCAAAATCTAGTCGAGTATTGACTGTTTAGAAGATCTGAGTGTCCTTGTGTGGGATGTGATGAGCTGGGTAAATCTGTGGAGGTTAATATGGGATGATGGATTATGTGAGGAGCAGATCAATCAATATTGAAGACGCCCATCAGAATTGTTTCTTGTGAGAGGGATATGAAGGTCCAGTGAAGTAAATTTTCCAAAGTGGGAATATTGATTCCTGGCGAAATATAACAACTAATGATATTACTGTGCTTTTTATGGTTAATTTTTTATGTGGCAAATATAAGTTCAGTATTATCAAAGTCAGGCGTGGGTAGGTTTAGTATTAGGTGACTTTTAAGGAGGATTGTTACTGCCTTGCCCTTAAGTTAAATAGGTTATGGTAAGTTTAGAGAAGAGGCAGTTAGAGGCTAAGGATAAAGGATAGTTTTACATTTTAGCATTTAGGCATAGATTGTGTGATAAGGGCTCTATCTAGTGGCCGTTTTAGTTATTAGGCATGCACTAGAACTGCTAGGAATACAGTAAAAGGGAAGCAACTAGGAATGGTTTAAAAGATGTTCCTTGTTACATGTCTGGGTTTATATGTGAGGAAGAGTATCAAAATGAAAATATTATCTGGGGTCCGACTCAATAAAATGTAACACAGCAAGTCTAACTGAGTCAACAACAGAAAGATCACACAAACATAAATAACAACTTTAAGTGGTGCCCGATTGAGTTAATTTTGCATCTGCAGACTAAGTTACATAACAGTCAGTATATCCACTCAGTGATAAGGCTGTAGCTATAGTTAAGAACCACAGATAGCCCTTGGTGTGGTGTCCTTGCTCACAAATTAGTTATAAGACCGATAAGTTCAATATATTCAACTGATGCTGCCTGGGCATCTACTTGCCATAACTAATTACACTCTGAAAAAATATGCACATATACAGCAGGAGTAATGCAGGTTTAGCACTCTTGGTGGTTGGAAATGAGTTGTATAATAATGCAAAATGACATACTACATAAAACTTTGAATATAGGAAGCCAAGGTAGCTAAGGTATAGCAAAAGTTGCAGCAACAATCCTTTCTATTCTTAGTGAGAGTAGGCAGGCAACTACGGTAAAACCTTAAAACAAACACAGATTGAGTTTAACTAACTGAAGAGCTTTAGAGACGTAGGTCATAGACCATTAGAACACATTTTTTTTGCAAATAATATACATGAAAGCATGTGGCAAACTGAGATGGCAACCTATACTAGATGACTATTGCTAGTAAAACTGTATATAAGGTATTTGAGCAGTTGTTCCACTAAAAAAAAAATCACATGTCAGTATTTATCATGTAAAGCAAACAGAGCAGGTACAGAGTTATTCACATCTGACAGCATACATGTTCAAGAACTTACAGCATTTCTGACATTTATTCAGAGTCTGCAGGCCTTAATGACTGGACTGGCAGTCGTACTTCACCCTGGGGCGGTTCGTGACAGATGGAAGAGTATAGTAGAAAAGATTAATCCTTTGTCACCCCATCTGTGACAGGGTGATCACATAGGTCATCATACACATATCCATTGGATGTCTTCAATGACCCTAACTCCCCCTCCACCCGTTGGAGGCTGGTATGGGTACCCATGCTACTACAAGGCGGACTGGACCCTCCTCATGGCGTTTACATGTTTCCATATGCATATAACCTCATAGATACTATCATAAGCTGGGGATAGCCAAGCCCTTGCCCTCTGGTCCTACAGGCATGGTAAATGTGAAAGCTTTTGCTTGTAATGGAGCAGTTGGCTGACTGGGACCATCATCGCCTTCCCAGTAGGATGGATGAGCCATCTTAATCTGCTCATTCCCAGTGTATACTGCTTCACTCTTCCAGTGTCTCAGACAGGGTTTTATCCTTTCTGCTCATTCCCAGTGTATACTGCTTCACTCTTCCAGTGTCACAGACAGGGTTTTATCCTTTCTGCTCATTCCCAGTGTATACTGCTTCACTCTTCCAGTGTCACAGACAGGGTTTTATCCTTTCTGCTCATTCCCAGTGTATACTGCTTCACTCTTCCAGTGTCACAGACAGGGTTTTATCCTTTCTGCTCATTCCCAGTGTATACTGCTTCACTCTTCCAGTGTCACAGACAGGGTTTTATCCTTTCTGCTCATTCCCAGTGTATACTGCTTCACTCTTCCAGTGTCACAGACAGGGTTTTATCCTTTCTGCTCATTCCCAGTGTATACTGCTTCACTCTTCCAGTGTCACAGACAGGGTTTTATCCTTTCTGCTCATTCCCAGTGTATACTGCTTCACTCTTCCAGTGTCTCAGACAGGGTTTTATCCTTTCTGCTCATTCTCAGTGCATACTGCTTCACTCTTCCAGTGTCACAGACAGGGTTTTATCCTTTCTGCTCATTCCCAGTGTATACTGCTTCACTCTTCCAGTGTCACAGACAGGGTTTTATCCTTTCTGCTCATTCCCAGTGTATACTGCTTCACTCTTCCAGTGTCTCAGACAGGGTTTTATCCTTTCTGCTCATTCCCAGTGTATACTGCTTCACTCTTCCAGTGTCACAGACAGGGTTTTATCCTTTCTGCTCATTCCCAGTGTATACTGCTTCACTCTTCAAGTGTCACAGACAGGGTTTTATCCTTTCTGCTCCTTCCCAGTGTATACTGCTTCACTCTTCCAGTGTCACAGACAGGGTTTCCCAGTGTATACTGCTTCACTCTTCCAGTGTCACAGACAGGGTTTTATCCTTTCTGCTCATTCCCAGTGTATACTGCTTCACTCTTCCAGTGTCACAGACAGGGTTTTATCCTTTCTGCTCATTCCCAGTGTATACTGCTTCACTCTTCCAGTGTCACAGACATGGTTTTATCCTTTCTGCTCATTCCCAGTGTATACTGCTTCACTCTTCCAGTGTCACAGACAGGGTTTTATCCTTTCTGCTCATTCCCAGTGTATACTGCTTCACTCTTCCAGTGTCACAGACATGGTTTTATCCTTTCTGCTCATTCCCAGTGTATACTGCTTCACTCTTCCAGTGTCACAGACAGGGTTTTATCCTTTCTGCTCATTCCCAGTGTATACTGCTTCACTCTTCCAGTGTCACAGACAGGGTTTTATCCTTTCTGCTCATTCCCAGTGTATACTGCTTCACTCTTCCAGTGTCACAGACAGGGTTTTATCCTTTCTGCTCATTCCCAGTGTATACTGCTTCACTCTTCCAGTGTCACAGACAGGGTTTTATCCTTTCTGCTCATTCCCAGTGTATACTGCTTCACTCTTCCAGTGTCACAGACATGGTTTTATCCTTTCTGCTCATTCCCAGTGTATACTGCTTCACTCTTCCAGTGTCACAGACAGGGTTTTATCCTTTCTGCTCATTCCCAGTGTATACTGCTTCACTCTTCCAGTGTCACAGACATGGTTTTATCCTTTCTGCTCATTCCCAGTGTATACTGCTTCACTCTTCCAGTGTCACAGACAGGGTTTTATCCTTTCTGCTCATTCCCAGTGTATACTGCTTCACTCTTCCAGTGTCACAGACAGGGTTTTATCCTTTCTGCTCATTCCCAGTGTATACTGCTTCACTCTTCCAGTGTCACAGACAGGGTTTTATCCTTTCTGCTCATTCCCAGTGTATACTGCTTCACTCTTCCAGTGTCACAGACAGGGTTTTATCCTTCTATGCCACAGATGGTGGGCTTCAGATATCCCTACTTTTGTTCCCAAGCAGTTATTATACTGTGACAACCACCTTAGAGACCAAGTGGAAATGTGTTTTATGTACAGTGGAGGCACTAGTTAATAAAATGTTTTACTGTTGTATTTTCACTGCACTATACATACAGAAGAAAATGCAAAACTGGCACATCCTTTGCTAACTCAAAACTAAGAATTAATAATCACCAGCTGCCCTCCAAGAACTCAGATACAATTATCATCATTATATGCCCCCCCTGGTGCTATCATGGAGAGTTTATTGGTAATGCTTACCCATTTCCCATCCCCATCACATATTTACTCTAGAACTCCTTCCACATCTTCTTAACACCTGCTTCTTTCCTATTCAGTTCTACCTCTCATGACCTGTTTCTGTACCTTGATGTACCATTCCAGACATCCAGTGTGTCTCCTGCTGTCTCATGCTTCATCCACCCACCTTACTCTCCCTCACACTCCAAACATACAAGGTTTATACAGCTTCTCCATCCTTCCATATACTACATTCCAGGCCAAGGACCTTAACCCTTTGCGATAAAAGTGCCCAGTATTCCACTTTATGCTTTACCATAAGAATTACAGGGTGCTGCATTTGGGGGTCCTTGAACGTAACAGCTTCAATGTGTTATGCCTGAACCTTTCAATATAACACATGTAGAGTAATGTATTAAATCCTTTTAATATAACAAATGCATGGTATTACATCTCAGCCCTTTAACATAAAACATGTAGAGTGTTGTAACAAGATCTTTTTGAATAATAAATGCAAGGTGTTTTATTTAGGTTATTTGATTTAACAGATATTGGTGCTGCACTAAGGCATTTTAATATAAGAAATGCTTGGTGTTACTCAAGCTGCTTTCACTTAACAAATGCAAAGTGATGCAGTTGCATATTTTAATGTAACAAAGACAACTTGTGTCCTTTAATTTAACAAATGCAAGATATTGTACTTATGGAAGGGTAAACCACATGACATCCCTGAGTCAGGAAGTCCATACGCTGTCATCACTGGGAAGGTAACTGACTTTGTAAAGTGACCATAGATACTCTGGCTTACTTCATACACTAAAAAATGACCATAGGACTGGTGAGTCCTGACATTGTATACAGTATTAGAACTAATTTCTGCAGGCAGCATGAGAAGGTTGTCATCCTAATGTATAAGGTCATCATCAGAGCAATGAGTAAAGGTGTGGGATCTACAGAGGCACAAGCATGTACCCAACAGATTATGGAGCTGGGAAATCAAGATAATGTGAGAGGATGACAAGAAGGTACAAGAAGGGCATGACAGAATGTAGACCTCACCCCCTCCAGGAGGAAAACAACTCCATAAGAAATGACAGAAACATTCAACATTAAAAACTACGCTAAGAAGGGCTAGAGCACCTTCATTTAAAATTCCAGGGAACAATTCACTCTGGAAAGACAGGGAGAGTGATGCAGTAGAAGTTTTCATGGTGATGGCATCATTGTTGTATGTGGATTGCTGTAGTATGACTCAGAAAAAATCTACAGAATATTCAGATAGAATATGGGACAAGCATGTGAAGGCATTCATCCAAAAGAATGACATAAGCTTAATCACATCCATAAGAATGACATAAGTGGAGCTTTTCTCCCCGGGCATCAACTGAAAAAGGACCTGCATCCAGTCGGAATTTCCCGGTAAACAAATGTAAATAAAATAAAATAGATAAATAATAATAATATATTGATACAAAGAGATGAGGTAAACAGAAGGCATATCATCACACACCATAAATTCATGCAAGGGTGAAACATAGTTTTCAGAGCAACTTAAGTGCCTACTGGATTATGGGATAATTGTATCGCATCATTCGCAAAACAAGACGGATATACAGACAGTCACAGACACTGACAAAGGCACACACTTGCATACACACACGCACGTGCACACACACACATATGCACATGCAAAAGTACACTGACTCATGCATACATACAGGCATGCTTGGAAGTAGAGGCTCACACACGCACACACACACATGTGTATATATATATATATATATATATATATATATATATATATATATATATATATATATATATATATATATGTAGTATGTGTATATATATATATATATATATATATATATATATATATATATATATATATATGTATATATATATATATATATATATATATATATATATATATATATATATATATATATATATATATATATATATATATAATATATGCAGATATACATGTCATTCAGTTCTACTAGAAAAAAGTTCCCACAGTATAACATTTGTTATAAATGTTATTTTAGAATCTTTTTGCATTTGGAATTTTATTCTGATGGAGTCCATTCTTTTTAAGAAAGAAAGCACTAAATAAAAGAAGTTTACAAAAAAAAAAAAAGAATAATTTATTATAAATCTCACACCAGAAAATAGATTTACATTTCATTGACCTTACTGGCAAAGGACAGAACCCACAGGGTTAGAGTTGCTGCTACCATATAGGTGGCAATCCCTAAAGCACAGAGAGGGTATCAGGGACCTGGGGACCCAGGTTGACAGTGGCCTTTGCAGCAATTGGAGAGAACCCGAATTAATGGACATGCTCTGACTCTGTTCAAAGAGAATGTGGATGGGGTGGGGAGGAGGTTTTTACCCGGGGGGATCATCTCTGGGTCACTGCTGGACAGAGGCACACAAAACTAATGGGCACAGTATTTTTTTCATATAAGGGCCAATATTCTAATATTCTCAGCATCCTTAATTGTCCTTTCTCTAGGGCTTTTGTAAGCAAATCTTAATTTGTTTGTGCTCATTTCAATTGGGATTTAAGTTTGAGGGGTAATGATTAATTACTGAGTGTGCATTTTATATATGTGTGTGTGTGTGTGTGTGTGTGTGTGTGTGTGTGTGTGTGTGTGTGTGTGTGTGTGTGGGCTCAGAATATAAATCTTGCAGAGTGCCTACAGGTTGTCACCATTTTTAACTAGCCTGAATATATCAATAACAAGGAAGGTGAGTAACAGGTTTATTTTATATTACAAATGTGCATTGTATTCGAACAAAGCCAAAAAGCAGAATCTGATTGTTAAATGTATCTAAAACTATTCATTGTCTGAATACAAAAGCAGTTTGTGTAGCCTGAATATAACACTTTAGAACACAACTCACTTGATTATGTGGCGTTGCGGACTGAGTCATTCGGATACAGCCTCTAAACAGGTCAGGAATACTTTAAAATATTAAGAATTTCATATGAATTAATAGAAGAAACTAAACAGTACATTGCAGAGGGGAGTGTCTTAAAGATGAGAATACATACAGAAAGTGCTACTCTAACACGGTTTGCAAGGCACATTCCATGAGCAGCTTCAATTATTAGAGATCAATCAGAAAATTAAATGCAAGGTAACAAGCTGTATGCAGCTACTGTGTTCAGGAGAGGAGAGGAGTTGCCCTGCATTTAAACTATTCTTTGCTTTAACATTTACATTCACTATATAGTTAAACTAATTTTAATGATTCCAAAAACAGCAATTAACATGTTAAAATGCAGATAACTTAGAATGACAGTAGACAAAGGTTCCACACAATGGTTATAAACTGTTTGGAGTGGGACAAAATGTCAGTTTTCTGCTCAAAAAATGATAGGAGTCTAATGAATCTAAAAGAAAAAGTCATTTTATCATGAAAGGGAAATATGAAACTCCAAATGGTAGTGTTGGGGGCACTGGAAAGAAAATATGAGTTCCCCGAAGAGTGTGTGCTTTTAGCTTATAATTCCTTTGAGCTCACAGGTAAGGCAGAGGACACAGACTGATCAGTAAACTGAAGACTTTATCCTAAGACTCTTCTCTCATTTCAGTGCTAAATTCTTGAACATCAACTGCAGGATCGCCGCTGCTTCACTGCTCTGCTGAAAAATCAACTCCCCTCTACCTTCACTCATCTCTGATTAGGTACATGCAAAAGGGAGCAGTGTACTCTATTAGTAGTCTGATTAGGGTCGAATACAATGAGGTTGTAACGTTCTTAGACCTGGATGCGATGCCCTTATTAATGAGGTGCTCAATGTCGAAGGCTTTCCTTAATACTTTGGAAACTTACTGGTTGAAGTTCAGATTGCTATCTACCTGTGTTCCCAAGTCTAGCACCGCTGGGTTTGAGCTTAGACAGGTGTTGTCAACACTGTAATTAGCAGGGAATTCAACTTTGCCAAATGGAATAATAATGCACTTTTTTGCATTTAGTTTTAGACCATTGATTTGGCACTAGTCTTTTGTCTGTGTTAGCCTCTATTGTAATATGTTAACAGTATTGGGGGAGTCAATGATTGCATCCAATTTGCAATCATCAGCAAACTTGGTAAGCCAAAGACCATCTACTTTAGCCTGGACTTTCAAGAAACAAATTCCAAACAGTAAACAGCTCAGCGCAGAGCCTTGTGGTATGCCACTGGTGACAGGTCTAGTGGTAGAGGTTGAGTCACCAACTTTGACAGTATGTGTTCTGTCAGTGAGCCAACTGGCTACCTATCTAGTGATGGCATCACTACGGAATACCAACATTCCACAATCCCGAAATTCTGAATCCCAAGGACTAGAGTCTCGAGATTGCGGAATCTCAAACGTAGTGAATGGGGATTGCCACACAGTGCGGAATGGGAACTTTGCCATTCAGTCCACTGTAGTGTGATCTCAGAGTTGGTATATTTAAGTTGCAGGTTTTGTGGGGTACAGGGGGCTTTCCCCCCCTGCATATACTTTAGAATACTTTGTTGTATATTTTTCTTTTTTTTTTCTTTTTTTTAAGTTTCGAGATTCTGCACTCTCAAAATTCTGGTCCTCGGGATTTAGAGTCTCAGGATTGTGGAATTTCGGTACTCCGTAGTGATCTCCTAGTGACATATGGGTGAATCCCCAGTTTTTTAATTTCTCTAAGACTTTTGGGTTTCTAATACCATGATGGGAACAGACCTTATTCCTAAGTCAAAGTATGATTAAAGTTCATGTAATTAGTATTGTTTTCATCTTTGATGTTAGCCAGAAGTGTTCTTCACAGCACCTGCAATATGCCCGGTAATGACTCCTTCTGCATTTCATATGGATTTACATGTATTGGTAACATATCTAAGTACAATTGTAAATTCTTTTCTATAAGACCCATTGCTCTTACTACTATTGGAATTGTCTAGGAATCCTTCTTCCACACTGCCCTCATTTCTGCCGGCAAATCCTGGTATTTTATAACTTTCTGTCTCTCTGTACATAAGACACTGTAGTCACTGTGTGTAGCAATTTCAGTGATTAATGTTACTTTTGTGTTCTTTTCACGGACTACTATATCCGTTTTTCTCGCATCTATTTTTTGAATTGTTGGCAATCGGTGATCCCATGTGATATAAACCTCATCATTTTCTGTAATGCTTTGTGGCTCCTGTTTCCAGTGTTTTTCAGCTACTTCAGTATTATAATGTTTGCACAATCCCCAGTGCAACAGTCTTGCCACATTATTATGCCTTTCAGTATACAGTCCCTCTGCCATTAGTATATAACAACCAGCAATTAGATGTGTGACTGTTTCCAATTCTGTTTTACAAAACCTGCATTTGCCTGTTTCTTCCACAAGTTTAATGGACTTTGTAAACCAATATATAAGTAGTCCACTATCTCGGGCTGCCAATATTAGGTTTTTGTCTTTTGGTTTAAATTCACCTCTCCTTAACCATTCC
The DNA here is from genome assembly GCF_019279795.1 of Protopterus annectens. Lineage (NCBI taxonomy): Eukaryota > Metazoa > Chordata > Ceratodontiformes > Protopteridae > Protopterus > Protopterus annectens. The sequence continues at coordinate 479,774,004 of NC_056742.1, read as the reverse complement.
TGTGTTTAATCCTGATCAGCATGAGGTTGTTCCAGGAGTTTTTTATACTTGTAAATATATTTGTGCATTTTCTACATTTCCTGCCTTCTCACCTGATCCTTCATCTTATATTCTTACTTTGTTTTTGGCACATTAAGTTGCTGCCTAATTATTATCGACTCCTGGTTTGATTTCCGTTCCCGCTTGACACCTATATGCTTCTGCTAAACAGAGATGCCATCTTAGACTTATTCTCCTCATGTTTTAAAACTTTAACTACATTTGGGTCTTGAGGGGTCAGCAGATATGTATGCAATCCCATGATTGCAGATCTATACATGTAATCAATTTCGATGAGGCCCATACCTCCTTCAGAATGGGGAATGTATAATCTCGCTATGCAATGATGTTTATAAATCATTTGATAAGCATAAAGCATAATTCTTGTTTTCCTGTCTAACCACTCCACCTCCTTTTGAGGCCAGTCACTCCATAACTTTAAGTTAGGACAGGAAGAGCAAATTGGTTTATATTTTGGACTTTGTTCTGAAATGTCAGCACTGTTTTCAGTATTAATTTCAGTCTTCTAAAATATTTCTTGCTAAGTTTATTTGCATTTGTTCAAGTTTTATTGTTGATCCTTCATTAATTCCCAAATATTTATACACTTCCTCTTGTTCAAGTTCTTTTATAACACATTCCTGTCCAAAACTGATGTTTTCTTAATGCTGCAGCTTTCCTGCTTTAAAGGTTGCTTTTGCACATTTATGAAGACCAAATGACATTCATATATCATCTGAAAAAATTTTGCAGTTGTGCTTTGAGTTCCTAATCTGATGAGAACTCTGCAGTATTAAATCATCCACAAAAAGAAGATGGGAAGCGTTTAGACTTTGTTGTTTTCTGGTAGCCAAATTGTAGCCATGACCTATCCTGTTTAGTAGACAGCTTAATGGGTTAAGGGCAAGACAAAAGAGAAAAGGTGACAGAGTCACCCTGGAATACCTCTCTTTAAATTTTTATCCCTGCAATAATAATTTGTCCTTTATTATGACTTAACTGCAAAGTGATTTGCCACTGTTTCATTGTCACTGTAATGTAATGTAATGTAATGATCAGTGTAGGGTGTTTCTTATAATTTTTAAGCACTCTTTTATCCATGAACGCAGGATACTGTCAAATTCTTTTTGTAGTCTATCCATGCACTATTTAGATTCTTCCCATTTTTAGTTTTCCATTGTGACTTTATTTAACAATAAATGATCCTTTGTTCCATAGGACTTTCTTTTGTTATCCTATTGTTCTACTGCCATGATTGAGTTTTCTTCTAAATGACTATAAACTCTGTCGGCATCAATTCCAGTGTCTAATTTACATATATGTCATCAGAAGGCACGTTACTGGTCAATAGTTTTTAGGATAGCTTGCAGGGTCACTCTTAAGTAGGAGTATTGATTTTCCTGTTGTTAACCAGGTTGGTGTCTGTTCAGGGTGTGCAGTGTTTACTCGTGGCTAAATCTTCATGTAAATATGTTAATACTTTTAGTCAGAAGTTAGGTATTGCATCTGGGCCTGGGGTTTTCCATTTAGGAGCTTTTCTTAACTTTGTTTCAATCTCTCTGGCTGTTACTTCATCCCATTTCATATCCTGTACATTTGAACTTCTAATGTTTTCTTTTGCTTCTTCTATCCATTTAGCATCCTTGGTATGTTCCACAGGATCCATAAATATTTCTTCAAAATGTACCTATTTCTTCTTTTTCGATGTTGTTACAATTCCTTTTGCCTTGTTTCGTAATTGTCTAACAAAATGTTTTGGGTCTTCAATAAATTGCTTGTTTTGTACTTTTCCTTTATATTTATCTGCATATCTTCTAAGTTTTTCTGCCTTTGCTTATATTTTTAGTTTATTATTTGCGATAGTGCACAATAGATCCTGATATGTTTTGACACTGCATATTACTTTTATCACATCTATCTTTCTGAGTAGTTTTGTTGATATCTATTCTATACTCTTCTAACAGTGATACAGTTTATCTTAATTGCTTTATAGTTTTCTCTATTTGAAACTTCCATGGTGGCATTTGATTTCTCCCCTTCCTTTCCTTGCTGCCATGTGTTTTTGTAGTAAGATTTTATCTGTTATTAATTTACCCGCAAAGTAATTTATCCTATTTACTTCTGTTATATCACATGAATCTATATGAACAGTACTAATTACTGTGTACATTTGTTTTATCAAACTTCTAACTTTTTTGGGTTGTATTGACTTTCTCTAGTCTATTTCTTTCATTGATCTTAATATGTCTGGTCATCTCTATTAAATCAAGCAACTCTTCTTTTAGATCATTTTCTTCTAAACTGAGGACACATTCTTTGTTCTCCATTTCCTGCGGGCATTCTATAGAAAGTTCCAGAGCATCTTCCTGTGCCACATTCTCTTCAGTTTCATTGTGTGTCATCCATCAGTTGTTCATATGGGAACTCACTGGCCTATTACTGCACAACATTGACTGTGTCAGAGTTGCCAGTGTCCTGTCCCCTCCCTTGTTGTACAGCTCCTACTGAACTTTTGTACTGGTTTCCTGTGGAAGGCTCCAAACTATCTTCATATGGCAACTGATCAGATGTTTCGCACTCCACTGGTTTCTTCTTAATTTGGGGATCCATTTCTCTATCCTGCTGTGATGTTATCAGAGTTAGATTTTCTACACTAAATCCTTCCCTTTACAGGTCATCCATAACCTAATTTTCTATTTCTTTAACTTTTTCATTACTAATCCTCTTTTCTACTTTTCCTCTTTGTTTTGTATTTTATTCTGTTGTAAAATTTCCATATTTAGATGCCTTTGCCTGTACTTATCTTCTAATATTTTTGGTGATTCGCTTTTGGTGTTGATCAGTTTTACTTTCTCTTTTGCATAAATTTTGCACCATATTAAATATCTTTTTTTTTTCCTGTGTCCATATTTCTTGTTCAGATGTCTCCTTCTCCTCCTGTTTCTCCTAACTTGGGGGACTCATTGTTCCATCATGCTGTGATACAGCCTGTGTTAGACTTGCTACACTAAATCCTACACTTTGCAGGCATTCCATAACTTCAACTTCAATTTTTTTAACTTCTACTGTACCAGTCTTCTGTTCTGCATTCCCTCTTTGTGATTGTTTTTTTGTATTGTGAAATGTTCCATATCTGGATGCCTTTGCATATATTTCTCTTCAAATATCTTTGGGGCTACTTTTTTGTATTGATTAATTTAGCTTTCTCATTTGCATAAATATTGTCCCACATCAGATCTCTCTTTCTTTCCTGTGTCCACATTTCTTTTTTTATACCTTTCAGAAATCTCTAGATTTTGTTCTTTATATTTTTGCACTTCTTAAGTTGCTTATTTTTCCAAATGGCCCAATGTTTCTTGGTCTATATAATGTTCTTTTATGTTAATGAACACAAATTTTTATTTGAAGCTTCTGACAGTTTTTCTTGTGCAAGTATTTTTTTTTCCTCTCATTTCTCTCTTAACCTTTTTCTATACCTTCTGTCTGGAAATTCTGGACTTCTTGCATAATAGTAACAATACATAATTTCGTTATTATCCGCTATAGTCCACTCTATGGTTCTTTTGTGGCCTGTCAGTTTTTGTGATTTTTGTGAACTACTACTTCCTTCTACAACAGGGGGCCATCTTCCCCCTGGGACTGGCCTGGCCCCATTGTAGGAATGCTTCCATGTCTTGAGACACTGTCATTTTGTCCAGTCCTTGCACCAGTGCACCTACCAGGACTGGGCACTTTTTTTTATCCTGTGTCTTATGCACCAAGCAATCTTTTTTATTTTTTAACCTACTTGTATCCATGATATATGCTTTATAAAATAATAAAATGCAGTCTATATATCAGTTTCATCTAGGTGAGATTTTGTGCAAAACAGGGTCCACCTCATGAAGGTACTCACCAAGAATTAGGAATGCATCAGTTTCAACAACACTATTCTCATTCGCTTCCTGATTTATCATCTCTGCATTTGGACCCTAATGCCCACCTGGGAATGATTATCAATGATACCTGAGTGGTGGATTGTGTCAAAAGCTTTGACCACGTCAAGATAACTGGTATGCACTGTATTACCTTCATCCAGGGCTTTGGTGAATTTCTTGAAGAAGCCTATTAGGTTTTATAAGCATGATCTACACTTAACAAAACCAAACTGGGTTGGGTCTAGAGTTTTTAGGTCATCTATGTCCTTGTTGATAAGGTCCATGATGATTCCTTTCATGGCCTTGCAGATGAGAGTGGTTAACTTATTGGTCTATAGTTCCCAGGGTTAGTTGATGGCCCCTCTTTATGCAAGGGAATTACTGTTGCTGTTATCCACTCTGCTGGAACAAAGCCAGTTTTCAGTCTATGGTTAAAGTGAAAGCCAAATGGGTCCACTAGGTCTTGTTTTAGATTGCTTAGTGAGCAACGTGGGATGTTATCTGGACCTGTTGAGGCAGTGTTTTTAGCCTTGGAGAACACAGCTATGACCTGATCTCTAGAGATACTATGCAGAGGGCTAATGTCAGGTACACAGCTATGACATGATCTCTAGAGATACTATGCAGAGGACTAGTGTCAGGCATGCTTTGGGGTATGGCCAGCGGGGCCAGGGGAGTGAAGTTTGTACTAGATTTATCAGCTAGCAGGTTGGCAGTTTCCTCCAGTGCAGTATGAGTGGTACCATCTGCTACCAGTTCGGCAAGTAGTTGTGCATTCCCTTTTAGATTTCAGATGTAGTTAAAGAATGCCTTATGATTATCCTGAGCTATGGATTCTATTTTAGCTTTGGAATTAGCTTTAAAGGATTTTACAGGATTTCTGATTTGCTTGTTCAGGCTGCGGAGGGAATTCTTCCTCTGCTGAGTCAGTTCCCTTTTCTTCTTCTTAGACATCAGGTTCTTCCTCTTGTTATATAACCTGTTTATACTTGAGGTCCACCAGGGTGGCTTGTTTATTTAGGAGGACTTGGTTTTGATCCGGTCAGGTACAGCCAAGTCTATACAGTTGTTTATGTGTCTATACAGGGCATCTGAATACACCGGTGCATAGCACTCATTGTTGTCTATGAATGCACTTAGTAGCATGTAGTTTGCTGTGGAAAAGTGTTTTAGGGTTTTAGCTCTTGTGGAGGTGATATGTCTAATAGTTACTTAGAACGAGACAGTTTAATGGTCCAACCTTACCAGGGAATGCATCACACAGGAGGGAGTGCAGTGACTTCCCATGTTGGTGAGTACTATGTCTAGGACATTTGAGCCCCTTGTGGGGGGCAGAGTATCTATTCCAGAGCATTTGAATTGACAAAGTCCTAACTTCTGGTAGAGCGCGTTTGTGCTCATGAATGTCACCCAGTTGATTGAAGGATAGTTGAAATCACCATGACTAAGGTGTTGGCATGTATGACAAGCAATTCCACTAAGTCCAGGTCAGTGTGCTTTTCTTGGTTCATGGTGGGGGACGTATAGTTAGCAATGATGTGCTAGGGTATTTTGCCTCTAGTTAATTGGACATGGAGTAGTTCAAGAGGGTCATACTGTCTGATCAGTCTGAAGGTGTACTTGACTTTAATGAAGATGGCAACACCTCCACTTTTGGTTCTTTCACTCTTATTTTGAGGTCTGAATGTGTGGAAGGAATTGTAGCCTTGCACGGCCAGCATGCTCTCTGTGGCCTTCAACCATGTCTCAGTGACTGCACAGACGTCAGCATCTTCTAAGGTGAGGAGTGCTTCCAGGGAGTGCAGCTTCATGTTTAGACTCCTAACATTAAGCAGAGGAACCTTGAATTTGCTTTGAATGGATTTTGTTATGTTAGAAATCATGTTATTTTGACATTGCCTAAAAAAGGCACTATGGTGGGCACTATGGGGGAGGCAAGCACCTTTGTCAGCATCTAAAAGCCTAGAGAAGACATGTGCAGCCCATCTCTGGCAAAGCAGCATGGCCTGTTGACCATGTTCTCCCAGGCTGACAGGTAATATAGCCCCTTGGGATGATACGAGAAGCTAAGCCAATTGTTGAAGTTGATCATTTTTTGTTCATATTGTGGCACATAGCACTCAACCTCAAGTCTGAACAAAGCCCTAAATAACGGGGTGACAAAAGCCAAAAATAAGCACACATTTTAAATATTGCTCTTACAAACTTAAAAAAAGTTGATAGAATAACAGGTTTTGTATTAGCATGAATTTTCTGAAGGGTATGAAGTCTGAAATTCAAATGTCTGTCATTATTTTCTTACTTCAACCCTCAATGATTTACCAACAATTTGCCAGAAAATGACAATTTTATGAGAAACAGAACAAAAATATGAGGCAAAAATCTGGACATTCTGTGAAAATCTGTACAGTTATGATGTGGTATCATCTTGTGTGAAGGTAGAATGCTAATTAAGGCTAGGATCATACCTACCTGGGACACATAATCTGAGAGTTCAGTCATGTCTCCCTTCATATAGTCCAGAGAGGCACATCTGAGATCATTCACTCCAACATGAACTTTGACAGAGTCATAACGGTACTTGCTGTTGAGTTACTTAAGTGCATGCATGATTTGATGGATTCTGGCACCTGACAGGCAGCTGACCGTGACCTTCTCCTTGTCAAGCCAGGTGAGGGGGTTGTCTGTGTGTCTCACTACAGAGTAATTTATGACCAGGATATTATGATTAGAGGTGATCTGCCTTGGGGTCTTATTTGATGAGACACAGTTGTATGTGTTATTATGTGTAGTAGTTTCTATTTGCATAGCAGTGTGTACACGTTGTTTACATTTGGGAGGTTTCTGATCTTTTGGTAGACTTCAAGTGAGTACCTCTGCTTATGTGGGTCTGTATGTTGTGTCTTTATTTTGTGTGAGAGGTGAAGAGTGTGTACTGACAACCTGTTTGTTGTCTGGCTTGTTGTTACATGAGATAAGTGATTCCAGTTTTGTAGTGTTCATACATCTTTCACATAGGGGATTTGTTTGTTGTAGGAGTAAATGATTGTCAGTATACATGAGGTAATTACTATAGTGCCTCAATATTCCCATATCAATCAGGCTGGCCAGAGAAATGATGGGAACTGCCTAGCCATTATAGTAGGTTTTTACCGTATGTGATATTATGGAAGGGAGCGGGTTAATCTGACCAGTTTTTTGCTCTAGGACTAACAAGGGTTGTTCAGTTGAGGGCTGTGGATGTTAAGTGTGGCAATGCTGCTCAGTGCACAGCTGAGTTGCCCATACTGCAGCAGGGGAAGCTTGGGAGGATTCCACTGACAGATGTCTAGGGAAAAATTGTGTTTCAAGGCATTTGCATCTATACAGGGCACCACTAACTCCCATTGTGATGTACAAATTCAAGGCTTAAATACAGTTGAAATTATACACTTTTAAGCTAATGTACCAATAGGAAAACATGCAATGATCCTTCCTACAGCAATGTCCAACTCAGACTAGGTTGGATCTAAATTCTTCTGCCAGAAGAGTCATTTCCAAGATACCCATGACTCTGTTACTGATCATTTCAGCTATTTCCATTCTATGTATATGAAATACTGTGTTGTCAAAATACTATTGAGATTAGCAAATAATAGTGTGAGGATTGTCCACACAATTTCCTTAGCTTCTGCCCCCATGGGCAACAGATTTGAAACTATTGCATTTGATTTAATTTGCTGAAACCAATTTCACTTCATATGCAATTTATATGCAAATGTAAAAATTGTGAAAATCTTTGTGACAATACAACACACACATGTTTTTAATAATTTGTATATATGTCATTATGAAAACAGTAGTGTAATAGATGTGTTTTTGTTCAAAAGCAAATGTTTTGGAAATGTTGCAGTCTATGAATTAGTAATGTTTACAAACCTGCATTTACTATTATTACACAATCAGCATATTCAGCAATGGGCTCAGATTTTGTAATAAAACATCTGAGACCAGAAACTTGGTTATTTAGATCTACAAACCATGTATATCACCTGATGATTTTATTTTGAAATCCAAAGGAACAGCTACATCTTGAATGTATGTACTGATTTGTATTTGTCAATTTATTTTTATATAAGATTTAATGTGAGAAATATGGGAATGCACATTATTTTTGTTCTTTTGTTACACCAATATGGCATATCTATATGTATATATATATATATATATATATATATATATATATATGTATATATACTGAAAATGATCAAAATACCCAAATGCTGATGTTGTTAATGTTGACAATAAAAAGATCTAAAAAGTATCTCCCAAAGGGGATGCTTCTATAGATTGAGATGGCATTGAATTTTCAAAATAGAACAATTTTCTTAAACCTTCAAAATTATACAGATGAACTAAATCCTTTATAAACTGTTGCCAGATACACAATCTGTTAAGAATTACTGTTCAGAAGCAACTCTGTACAATTCACAATGATGGATGTGTTAGAGTAGACCTATAATGAATATTATAATTGAATTTTAATCATTCTATTAGTTTTTGGAAACTTGTTTTTCCTTACAAACACAGTGAACAATAAGACTATAATGTAGAACAAAAAGCAAAAATATATTTTCACATGCTTTCCTGATCTCAACTGCTAAACTCAATGAAAAACTATAAACCGTGGCCAGTCTCACATATGATAGTATATAATTTATTAACATAAATCAAAACTCGAGAATATAAACCTCTACAATGAGGTAACTTATTTCATTAACCCTCGCTTCTATGTTTCCATTTGTATTCCTAATAAACTGACTTTTAATATCAGAAAAGAAAGAAATGCATGTAGTTATTAGACATTTATTGTCAGACACAGAGGTCCTTATCTGGACCACATCAACCTCTTCTTGTAAACCTATAATGATGCTTTCAAAATCATCAGCTGAAAAGACAAAGATGACATCATCTGCATATGCATATGCTACATTTATGGAGTCTGAACTCACCTTTGCAGAGACATAGTTAGTTATTCTGGTCCCCCAGGGCCTTACCCTAATCTGACACATTCCCAAACGTTAAATTTAAGAGCAAAAATTATTAAATAAATATATCAATGAATTAATTAAAATAAAATAAAAAGTAATGAACCCAATAAGCATCCATAGGAGACTCCTCCCCTTTATTTCACAAAAGGCGTTTAAAGCTTGACTAGCCTGATATCATGTAGATATTTTCAGAAAACATGAAGGGCACCCCTGGTGTTTAGGGGGTGCTGAGTTGTCAGGGGTTCCTGATTGGTCCATCAGGGCTGCAACAGGCTAAATGTATAATTTCTAATATATATAGTATGTCATAATTTGAAGAGCTAAGTCCAGAGTATACCTGGCACAACCTGGCTATTCAACCCCTAACCAGTCTCAGTCTGTACCAGTTATAGTTGTGGCCTAGAAATACGTGCTACTAAAAAATAATCACTAAACTCAGGTTTTCAATCTTCAACTCCTTTTGTTTTTGTTTATTGATTTATTTATTTATTCATTTAAAAATCATAATGAATAAATAAACAAGTGCAAACATCTGTTCAGTCATGCTGCATTCTGATCTGAGTCTGAACTACTCATCTCCCATAGTACTTTCTATTACTCTGCATATTTATGTATCAGTCACTCAGTCCAGCACTTTCATACAGTGTGACAGGAGTTTGATATTTCTGTATTGCCCACAGTTATGAATTTCACCTTTTGTTCTTGTACACTGGCACTAGAATGTTTATTCTTTCAGTCACCTGAGATATGCCTATCTCTCCATATTGAAATGAGTACCCTCAGGAGCCATTTCTCTCCTACTTCTCCCGATATCTTGACCATATCTACTACAACGTCATCTCAGTTGGCTGCTTTCCCTGGTTTCATTTTTCTTAGTTCTGTACTACTTATGTCTTCTAGGTTCTTCTATCTCCTTCATTTTAGGCTATGCATGTGGTAAGATAACTTCTCTGGTGCTTTCTTCATTCCGAATCTTCACAAAACACTCCTTCCTTCAGTGTTTTATGGTCTCGGTCTCTGCACTGGTGAGCAGATTGTTGTTGACATCCCTTATGCGTGGTGTCCGATTATCTTCTTCATTCTTCTGTCTTTGCCTTGCGATCTGATAGAGGTTCTTTGTGAGTCACTTTTCTGAAGCTAATGGAGTGCCTCATATCTTTTTTGTTATTTCAACTGCCCACTTTACACCTTTGCTAGCCAATATATATATATATATATATATATATATATATATATATATATATATGTGTGTGTGTGTGTGTGTGTGTGTGTGAGTGTAAATATATACACACACATGTATATACAGTGGATATAAAAGGTTTACACACCCCTGTTAAAATATTAAGTTTTTGTGATATAAAAAAATGAGACCAAAATAAATAATTTCAAAACTTTTCCCACCTTTAATGTGACCTATAACCTGTAAAAATCAATTGAAAAACAAACAAGTCTGTTAGGGGAAAAAAATGTAAAAAATAAAAAATGTGCAATATGTTGGTTGCATAAGTGTGCACACCCTTAAACTAATACATCATTGTGTGTGGACACTCTTAATCTAATCGTTTGTTGAAGCACCTATTCATTTAATTACAGCATTCAGTCTTCTTGGGTACACACTTGCCATCAATTAAAGAGACTCTGATTAACCCCAAATAAAGTTCAGATGTCCTAGTAGGATTTTCCTGACATTTACTCAGTTACCTGCTACAGCAAAAGCCATGGTTCACAGAGAGTTTACAAAGCATCAAAGGGATCTCATTGTTGAAAGGTATCAGTCAGAAGGGTACAAAAAAATTTACACAGCACTGGATATACCATGGAACACAGTGAAGACAGTAATCAAAGAGTGTAGAAAATATGGGACAACAGTGGCGTTGCAAAGAACTGGACATCCCTCCAAAATTGATTAAAAGAATTGATGAAAACTGGTCAGGGAGGCTGCCAAGAGACCTACAGCAACAAAAAAGGAGCTGCAAGAGTTTCTGGCAAGTACTGGTTGTGTACTACATATGACAACAATCTCCCATATTCTCCATATGTCTGGACTATGGGGTAGGGTTGCAAGACGAAAGCCTTTTCTTACACAGAAAAATATCCAGGCCCAGCTAAAATTTGTAAAACAATACATCGTCTCCGAAAAGCATGTTGGAAAATGTGTTATGGTCTGATGAGACCAAGGTTGAACTTTTTGGCTACAATTCTAAAAGGTACGTTTGGCACAAAAACAACACTGCATCACCAAAAGAACACCGTCCACATGGTGAAGCAGGGTGGTGGCAGTATCATGCTTTGGGGTTGCTTTTCTTCAGCTGGAACTGGGGCTTTCGTCAAGGTTGAGGGAATTATGAACAGTTCCAAATACCAGTCACTTTAGGCCCAAAACCTTCAGACATCTGCTAGAAAACTGAAGATGAAGAGGAATTTCACCTTTCAACATGACAATGACCCCAAGCATACATCCAAATCAGGAAAAGAATGGCTTCATCAAAAGAAAATTAAAGTTTTGGAATGGCCCAGCCAGAGCCCAGACCTAAATCCAAGAGAAAATCTGTGTGGTGACCTGAATTTGGTTGTGCACAAGAGATGCCCTCACAATCTGACAGATTTTGACCGCTTTTGAAAAGAGAAGTGGGCAAATATTGCCAAGACAAGATGTGCCATGCTGATAGACTCATACCAAGAAGACTGAATGCTGTAATTAAATGAAAAGGTACTTCAACAAAGTATTAGTTTAAGGGTATGCACAGACAACAAAGTATTAGTTTAAGTATATGCACACTTATGCAACCAGCATATTGTACATATTTTATTTTTTATATTTTTTATTTTTTAGGAGAAAGGAAATTCACCCCGGGGATCATGTCAGTCACCCTGCTAAATGGGGGTCCAGGGAAGTAAATAGTGTTGGAAGAAATAGCCAGGGAATTGTTATGGCTAGGCTTGTATAGGCCCTAGGGCCGATAGCCTAGTACCAACTTATGAACCTATGAACATGTGAACCTAACAGATTTGTTTGTTTTTCAATTGAATTGTACAGGTTATTGGTCACATTAAAGGTGAGAAAAGTTTTGAAATGATTTATTGCGCTCTCATTTTTTATATATCACAAAAACCTGTCATTTTAACAGGGGTGTGTAAACTTTTTATATCCACTGTGTATATGTATGTATATATATATATATATATATATATATATATATATATATATATATATATATATATATATATATATACACACTTTATATAATCGAAAAACCACTTACTTCAACTTCATATCGTCGAGAGCATTTTAGTGAAATGTCATATTATCGAACACCCGTACATCGCAATATCATTCTGGGAAACTAACTACTGGGCCACCATGGTGAAAAAACAAACCGAAGCAAATCAAATCCACTCATGTGGGGAGCTGCACCACCCATACCACCCAACTAAATATACCAACTCTGAGATCACACTATAGCATACAAAAGAGCAAAATACATCATGGTGGCCCAGTGGTTAGTTTCCTGGTGTGACATTGCAACGCTCCAGGTGTTCTTTAATATACCATTTTGCTAAAGAGGTCTAGACGTTATGAAGTTCGAGCAAGTGGTGTTCTGATTACATAAAATAGATTCATATATATATATATATATATATATATATATATATATATATATATATACATACAGACACACAACACACACACACACACACACACACGCACACGCACAAACACATGCACATATATAGATATATAGATATATGGGTCTATTGTGTATGACCGAACCACTCTAATATTAAATGTAAAATGCAGACAAAATAAGTTTGATCATACACAATAGCAAAAAAACAAACAAACAAAAAAAAAAAAACTATTTCTTTGCCTGGTATTAAAACTAACTATATGAAGACACAAATCCACCATCAGGAAAAACAGACTTTAATGCAGAAAAGCTTTCGGTTAAACAACCTTCCTCAATGCTAAAACAGTACATATCACATTACGATACTTTTAACTAGGAGCCAAAAGGTAACATGTGACCACAGCCAACAAATCACACTATACCATCAATTAAAACTTTTCTAAAACATCTTTAAAGGTATACATTACAAATTTTGCTGTTGTATTTTAACAAGCTTTAATACTGACTATATTGTTTAAACCAGGTTCTAAATCTGCATGGAACCTGACAATCCACTCATATCCTTTATTCTCTAAAAGATTATTAAAATCAGCACCTATGGGTCCCCTTTGTACACTGTCTATCACTCTGAATTTAAAATATGATCCACACCATTATGTAAGTTGTACTTAAACAGTGCATTATTCTCATTATTTCTTCTTATGTCTGACTTATGCTCTGTTATACGCTCTTTTAATTTCCTTGTGGTCTTTCCTATGTAAAATGAAGCACATTTTTTTATTTATTTTTTTATTTTCCATTTGTTGACCGGGCTAGTCTGGCTGGATACATGCCCATTTTCAGCAGAGGCCCGAGGAGAAAAGCTCCACTATATACTAGTAAATAATAATGATAAAAATAAACAAAAATAGCACAATAAGATAGAAATTATAAGCATGTAAAGAACTATTCCCAAGTAGCATAGTAACAGTGCAAAAGTAATATATCAAAACTAAACACAGAGTGAGGATTTCTATTTCAAAATCTTTGCAAGAGTAATTAAAGAAGAAATAAAGCAGTAACTCACACAAGACTCTATTCAACTATTTACAGTATTAACAATTTTGATAAACATTTTGTGTCAGGGCACTAGTTTTAAGAAACAGATTTCATCAGCTGGGTGATTTGATGAGATGATAGGTTGCAGTAATATAAAGAGAAGTAAGTTTATGGGAAAAGTAATATCCAAGTGGATGGTAGGTGAACTACAGAGGAGGGGTAATGGTAGTGATAGGGACATGAGGAAGAGTAGTGGGAAGAGCTGAAAAGAGAGATGGAAGCTGAGGTCAGTCAGGATTCGAGCAAGGGCATAGCCAGTGAGTTTTAAAATAGTTTCTTAGTTGTTTTTTGAAAAGTTGCGATGAGCCTAGAGTGATCAGTTCTATAGGAAGTTTATTCCAGTATGAGCCAATGGTATTTGTAAACAAGGAGACCCCAGCTTTATTGTGTGTTTTGAGGGTGGCCACTAGTAATTTGTTAGCTGAGCGAAGGGAAGTAAGATTCCTGTAAGGGGCAACAAGGTTATTTAGTATGGGTGTATTAGAAGGGTAATGGAGAATTTTATAGGTAATAACTAATTGATGTAGGAGAAGGAGATTTTGAAGTTCAAGCCAGTCAAGCTTTTTGAGATTAACACAATGATGTGAGAGAAATGGGGAACCTGTGGCAAACCTGGCAATGCTGTGGTAAGCTGTGGCAAGTTTCTGAAGGTTAGATTTAGAAAGGTTTATAAAAGATGGGGAGGCATATAATAATGTAGAGATAAGATGAGTTTGGGCTAAAGACACCCTGGTGGTTGCTGTTAGAAAGGGCTTAAGTCTATAGAGGGCACCTATCTTTTTATTAACAGTTTTGATAGTTAGGTCAATGTGATAATCAAAGTTTAGTTGATTATCTATTGTAACACCTAGTAGTTTAGTGGAACTATCAGGTGTAATGATAGTGCCATTGTCAGACACAATAGAAAAGGAAAGAGGGGAAGATTTAAGGGTTGGAGAGAAAAGTAATAATTTAGTTTTTTTGGGATTAAGGAGGAGACAGATATCTTGGAACCATTTTTCTGCTGCTGTAAAGACTTTTGGGTGGAAGAATGAAGTTCAGCTGGAGATACAGCAGAACAGATGAGAGTTGAATCGTCTGCATATTGAATACATGAGGGTGTTGGGACTGAAATAGACAGGTTGTTTATAAATATGGAGAAGAGAAGGGGTCCTAAGATGGATCCTTGTGGGACACCAATAGTGATCGGGAGCTGAGAGGAGAGATGGCTGTCCCAAAGGACTGCTTGTTGTCTATCTTTTAGATAAGAGTCAAACCAGTGCAATGCCGAAGGTTCAAGTGAGAGAGATTTCAAAGTGTCTAGCAAAAGTTGATGGTTGACCATATCAAAGGCTTTAGAGAGGTCAATAAACAAAGCAGAAGAGTATAGGTTGTTATTGCGATTTTTGCTGATAGTGTCTGTGAAGGAGAGAAGAGCAGTGGAAGTGCTATGGAAAGATCTAAAGCCATGTTGGGAGTCTGAAAGTAGGGTATTATGTAAAAGATGATGTAAAAGTTGTTGGTGTATACAACGCTCCATGATTTTAGATAGTGGTGATAATAAGGCTATAGGATGGAAATTAGAAAGTTCATTAGAGTTTCCTCCTTTATGCAGAGGAATGATATGGGAGACTTTCCAGAGGGAAGGGATAGTAGATTTGGTTATTGTTCTGTTAATTAAAATGGAGACTGAGTATGCTAGTTCTGCTGATGCTAGCTGCAGATATTCAGCTGGTAGTTGGTCAGCTGAAGGAGTGCATGGTTTAAGTTTTGAGAGCAACTTTTGTATATAGGTTGTGGAGACTGTACTGAATGTTAGAGTGGGGGTGTTATTTTGAGGGGAGGTGTTTTTAAGGGAAGTGTGGGGAGTCATGTTCTTTGCAAGAGAGGTGACTGTTTCAGTGAAGAAGTTGTTGAATGTATTGGCTATTAAGTTGGGTGGGGTCTGTGCTAAGTTAGCTGGAGTAGGTGTTTTGGTATTTCCTGGATGGAGCAGTTTATTGATTCCTGACCAGAATTTTTTGGGGTTATGATTTTGATTTTCTTGATATTGAAGGCAATAATTCTTTTTATCAAGATGGGTAAGTTTTTTGTGGTATTTCTAAGGTGTTTGAAGTTTTGATGGTCAGTTGGGTTTTTAGTAGTTCCCCATTTTGTCCATAGTTTATTCCTTAATATCATTGTTTGCTTGGTTTCTTTAGAAAGCCAAGGGACAGCTTTGGATCCTGTTCTAATTAAGTGTGAGGGGGCGTGATGCTCAAGAATTTGGAGGAATGTGTTGTTGAAATGGGCCACTGCTTCCTCCAGTGGAAAGTGTTTTAGAGCTGACCAGTTACATTGTTTGAGTTCATTGAGGAAAATAGGAAGGTTAAAGTTTTGTTTGTTACATATAGTACGATGGCTGGCCTGATTGAGATTGTTATTTGTTTGTTTAGTGATATAGGTGAGAAGGTGGTCGCTGATATTGAAGAGAGGGGATTATTGTTGACCAATATCCAGTCTAAGATGGCTTGTTTATTGGTAGATTTGTGAATCCCAGTTGGGGAGTTTATTGTTTGTTGAAAATTAAAGAGGTTGAGGTTATAAGTGGGTTTGCGCGATATGCAGGAGTTCCAATCAATATTGAAGTCTCCTAAGAGTATGGTTTCCTGAGGAAAGCTACAGGAGAGCCAGCTGAGGATTTTTTTCAAGGGTATCTAAGTTGTTGCCAGGAGGGATATAGGAAGATATTATATATATGGCTTTTCTTTTATTTACTTGGAATTTGCTGCAGAGTATTTCAGCATTGGCAGGGGTACCCCCCCGTAGGGAGTCAATAGAGGACACCTGTAGTTCAGATTTATAGAGTAAAGCAACTCCACCACCCTTTTTGTTTAGATGATCCCGCCTTAAAATGCTATAGCCAGGGGGAGTAATTTTGTTGTCTTTGGTACCTGGTTTAAGCCAGGTTTCAGTAAGACAGAGAATATCAAATGAGTAGAGGTCAATTAAAGCATGGAGTTGTGTAATTTTATTGTTAATGCTACGAATATTTAGGTGTGCTATTGAAAGGGAGTTAGAAGAGAAAGGTGAACTCAAATTGTTAGTAGTTTGGTTTGAGAGGGTGTGGAGGAGGGAATTATTTGGGCCAGGGTTGGGGTGAATGTCCCCATGTAACAGTAAGAGAGTTTAAGGGAGAGGAAATATTTTTGAGTTTTTAGAGGGTATTAGGTAGAAATTTCTAGTTATGTGATACTTGTTATGGAGTACTCTGTGATAGTGTGGGGGAAGGTAAGGGCAGGATGAGAGGAGGTTAATATAGGTTTGTTCAGGTAGGGGAAGGACAGAGATAGTGTGTTTAGCTAAGCTAGGAGATCTGCTGAGGGTGTAGTACACATAGGAAGCAAGGGTATAGTATAAAAGAAGGATATTAAGTAGCAGGAGTAGATAAAGTAGTTTAAAAGGCAAGGGCATGTTGAGATTGGTGAGCGTGACAAGGTTGGAGATTAGTATTAGGAAGGTAGGGAATGGGGTGTGGCAGTCAGATAGGCGTGGACAGTTTTAAGTGTGAACGAGGCAGGAAATTAGATAGGATGTGAGAAAATTGGGGGTGTGGCTAAGCAAGTATAAGATTAGGGGTACTGGGGGTGTATGAGATTTGGGGGTAGGGTAGGTAGCAAGATAGACCACATAAACACTATTACATGTAGCAACACAGTTAAATTTGAACTGCTTATTGGACACTGGGTGGACAAATTTGTCACTATTGTGCTTAATAATGTCTTCACAACAACTGCAGCACATGCACCAAAATGTACCAGGTTTATTACCCAGCCTTACTTTTGATATATCCTTAAAATCTTTATAGCATAACCTGCTCTTTAAACTTTTAAGATTCCTATATGAAAAAAGGGTCTAGCCTCTAATACAGTATGTAGTTCAGGTGCTGCCATAAGTATAGGCTAATTCTTATGTATAATTCTCTTTATTTGGTCTGTTTTTAAACTATAGGTAGTTACATATCGAATTTTACTATTCTTTTCATTTGCATCAGCTGTGGCTACTTTCCCTTCTTTAAAAATCTGTTTCATAGCATTACTTCTACTTTGTTTCACATCATTCGCTACTTTTAATACCTCCATAAGGCTATAGCCACTTCTCACAAACTTACCTACCATCTCATCCATTTGCTCATTAAACCGTATATCATCTGTAGTCAGCTTTCTAACTCTGCACATTTGTGCTTTAACAATTCCTTAAAAAATATGGGGTGGCATGTAAACTCTGACTATGTACATATCTATTCATGTGTACATTTTTCTTATGTGTACTTCTCTCCATTTTATCCATTTTCTTTTCTAAATCCACATCTAGAAAAACTATTTCACTATAAGAGTGGTTCATTTTAAATTCAAGGAATTTGGTGGTGTTATTTAAATAAGCAACGTAGTCCAGTAACTCTTCAACTGTGCCAGTCCACACAAAAAAACAATCATCTACAAATCTTAAATACAATTCTGCTTCCTGACATAGTACATTCTCATTATTAAAAACATACGTTTTCTCCATTGATGAAGAACTATGTTCGCATAGGTGTTGGCCACACCAGACAGCTGTAGAAATGGCTCATTATCAAATATAAAAACATTTTTAATTAAAACAATTTCTAATAAAGCACATATTTTACACTCTTGCTGTGGCCATTTCAACCTCACTAGTAAGAAATTCACAAACAGCTTCAACCCCAAATTTATTTGGTATTACTGTGAATAATGATGTTATGTCCAACATCATGAACATATAGTTAGGACACAATTTTTATTAGTTCTCCCAGTAAACCAACAATGCAACTTATTTAAAAAAATCATTAGTGTCCTTAATTACACTAGGACATAAGCACAGATATTGCCTTAACATTCTCTGCAAATAAACTGATGCTGGTTCTGTGATCCAACCCCCACCAGAGACTACTGGTCTCAGTGGGGGCTCTACAAGTGATTTGAAGGCCTTGGCGAGGTCCAGATAGGCTGTGTGGACTGCCTTACCCTCATCCACAGCTCTGGAGACTGATTTGAAGAAGTCAATCAGATTCAGGAGACAAGATTGGCCCTTCACAAACCCAAACTGGGTGGGGTCCAGTGTTTGAAGTTTGCCAATGTCTTTGTTTATAAGTTCCATGATAATGCGTTCCATGCCCTTGCAGATCAGGCTTGTTAGACTGACAGGACGGTAGTTCCCAGGATCTAATGCGGATCCTCCCTTGTGGAGCGGGATAACTGTAGCTGTGCGCCACTCAGTGGGCATGAAGCCTGAGGTGAGGCTATGGTTAAACATGACACTTAGGTGAGGTGCCATTTCATTTTGTAGTTCATGTAGTACACAGCCTGGGATGTCATCTGGTCCCATGGATGCTGTATTCTTAGCTTTGGAGAGTGCGGTTTCTTTCTGTGTGGCCATGATTATCAGAATTTGGCAATCTTTTGGTATTGAGATGGGCCCTTTATGGGGTGAAAGGGGGGTGAAGTTGGCACTAAATCGATCTGCCAGGATATTAGCAATATCCTTGGGATCAGCATATTTAATGCCATTCTGTTGTAGCTCAGAGCAGATCTGAGCATTGCCATTTAGATTCTTGACATAACTATAGAATGCCTTGTGGTTGTCTTTGGAATCTTTGGCAATTTTATTTTCGTAACTAGCTTTTGAGGATTTTATTAGGGATTTCAGCTTCTTATTGAGGCTGGTGAGGGAGTTTTTTGCATCCTGGGATTTTCCTCTTTTCTGCAACAGTTTCTTCCTTCTGTTGTATAGTTTGTTTTATAGCAGGGGACCACCAGATTGGCTTCCTTTTTTTGGAGAAGACCATCTTGCTTCTATTTGGGATGGCACGATTCATGCACGAGTGGATGTGCTCGTAGAGTGCCTTAGTGTAGGATTCTGCAGTCGAACTTCCAGATCCCGTCTGTGTGGGTGTTGTGAAGTTTGTCACTTCTGACTTCAGTGGCATGAAGTTGGCTTTGGAGAAGTTTGTTTAAGGAGGTTTCCTTACTGGGGGGTGGGGGTGGGATGTGGATGTCAAAGGTGATTTGCTTATGGTCAGACCTGACCAATGAGGGGGTGACCACTGGTGTAGAGCATCTATCTCCCATGTTGGTAATGACCAGGTCTAGGATACTGGAGCCCTTGGTGGGACAATGGATTAGTTGATCCAGGGTGATGGAATTTAGATGATTGATTTTTTATGTGGAATGGCACAGTTGAAGAGTTACTGAACTATGTTGCTCATTTAAATAACACCACTGAATTCCTTGAATTTAAAATGAACCACTCTTATAGTGAAATAGTTTTTCTAGATGTGCATTTAGAAAAGAAAATGGATAAAATAGAGACAAGTACATATAAGAAAAATGTACACGTGAATAGATATGTACATAGTCAGAGTTTACATGCCCCCCCATATTTTTTAAGGAATTGTTAAAGCACAAATGTGCAGAGTTAGAAGGCTGACTACAGATGATATACGGTTTAGTGAGCAAATGGATGAGATGGTAGCTGAGTTTCTGAGTAGTGGCTATAGCCGTATGGAGGTATTAAAAATAGCGAATGATGTGAAACAAAGTAGAAGTAATGCTATAAAACCGATTTTTAAAGAAGGGGAAGTAGCCTCAGCTGATGCAAACGAAAAGAATGATAAAATTAGGTACGTAACTACCGATAGTTTAAAAACAGAACAAATAAAATTATGCATAAGAATTAGCCTATACTTATGGCAGCACCTGAACTACATACTGTATTAGAGGCTAGACCATTTTTTCATATAGGAATCTTAAAAGTTTAAAGAACAGGTTATGCTATAAAGATTTTAAGGATATAACAAAAGTAAGGCTGGACAATAAACCTGGTACATATGGGTGTATGTGCTGCAGTTGCTGTGAAGACATTATTAAGCACAACAGTGACAAATTTGTCCACCCAGTGTCCAATAGGCAGTTCAAATTTAACTGTGTTGCTACCTGTAATAGTCTTTATGTGGTCTCTCTTGCTACCTGTGAAAAATGTGATTTATTTTACATAGGAAAGTCCACCAGGAAATTAAAAGAGCGCATAACAGAGCATAAGTCAGACATAAGAATAAATAATGAGACTAATGCACTGTTTAAGTACAACTTACATAATGGTGTGGATCAGATTTTAAATTCAGAGTGATAGACAGTGTACAAAGGGGACCCAGAGGTGGTGATTTCAATAATCTTTTAGAGAATAAAGGATATGAGTGGATTGTCAGGTTCCCTGCAGATTTAGAACCTGGTTTAAACAATGTAGTCAGTATTAAACCTGTGCTTGTTAAAATATAATGGCAAAATTTGTAATGTATACCTTCAAAGATGCTTTAGAAAAGTTTTAATTGATGGTATAGTGTGATTTGTTGGCTGTGGTCACATGTTACCTTTTGGCTCCTATTTAAATGTATTGTAATGTGATATGTACTGTTTTAGCATTGAGGAAAGTTGTTTAACCGAAAGCTTTGCTGCATTAAAGTCTGTTTTTCCTGATGGTGGATTTGTATCTTCATATACTTACTTTTTGTTCCAGTCTTCAGTGTATCAGCTAATTGGTTTCAATTAAAACTAACTCTCCCCAGTAACAATAACCTCATATTTATCTGAATAGTAGCAGTGCTATGGCAAGGTTCTAATGACGTTGAGTAATGGTTGCTAACCCTAACCCTAAAGCTGCCCGTTCTACCAACTCTAATCCTACACCTTAACATCATTAAAGCCTTCCTGTAACACTGCCACTACACAAGACAGACTCAGGCACACAAATATTCACAAACACACACAAACAACACTAAATATGTCCCCTAACCTAACCCTTACCCTTACACTTACCCTAAAATACACAAACTCTCACACAAACACACAACACCCATCCGTCACTCATCCCCGACCCTAACCCTAACTCACACACACGCACACACACACACAGACACACATACACATGCTCTCACCCCCCAACACAACTTACCTGTACAGCCATTCCATAACATTGAAATATGCACTGTTGAGCCATCCGAACCATTAACATTAAATCATATCCATGCATTTATCAAATAAGTGATACAAAATAAATGAAACTTAATATCCTGAACCACAGACTTTTTCTCAGGGTAAGTAAACACTTGCCCAAATCTAAACAATACAAACTCTACCATCTGAAATCCACCTAGGTGGGGGTCTACACCACTGCACCCCCACACCCCCCAACTATATATACCAATGCAGGAATCACACTACAGTGAGGAAGAGGGCATTTTTCAACAAGACTTCCACATTTATGGTAGGGGGCAAAGGTCAAAAATCCATTCCAATGAAACAACAGAAACGGCTAGCACTCCAGTTGTGAGGTGAAATAATCTAAATTTATTCATTCTTTTATTGAGCAGCCAACAAGTTAAAGCCATATACAGACTGGTTTTGGCATACTAGGCTTTATCAGTGTATATATATATATATATATGAAATGAATGAATACATTTGGATTATTTCACCTCACAACTAGGGTGCTGGCTGTTTCTGTTGTTTCGTTGGAAAGGGCATATTTCCACATGATGGGCAAGTAAAAAGTCCGTGGTTTGGGATTTTAAGTTTCGTTATTTTTGTCTTGAGAAAATGATGTTTGGGATTGTGGTCTTTCAATATAGGAAAGTAGATTAGTAGAATAGTGTAAGACAGTTAGGTAGATAGCACATTTAGACTGGTCTATTAACATAAAAGTAACTCAGCATTGAAATGCGTGGTCATTTTGCCCTTAATAAAACTGGGATTTTTAAGGTAGTATATTTTCAGTGATATAGACAGTTATTTCTGTAGATAAGTATATATGATTAGTACAGTGGTATGCCAGGCCAATACTAGAAGTTTCTGGTTATATTGCATTGCCATCAGCAATGCCATTTCTTTATATAAATCAAATACTATGATTCATTTCAAAATATTAGTGCAGCGGTAGCATTGTTGCCTCACAGCAAGAGGTTCTCCCGTTCGATTCTCGGCTGGAGTGCGGGGAGTGCCTTCTGTGTGGGGTCTGCATGTTCTCCCCATGGTTGGGTGAGCATTCAAAAGACATGCGTGAATGGGTGTGCCTTCGTTGAACGTCGATCTGGTACCTCGGCGTTTGTGAAAATCTACTGCTAATCATTAGCGGACCGGAGTTCCGCTGTGGCAACCCCTAGCTGGGAAAAGCCGAAAGAGAACAACAACATATATATATATATATATATATATATATATATATATATATATATATCTATATATATATAATATATATATATATATATATATATATATATATATATATATATATATAGGTATGTGTGTGGGGGCAGCACTGAATATGGTAAAAATTAGGTTTGGTAAACATCTGTTTAGTTGATACAATTTGGTCAGCTAAGCAAATGGTCAATAGGCACAAGATCACATGATTTTTGGAGGTTGGGGAATATGCTTTCCCCCCCATATTGTGTGATTTTGAAGTTAGCATATATAATTAGTATTGGGGGGTGCAGTGTACTATGCTATCAGCATTTGCATTTTTGATGTTTTCTGGTCGATATTAAGCACATTGCTATTTGGCACTATCAATGATTTTCAGTAGATCCAAATACACCAGTGTTGGTCATGCTTCCTGATAATTCAACTGACCAGGCAGACAAGGTGTTTACTAAATGAACAGTTGACCGAAATTACAGACCTCTCATATATATCCAAAACATCCAAATAGTATGATGATTCCACTGAGTGTATATCGAGTAGACAATGAAAAACAGGCAAGGGTTGTGTCACATGTCTCATGTATTCAAATGAGACACTGAGGCTGGGTATGCGTTCAAGTAATTTATTATGCATACACACATCAGGAGCTGTAACTTATATCCGTATATGTATATATACTTTGTACTTCATATGCTTACTGACTGACTTGTTACTTCTAACACACACGTCCATCTCCATTCAAGCTTACATTCACACTGACTGACTACACAAAATGGCACTGATCTCGCACATGCTCAGTAACTTATCTGCACATGCTGTCTAGCTATAGTGTTTGGCTAGGTTCAATATACACGCTGATCTACATCTTCCTTCTTTAACTTTGTTCGACATTGCAAAATACAAGAGCAAAAGTATACTTAAGAGCCAGACATTATTTAAACATTTCAACAAAACCTAACTGAGTTCAAGTTCAAGTTGCTCTGTATTTAGGATTGGGTTTGCAAATTCTACCCAATCTAGTTACATAGAAATTCTGACTGGGTTTAGCAACAGGGACAGTCTCTGGGGATTCATTCAGTACTGGAACATCTGGGTTTACATCAGAGTTGTTTGAAGAAGGCACACTGTCCTTTTGAAATCGAACAGTTGACGAGTCACTCTGGAAATTAGAGTCACTGGCACAGGCCATCTGCTGTGGCACTGATTCTGAGACAGGTAACACATTTATTTTTTATTTTATTTGTTTATTGACATTTATTCACCAGGAAAGTCGACTGGGTCAGAAACCCATTTTCAGTGGAGGCCCGGAGAGAAATTACATAATCAAATTTATACAAGATATTACAAACCATAATAAAACAGTGTACAAAATTTTATACAATTAGCTAGTGATTAGTTATAAGCAAAAGTTTTATATAATCTGTTAGGTATTGGTAGTACACATTCAATGTTTTAATGGCATTCATTGTAAGGATGAAAAAGAGAGTAGATACATTCATTCATTTAATTCTGTAACTGTCTAAGATTACTTCTGTAATCCATTCCTTCAGATTGTATGATGTAAGACCTCAGTTCCTCACAAATGTCCTTCACATACCTCTCAACCTGGAAACATCAAAAATCTGGACAAAGGCCCATGAAAATACATACAAATCTGTATGCTGATTAACATACAATTTGCATACATGATTATGCAGCCCCACCCACTCCAATGGAATTGTGGGATATCAACATTTAAATGCAAACTGAAGAACAGACAACCAAAATATGATCATAAAACACAAAAATAAGAAGAACAATAGTGTTTATTTATATTATTTGAACTTGTGCAAAACTAAAATACAATATTCTTTTAGAAAAATAATACTGGATGAGGCTGTGCTTGCCTTCAGCCTTCTTTAAATAACATAAAATATAACCCAGAACAACAAATTATTTATATATTATTAATTAACACAAAACTTTCTACTTGTATAAACTAAAATAAAGTTCTCATATAAAAAATTAATTTGCTGTCTTGTACTAAGTAGTCTACTTACTTACTACTACACACATATAAAACAAATTTGAACAAGTACTACAACTGACTGGTATACAATTTAAATTAATAAAAATTAAATAAGGTCTGTAATCCAGATTCTAAACTTGTATAAAATAAAACTTGAATAAATACAAAATTACAAATGAAATTTTAACCTGTTAACTTACTAGCTAGTGAAATACATAAATATAAGTTCTCAAAGAACTAATTTTGTGCAGTAGCTGCAATGTGTTTTGTATTTAGAGTAGCTGGGTTTTGAGGAATTGTAGTGGAACAAACCATTGTTAAACATTTCCTTGAGCACAGAATTAATGTTTTTCTCTGTGGGATGTGACAACTCTGTAAGTGTCAATTCATCTACTGGGCTGGCATATCTTTGGGAGAAAAGTGTCCATCTCAGCAAAAATCCATGTAGACTCCACAAAGAAGGTGCTTCAGTCTACACTCATCAAATTCATGCCTTCTGGATATACCAAAAAAAATTAACAAGGCATATTTTTGCATCCTGTTGTTGGTCTGTTTCTCATAAAGTTGGTGGTCTTCAGTCAAATTATTGAGGACTGATGTCACTAAATAATGACATATATTTGAGTTTCAGACTTCATATCCTTCAGAAAAATGCATGCTAATACAAAACCTATAACTTTATCAACTTTCAATGCTCATAAGAGTAATATTAAAAAAATATTTTGGCCCTTTATTTTCCCATTATTTTTAGCTTTATCTAGATTTCTTGCCCTTACAAGTTGAGAGGTATACTGGATAACATTTGTACTTCTAGAGGACAATTTGGCCAGGGTATTGGGGGAACTTCCCCTACTCTTTTCGGCAGGCTGTCCACTTGTTCCATATTATAAGAAACAATGTTTCACATTTTGATTGTTAAGACATGAGATTGAGGCAAAGACAGGGACAATTAGGGATGTGCTGGTAAATGTGCAGAACTATTTCTCTTTCTGTTTAATTTCTTGCTGTGTCAATAGTGATTATATAAAGAAAAATTACCTGCTTTTGGATTCATCCTAGACAAAAACTGTAAAACACAAACTAAGGCTAAGCGCACATGAAAGTCTTCAATACACTAATGCACATCGAGATTTTAACTGCCACTCCACATTTCTTATGAACAGAAAATGTGAATCATTGTGACACTTTCAAAACCTTTCATGACTTTGCACACAAATAAAAACACACATTTATATCACGATCTAGCCAAAACACAACACGGTTGCTAAAATTTAGCGCACTTTAGAAGTACCATTTTGTTTTAGTCTGAATCTTGAGCTGGCAATATTTACTAGAGCTGTGTGCATTTCTTACCTTGTCTTTTCAGTCCGGCAGCCCAAATGTTTATACTTTTGACCAAGCAAAATAAACTTCTTCCAGACATCTTTCCTACGGAGGCAGCCATTGGTGACTGCTTGATTTTTGAATGTCATAGGTGTTGGATGATGGGAGATGTAGTTCTGTAACTAGAGGAAACACAGTAATGGTAGAAGATTGCTGTATAAATGATTGTGTTAGGACTTAGGAATCGGATATATTAATTTATTTCATTTTGGAAGAATTAGTTAGCTGCCGCTGCTGTGCTGTCCTCCTGAAGTCCGTCCGAGACACACATTACTTGCTGCTGCACAAAACATGAACACTCAGAGTCAGACAGTCACACTCCTTGAGCCCTCAGCTGAATTCTGACTGGACTGGCAGGCTGCTTGTGATGCTGATATCATTGCGCACATGATGACGTTAGCAGAAAATTGCTGAGGTGGAAAATATTTAAAAAAGGCCAGGAATTAATCGGGAATAAAGGGGGCCAGTTGGAAATTTGTGGCACCCCATTATTTGGACCTCAAAATTGTTAAATGCCAAGGAATTTGACATGGTTGAGAGGTATGGTCCTTCATAATACTTATATGATTACAACCTTTGGATGTTTGCATTCTCACAACTTCTCCTCGTAATAATGGTCAAAGGGATTTACTGGTTTTATCATAGTACAACTTTTGTGACTGATGTTTTCTCAGAAGTTGAGCCTAGACCACTCTATTGTTTTCTGTGTTTAGCACTACCAATTGTTAATGATCAGAAGATTTATTTGGGTCTTTCTGGACATCAATATTTGAGCAGGTGAACCAAGCAAGTTGGCCCGAGGAATGTTTCTCAGATTGAATAAGTTAAGAGAAACATCAGTACCACCTCTTTTGGATTTTTTCAACAAGTGCTTTATACTCTGAACTGCACCTTCAGCTAAACTATTGGCTTGTGGATACTCAGGACTTCTGGTAATATGAACAAATTCCCAAGACTCAACAAATATGTTGAACTGCTGACTAGTAAATTCTGCACCATTGTCAGACATGACTCTGTGCAGACTATCATGGACAGAAAAATGTCTCTTCAATTTTGTAATGACTGTGCTGGATGTCAAATTAGGAAGCATGTCAACTTCAAACCAATCTGAGTAAAAGTAATATTGACCATTCCATTCGAAAAATATCTGCAGCAACCGTTGACCATGGTAGTTCAGGAATTTGGTGTAGCTGAAGGGGTTCTTTTTGTTGATGTGGTTTGGTGCTGTTGCAGATTGAACATGCCAGTTTCCTTCTCTATATCTTTGGAGATAGAAGGCCAAAACGCAATGCTTCTTGCCCTTCTTTTGGTGAAGAAAAGTTTGCTGATGACTGCAAACTGGGAGTGGTCATAGAATCTCCAAACAATGTCAGCATCCTACAAGAGGGTCTTACACAAATAAATGATTGGTGCCAAAGTCATTGCCTTAAACTCAATGCAAAAAATGTGTTATCATCCCTTTCTTTAAGAGTGATGTTCCTGCTAACTATCACATCAATAACATTACCATAAATATGCACTCAGTGGTGAGAGACCTGGCCACACAGGTTGAGAGCAACCTTACCTTTGATCACCATGTCTCCACAGTGGAAAGTAGGGCATTTTACATTGCTCATTTCATAAGTAAGGGCATTGCCTCAAGAAAAAAAAAGAAGTTATAACCTCTCTGTACTTTTCCCTCATCAGGCCAATAGTTTAGTACAATGCCCTTTTTGGTATATACCTTTCCAAGCAGCTGCAGCAATTGGAGAGACCACAAAGTTTCCTCACAAGGACAATTCAAGGTCTTCAGCATCTGTCCTATCAGAATTGTCTGAAATCACTGTCACTTTATTATGTTTCATACAGACTACTCAGAGGTGAGCTCTGCCTTGCATATGAGGCAATCTTTTACCCTGCTTTGTTGAAAATGCTGCATATCCATAAGTCAAATAGCACATGGGTTACTCACTCTAAAGGCTTCAACCAGGTATGTGACATTAATAGAACCTGCTGGAGGGACAGATTTGTCTCCCAGAGGGTATCACACCTTTGGAACAGACTCCAACTTCATGTCAAGCAGAGGACCTCATTGGCCCTCTTCAAATGCAGTCTGGACAACTGGATGGGTAAACATAAATTCACCCCTGGTTTCTACTTGTTTTCCTCTTAGATAGGGGAAATAGGTGCTGATCATGTAAATAAGGGTAAATTTTGGCTAGGCTTGAAAGGACCCTAGGGTCATTAACCTAGTAACTTCCTATGATCCTGTGATCCTATGATCAGTACCTGGGTGCCAGAATGCAAAATTTTGGGAATTACCACTTTTGGACGTTTCATGAGGATTCCATCTTCTATCAAGAGCTCATCTCTGTACAGAAAATGTTGCCGAATGTCAAGTGGTAAATTGATTTGTTATATTGGCCATCCTTGACTGATAATGCTTTTTAGCTCCTGGAGAACTGGGTCTGAAGCCATGTGATTCTTTAGTTCATCAAGCCATGATAACAAAAGATTTCTGACTTCCATGACTTCAAAGTCTGCTGTTTCATTTTCATGCTGCTCTGTCATTTGTCTGGATGTGTGTGACAAAGCATCAGCAAGGTGCAAGCATTTACCATTTTTTTGTAAACAATATTGAAATTGTACTTTTGCAATTTTAACATTGTGTGTTGCAATTGAGCTGGGGCTGTATGTATTGGCTTTTTCAAAAGTGTCACTAGAGGTTGGTGATCAGTCTCTGTTCGGATAGGTCTTCCATAAATATAATCATTGAACTTTGAACACGCAAACACTACTGCCAAGAGTTTTTTTTCAATTTGTGTACAATGCATCTCTGTTTGAGTTAAAGTTGTTGATGCATAAGCAATGGTATGCCCTCTTGAAGACATGCTGTGCCAAGCTGGCACCTTGAAACATCACAGGACAGAGTTACAGGTTTGTGCAATGTGGGTGGGCCAGCAATTTTTTTCTTCAGAATATCAAATGCTGTTTGGTGTTGTTCCAACCAGGACCAGTTTATATTTTTGTGTGTCAACTCATGTAATGGTGCAGAAAGCTCACTCAAGTCTGGGATGAACTTTTCTAAATAGTTGACCATACCTAGAATACGTTGTAAAGATGTGACATTCTCTGAAACTGGCATTTCAACAATTGCTGTTTGCTTAGACGGATCTGGTTGTAAGCCAGAACTTGAAATCAAATGTCACACATAAGTAACTTCTTTCAGTTTGAATTTACATTTCTGAGGATTCAGTTTAAAATTTACTTCATGTGCACAGTGTAGAACTTTCCTAAGATTTCTATCTTATTCATTCATTGCTTCCAACAATAATGTTGTCTATTATAATAGCACATGGATAACCAGAAAAATTTGTTCCATGGCACATTGAAATACCTCACTGGCAGAATTAATTCCAAATAGCATTCTCAAAAATCTGGATCTACTAAATAGTGTACTGAGTGGTTAACAATGAAGATGTGCAATCCAGCAAAATTTGCCAAAAGGAGCTTTTTGCATCTAAGACTGAAAAAACTGTGGAATTTGGCATGAGACAAGCTACTTCTTCTATTGTACGCATTGGATGATGAGGATACTTAAGTGCTTTGTTTAAGTCTCTTGGATCAATACATATTCAAATATCTGAGCTTTGCTTATGAGCTACGACCATGGAGGATACCCATTCAGTCGGTTCTTCTACTGGAGTAAGGACACCTAAATTCACCATTTTGTTTAGTTCTGTTTTTACTTTACTCTGCATTGCTACTGGAATCTTCCTTGCTGGTCTGACATCTGGGCTTACTTCATGGCTTAACTTCATGGAATATGTAACTAGAAGTTTACCAAGCACATCTTTGAAAATATCTGCATATTCACTAAAAATATTCTTTGTAAAACTATCGTTGTTATTCAGACTTAAATGGTGGACCTTATTATTAAGTGAAATCAGTCTCATTCTCAGACTGTCTTTGAGGCCTAACCGTGACTGCCCATGTCTTTTGACTACTTAAAACTGCAAGTCATAGCTGTTTCCAGCAGAATGGCATGAAAGAACTACTGCGCCATCAGTTTGAATTTGTCACACATCCTGCAAGAAGGTCTTACACAGACTAATGGCTTGTGCCAAAGTCATGGTCTTAAACTTAATACAAAATAATGCCTTATCATCCCCTATGGAAAGGGTGATGTTCCTGAAAACTACCACATCAATAGCAATATCCAAAGCACACAGCGATCATTGAGAGATCTGGGCACACAGCTTGACAGTAACCATAACTTCAATCACCATGTCTCCATAGTGGAAAGAAGGGCATTTTATATTGCTCATCTCCTACGTAAGGGTATTGCCTCCAGAAAAAAGAGGCTATAACCCCCCCATACTCTTCCTTCATCAGGCCAATAATAGAGTACAATGCTCCCTTTCATATGTTCCTTTCCAAACACCTACAGCAATTAGAGAGACTACAAAGGTTCCTTACAAAAAAAATTCAGGGTCTTCGAGATCTGTTTTAAGCAGACAGACTGAATTCATTGTCACTTTACTTTGTGTTGTACAGACTGCTCAGAGGCAACCTGTGCCTTGCATATAGAGCAATCTCTGACCCAGCTTTAATGGTGATGTTGCACATTTGTAAGTCAAATGGCACATGGGTCACTCACTCAAAGGACATAAACCTGGTATGTGACATCAATAGAACTTGCTGGAGAGACAGATTTGTCTCACAGAGGATCCCCCCACCTTTGGAACAAGCTTCCCATTCAAGTTAAACAAAACCCCTCATTGGCCCTATTTAAGTGTAATTTGGATGACTGGATGGGTAACCGGAAATTCACCCCAGGGGTTCCACCTCTGTCCCTCTTAGACAGGGGCAATAGGTGCTGATTTTAGTGTTTGCTTGAACCAGACACCCTTGTGAACATGCGTTGAACTTGGCTAGGTTTGTAAGGGCCCTGGAGCCTTTAGCCAAGTAGCGTGATATGATCCTATGATCCTATGAACTGCTAACACCATAAAGGAAATCATTAGTAATGCTGTTAGACATCATACACTTAAAGGGATGAGTTCAATTATATGTTTGAACCCATATGACCCACTTAAAATGTGTCTGAGTTAGTAAAATGCTGTTGCCATGTAAATGTTAACCCTACATTGATTTATCCACATTCCATGTGTCGATGAACCCATTGCTATACAATACTGATTATCTGTTATACAACCACAACAGCTGAACATTGCTGGATTTGAACCATTAACTACCTAGGTCCACAATCTAGAAAACTGCATTTTAACTGCTTCTCCCACAGGTAATTTTAAACTACAGGGACCATAAAGCACACTTAAAGGTCTAACTTAAGCATTGCTTTGGCATGTTGATGTGTCACCTAAAATGTAGTTTTTAAGAATCATAATCCTTTACCATGTCAGTGTTCACATAAGGGTGAGTCAATCATATCACCATCTGCTGGTTAAGGCAACCCTGTTTGCCACTGTTGTCATACACTCATATATTACTTAAACACTGACTGATTTAGGCCCCTTACTATCTATGTACACACTTTATAGCACTATTAACCACTCACACTACAGGAGAAGCCTTATTACAAGTGTGAAAAAGAACAGATTTGAAGGGATGAGATCATTATCATGTTGCAAGGTAGACATTTGGTTTAAAAGTTAGTATAAAGGTTGTGGGAGCCATTTATCCATTTTAATATATCTACCGAATGGAATTGCAAACACCTAATCTTTTGGATAAGACAGTCCCACCTAGCACTAGAGTCACATATGCTCAGACTATTTTTATTTTATTTACTTATTTATTATTTGTTGACCATGAAAGTCTGACTAGGACAGAGCCTATTTTTAGTGGAGGCCTGGGGAGAAATACTCCAGATGATGTTTTGGATTGTGGGAGGAAACTGGAGTATGCAGAGGAAACCCACATGAATGCAGGGAGACCATGCAAAATCTGTACAGAAGGCACCTCAGCAGAGAATTGAACTGGAGAACTTCTTGCTGTGAGGCGACAATGTTGACCGCTGCACCACCCAACTACTAGTTAATGATTTCTGGATTTGAACAACTGCCTATCAAAGTGTACAATCTAGAGAACATTGTATCATCTGCTTATGCCACATTAGAAGTTTTATTACAAGTGTGAGAAAGAACATATTTGAAAGAGTGTCAACATTACTGTGTTGCAAAGCAGCTGTTTGGCCTAAAAGATATTGAAATTGTTAGGGATCCCTCTCCCTGTGTAAATTTTTCTCCTGAGTGGAAGTGTACACACCAGATCTGTTGGATAAGCCAGTCCTACCTGTCACTATAGTCACACACACATATCATACTAGTTAGTCATTGCTGGATTCAAATACCTGCCTATTGAAGTCCACAATCTAGAGAACATTGTAATAACTGCCAACAGCACAGGAGAAGCCTTATTACAATTGTCAGACAACACATGGCCGTACTTTGCATGATATGCATTTGGGTGAATGGGCAATGTGTTGTGACAGACCAATAGAACAGCAATATGTTGATCATAGCAGACTACATACTGCAGGTATAACTCATACATCACATCATTCATAGAAATTGTGTTGAGAATGATTACTATGTGTGTCATATTGAGCAGTTATATGATGGATGATTCTTACAGATGTCAACCACTGGAGTGCCACTCATGCATTCCTGAATGTTCATCTCAAGATCATTGCAGGATATTCTTGGGCCTATATCACATAGTTGAAATGCCGTAACTTCGACTGACATATGTTCGAACACATATGTTCGAAGTTATGTAACTTCGACTACCTGTAAAAAAATAAAAACACAACGGAAAAATGTGAAACTTGTTTTATGCAGGGGCAAGCCCCCCTGACCCCCACACCCCCTGCTACTTAAATATATCAACTCTGAGATTACACCACATTGAAGTAAATAGAAACAGAAACCTCTGCTTATGGAGATTTCCATTCACACGCTCAAGCATTTACAAATTTGAACATATGGTCTCGACCATTTGTCATTCGAAATTGTAAATGTTCAACTACGTGATATAGACCCAAAATTCTTTATTTGTTTTGAGGATCATTAACAAGACTTTGTGATGTGTATACATTGTGCAAGGTAACTACAAGCCATACCTGCAAAACATATAAGGCCACACCCATTAACTCACTCACTCCAATGGAGCTCAGGAAGTTTGCACTATAACTTCCAATGGGTGGAGCCTAAACCTTTTGACAGAATCAAATTATGTCTTCAGATTCCAAACAGATGTTCATATTTCTGGAACCACAGAGATTATAAAAGAAGTATAAATGGCAAATCCTTCAGCACAAACCATTTTTATTGTGGTAGTATTCTTTATGTTCTAGGTCTTAAACTAAATTTTCTAAGTCATAGTAAACACAGTAACTATTACGTTTGCAATACTTTGCAAACAACTTACAATATCTCAGCAACCACACATGTTACACAAATACTGTCAGCAGCATTTTATTAATCTAGCTGAGAGCATTCATATGAAGGTAATGAGTTCTGTATGTGTCATTTGGTTGTTCAGATATTTAGAAAAATGAGAAAACCTACATCTATATAAATTAATATCATAAAGACAACAGTTAAAATCTCTTTGCCACACTAGACAGAGGTCAAATATTAAAGCAGTTGAGTTTGCCATTGTGTAAGCTTTAAGATGAAATATTTTTCAACCTTGTACATACCATGGTTTTGGAATTATTGATGCAAATATAAACAAGCAATATGTGACACCTAGAAGCATCAATAGGAGTTAACTGCAGACTTGGACGTGTCACTCGGATGTAATGAGTTAAGACTACTCTGCAAGTACAAGGGTACCACTTCTTTGGAACACAGTTGGAAAGGTAAGGTTTTTGAGTACAAAAAATATTTATTTATTTACTTCTCCTTTGTTACCCAAGTTAGTTTCACTAGGCTAATGGCCGCTTTTCAGAGGAGACCTGAGGTGGTATTTTATACTACTAGGAGAAATTTTGCCAAGACATGGGGAACTTCCCTTACCCTTTTTGATAGGTGCACTGGGATTGTTTACACCCACCTGAAGTACTACCAAATCAAGCAGATGAGTCCTTGGTTAAACATCTTATCTGAAGGATGACGCACTTGGGAATTCAGCAACCGCCTTATGCTGCAGTACAGTATAGCAATCGATCTACCTGGTATGAGAAAAGAATCCTCAGACTTCTCTGCCAAAGGTGAGTGTGCTACCTGTTATGCCAATAACACTTCTATATAGTCATTGTCAGTCAAATATTACATAGCTCATTTAGTTCCTACCTTCCATTAAACCTCATTCCTTCTCTAAAACATTATTCTGCATGCACTGTTCCCACAATTCCAATTTTTCTATGTAATTCACTCTTACCCTTTTCTAAAGATCCTGCTTCCAGTTCTTATATCTCGGTTACTCCATTCACTACTTCTAATATGGTCGGTGTAGACTTTGATTTCCATTTTCTAGTAATTGTACTTTTTGCATCTACCAGAAGAATTAAACTCAGCAAGGCCTTCTTATGTCTAGGCAACCCAGATCCTGTATCGCAGCTCAAAAAATAATTTCCTTAGTTATACCAATTTGCTCATCCAGTATTTCTGACAGAGTATAGAGTGCAAGGATTTTTAAAGTCTGCCAACTCATTACACTCCCAAACATATGTTCCAGGTTACCTCTTTCTTCCCCATCATACCTCCAAAATTTGGAATCTACCTGAGGAAAAATTATTTGGAGTCTGCTTGCAGTATAAAAATACCTATGCAGACACTTCCAAGTAAAAATCCTAAATCTTCTAGACTTTGTTGCATATTTTGGAGCAATACATATGTTCTTTCATTGTTTCTGTATGCATTGCTCTCTTTCAAATCCTTTCTAACCATCTCTGATTGATTTCTATAGTTATCATAAAACATTTTATATGTCCTACTAATTATTGCCTTTTAACAACAGCTTCAGTTATAAATTCAACTAAAAACTCTGCCAGTGCTGGTCTTTTACTTAGGAACCCCCTATTCCTTTTTCTTTGCCTATACTCTGATATCAGTCCTTGATAGGAAAGGCAGTCTCTAACCTGCAGTCCATATATATTCTTTGTCTCTTTCCATTCTATTACCTTTGCCTCTCAAATTATTTGCTCCTAATACTTTGTTTTTTTTGCCATTTTTTCCAGTAAATTCCAGTCCCATCTTGCCAATTCTTTGTACCCTAAATTGCAGTCACCCCTATTGAAAGAACCTCCTTTTTCCATTCCAATGTTGGCTTCATTCTTGGAATACTTTTTACTACTTTATGAATATAATACTTTGTATGGCTATTGTTGTTCTTCTTAAGGATCTGCATCAACGATCCCAGTCTGTCCTTATCTCTTGAGACCCCCCTGTCATTATCATTCATTTCTACTTTGAATTATAGCTTTCTGCTTGTGGTATGTATGTAAGCTTTAACTGTGTAATATCCCTTTAAATCAGGTAATCCCAAACCACCTTGATCTAGTAGAAAGGTCAGCTTATCCCTCTTGACTCTTGCTCTCTTCACCTCCCAGATAAGATCCTTCAACTCTTTATTAATTGCTATCTACAACTTCTCCTTAGGTTGAAAAAATATGCCTGACCTGAGTATAAAACTAAAGGGACTAAAACATTTTCATTGCTTTTATCTTGATATCGATATTTATAAAACAGAGCTTTCAGTTTCTCTGTTTTTTATTTTATCTTTTGTTTAGTCTCTTCCCACATATCCTTAGCTGCCATAACAGAATCCTTTTTAACTCCTACTCCTAAGCACTTACTTTTCTCATGCTCACATAAATATGGGTATTGATGAATCAATTCTTGTGTTGGCATATAGTTTACAGCTATTACCTTTGCTTTATCTTCATTAATTTTGTATCTTAAAAAGACTTGAAACCGTCTCAGAATGTTTCACAGCACGGAAATGCCTTTTTCTTTTTTCATCTTGCAAATAAAGCCAACTTTTCTTGTTTACCATACCAGTTATATACTTGAATTTACGAGTCCATTATTTTCTTTGCTAATGGTTCTAAATATACTGCAGTATTAAAGGGAAAGAGGGCACCTTTGCCTGGTTCCTCTGTTCAAACAGAACTTATCAAAGAGGAACGTCCCACTTTATTTTTTGTCTTCAATCCTCATATATCCTCCTAATTAACCTAATTATTATGTCAAGGAATGCAAATGCTTTCATTGACGTACTCATAAAATCCTAGCTTACTCTGATGAATACTTTTTCAGCATCAAGACCAAACAACAACAGTGATATTTTCTTATATTCTGCTTCCCACTGGATCATCATTGTTCTATTAATGTCAAATGTTTGCCTCCCCTCAACAAAACCACACTGATCCATATCTATCAATGTTGGTAACGCATTTGCCATTCTTTAGCCATTATAGACATAAACACTTTATATTCATGGCTTAGAATTGAAATGGGCCTGTATGATCTGATGGCTCTTTACCCTCTTTATGTATTACAGCTACCACTGCTTTCTTCCAGAATGTTGGTGCTTCTCCTCCTTTTAAAATACTGGTAAGCAGAACATTCCAGATCTTTATCACTTTCTTCCCCCCTAGGTATTAAACTTGCATAGGAATGCCACCTATTCCTGGAAACTTTCCTGTAGAGTGGTTATACATCAACTTTTTTATCTTATCTCCTCCAATCCTTTTTGTTAATAAGTGAGCCTCATCTATCTCTAACCTCGGCATATTTAATTACATTACCTTCTTTCTGTCAAAATCGTTTACCAAAGTGCACTGCTGGCAAGCTCATTTGCATGACCTATGGCAAAGTAATTAGTGCATCCATAATTACTTTTTAATTTTTTTAACTTAGGAAGGTACAAGTGTTTCATGGTACTCCATGCCAAGCATCATGCAAATATATAAATAGATAGTACAGGGATATAGACATTTCTGCTTTTGAGCCATTTTTGGCCATGTGTGTGTGTGTGTGTGTGTGTGTGTGTGTGTGTGTGTGTGTGTGTGTGTGTGTGTGTGTGTGTGTGTGTGTGTGTGTGTGTGTGTGTGTGTGTGTGTGTGTGTGTGTATACACGTGTGTTGTGTTACTTTTTGTGTGTCATCATTACAACATGTGTTGTGATCATTACAGTAAAGTGTTCATAATATGGATAATACAAGGGCATACCTCTCTGCTGTCCATATTTTCACAGAATGTCCAGATTTTTACCTCATAATTCTGTTGTGCTCTTCATAAAATGTGTGGTTTTCTAGCAAATCATTGAAGACTGAAGTCACTCTATAATACATATACATGCCAGACTTCATATCCTTCAGAAAATGCATGAGGACAATGTTATTCAAAGCTATTGATTGCAGAATAATAAACTCAAGTAATACAGACTAATTGCTGCTGCTTGGATTTGAACCCACAAATATCTGCACTGACTGAATAATTTGCTAATTCAATTTTGTAAGAGCTATTTATTCATCTATTATGGTTTACCTATATAGAATATACCTATTCATGTCTGACCATGGCAATCATTTATGAACTTGAGTAGAATTGATAAAATGATTTCATAATCAATGCTATAATAAAATGGCTACCAGTCGTACCTGACACATACTAATTTTGTGCCTCACTGAGGCACTTCTGTCTCTCCTGATGCTCCTCCCTATTTCCTTCTGTCTGTGCAAGAGCTACATAGAACAGAAAAAAATAAACAAATAAATAAAAATGAACACCTCTTTGTGTTGGCAAGTTATAGTACTTTATTGCATGTTAATCGCCACCTGTACTTAATCAACCCAGGTGGATTTTAAAATATTCTTCCCATCAGCTAAGAAGGTCCTGCTTGCAACTTTTCAAGCATGTGACTTTTTTAAATGTTTGCCATGGGAAGTAAATTTCAAAAACTTAATGTGACCTGTCCATCACATTCGAAACATGTTAATTGCAGCTCTTTGTTTCACAGTAAATGGCACATTCATTACAGCAATGTTATATTTAGAAGCAGATAATTAATTTTTAAACATTACATCATTAACTTATATGCATTTTACTAGTTATGCTCATCAGAGTACTTGGCCTCACTTTGCGATATACACTATTTTTCTAATTCTAAGCAAAATACTTTTAAGCACATTTACTGCTAACATTTCTGGTATTTTCATTTTCCTGTCGTTCCACAATACTAATCAGTTTAAAATATAAATCGTGCATATCTACTTGCATTGCCTTGCCAGTATTAAAAGTCAAGTTATAAAACTGCATTGCTTGTAATTAAGAGGTAATTTCTGCCCTGGGCAAAAACTCTGTTTTCCAAATTTGTTATAGTCAATATAATCAGCTTCCTCCATATCTGCACAGATTTTCAGCGCCTTTCCTGCCAACTCTGCCGACAGGATTTTTGCTCATTTTGCTTGGTTCCTGTTTTCATCGCTGATGTAATCTGCAACAGAGAGCAAGTACGATTACAGGTCAGATACCTTGGAGGGTTTCTTCACAGCAAGCACAGTCTTGGAGTTGGAAGTTACATTGATCAGCATAACTAGTTGTTGCTGTACTTACACCAGCATTTGTTCAGTTGACACATGTAACTATGCAAGTCTAATTAATTAGTCTTCAATGGGGGGTGGGGGTCATCATAAAAAGAAAAATACAAACGCAATAATAATGACAGTTTTTGTAGAGAGTTGGTTACATAAGTATGATTTGCATCTCACAGCAGCTGCATTGTAAGGATTGTTAAGGTAGAAGTCTCTAACCAGCAGCCTGCATTTTTAATCAGTGTAAGTCCAAAGAACATCGGAGATACAAGTTTCCAAAAAAAGAAGAAGATAAATCACATGGGGTAGGATTTGAAAAGATTATCACCAGCTGTACAGGTAGTAACCTTTTCCATTTATTAGACAACTCTACCACAATTTTTACCTTGAAGAGGTGCAACACAATGGTGAGATGACTCTCTGGCCTACCACAACTGATAATGAAGTATTTTAGGGGAGCAGCATATGGTAAGTAGCCATGTGCTCTTTCCCCAGAAATGCCTGCTGTGAGTGCTTTACACAGCCAGGTGATTTATAGAACCACTTGACTACATAAATCTTTACTGCTAGCTGTGCTAAGTAACTCAGCCAAAATCTCATGTTCCTCTTTTTGTTTCAATGGGTGAAACAGTATTAGAAGTAAGTCTCATGGATTTTAGTGGACAGGTAGGGTTAAGATGTGTGTGCATGTGTCTGTCTGCATGGCTGCATGTGTCTGTGTGCATGGTTGCATGTGTATATATGAATGTCTGGAGAGGTAGAAGTGATGTACGGTGAGTGTGTATGTTTGTGTGTGTGTGTGTGTGTGTGTGTGTGTGTGTGTGTGTGTGTGTGTGTGTGTGTGTGTGTGTGTGTGTGTGTGTGTGTGTGTGTGTGTGTGTGTGTGTGTGTGTGTGTGTGCGTGTGTGTGTGTATGTTTGTGTGTGTGTGTGTGCATGTTTGGATGTATGTTTGTTTGTGGGGAGAATGAATTACAGTGTGCATGTGCTAACACAAAGTATCAGCCACCAGAAATGGTTACCAAACAGGCAGTGGAAAGGGGCCTGTGAGCACTTTCAGTAATCACCAAGCAATTCACAGGCAGGTAAATTGATTGATAATAAGCTCTTTCCTTATTACAGGTAATGTGCCTCTAAATTGCTGACTTCTCTGATCACATTGTCAGGCCCTTTTAGCCACACCCTTACCATTCTGGGATGGACCTATTCCATATATACAAGACCAAAACCACAGTTCTCAAGACATTCTAATGATTGCAAAGCTTTCACTTTAAAATACCCAAAAATTCAACTCCAGCAGATTTTTCCACAAAAGTCAGTTTATTTGTTAATGCATTCATCCTTCCCTTTCCAATGAACTTCATCGGACTACTGGGGAACTATGGTTTTGGTCTTGTGCGTATATATATATATATATATATATATATATATATATATATATATATATATATATATATATATATATATATATATATATATATACATATATATATATATATATATATATATATATATATATATATATATATATTGAATCATATCAGCATAACTCACTGTGACCATATCTCAGCAATTATTTTAAAAGGGTGGGCT
The DNA here is from genome assembly GCF_019279795.1 of Protopterus annectens. Taxonomy (NCBI): domain Eukaryota; kingdom Metazoa; phylum Chordata; order Ceratodontiformes; family Protopteridae; genus Protopterus; species Protopterus annectens. The sequence continues at coordinate 479,733,525 of NC_056742.1, read as the reverse complement.
CCTTACATTTTGAAGTGAACATATTTACACTTTGCACACTTCTGATTGACTTGTTTTGATGAAGTCCAAGTTTACTGTTTATGGATGAAACCACTCACCTTTTGTGAGGATTATATTATTAAATTCTTATTTTTAATTTTTCACCTCTGTTTGGTGAGTTTTTAATGTTGCGGGATTGTTGTGGACTATATTTCTGCATAGGCACTACAAGTCCTTGCAGCAGTTATAACCTCTGACTTTCTAATCAGCACATTTTTGGTTCTTGGTTTTATTTCTGTGAAGATATATCTCCATGTTGTTTTTTTCTGTTTAAGAGGTAACTATAAAACCAGGATAGAGAAGAATTCTAAAGGCCTAGATTGAACAGTTTTTGCAAGAGCGTAGGGTGTGAGACAGTTTCAAAATATCTGAGTAGATCAAGAAAGCAGATACAAGTTTACTATCATTTCTCTTTGTTAACAGTATTAGTGAAGTTAAGGAGGATGGCAGAGGTACTGTGGTGGGGGGCCAATACCATGCTGCAAAGGAGATAAGAGTGTATTTTTTGTGATGCAGTATAGAAGTCTGTTGTGAATGCACTTCTTAAGTATTTCTGATATGGGGATGAATGGGGATGAATCTATAAAATGGTGAGTTTGGTATAATGACCACCTTGAATGATGAGAATGTAACATTTTACACACTAAAGGTACATAACATTCATTGATAGAGCAGTTTATTAGAACTGAGACATGGTAAACTATGTCTTCTGCTGAAATGTTTAGATATTCTCAAGGCAGATTGTGTGTTTCTAGGGAGGTGGGTTTTATTTTAAGTACCATTTTTTTTTATGATAATACTGTGGAGTGGCTGGTGGTAGAGATTATGGGGAGTTATTAGAGTTTGCAATGTGTCCATGACATTGTTTTTGTAGAGCTTTTGAGTAAGAAAGAGACTAATTTAAATACTTTTATTTCATTTAGACTTGTTATTTTTACACACACACATGATGTTTTTATAATGAAAAAAGTAAAATGATGTCTCCGTAATGAAAACAAGTGTTATCAATGCACTCCTCATTAACTGATAACTATTTTTATAGGATATTAATTCTTCTCTAATGCCACTCAAGTCACATTCATCAGTTTTATGTAATATCATCATGAATTCACATCCTGGTTTGCATGAAAAAGAGGAAATTCCTTAAACATTTTTTTAGATCTAGAAATACCATTTGAAGATACATTCACTGCCATACCCTTTGATAATGGCTTCTGCCTGATACATTCCTCAAAATAACTGATATCCCACATCAATGATTGTATTTAAATATATTTCTTTTTCTAAATGTTTTAAAGACTGTAGAAAAATCAGACAAGTTATAATATACTTAAAAGTGTCCGTTGGTTTACAAAATAGTTCCTGAAGTCTGGGATGAATATACTACCACTAGAATGATTGTCATTCTTATCAGGAGTAATGAATGTGAATCAATGGCATCGATAAGGAGAGAATTGTCCTACAAAAGGAGTTAAGCAATGATTACACTTGAAACAATCTACTGTGGAAGTATTCTTATTGAAATGTGTTTCAGTGATTGTTTTTGTATCTTTGTTATTTCTAGTTAGTTCTACCACATTTAAGCAGTAATATTTGCTTGTTTGTTTTTGTTTGCTATTGAAATTTTGAGGTGTAATTACTTAAGGCTGATTCAGAATAACCTAAAAATAGCTTTGATTAAACTCTGCATTCTATACCTGACAAACTAAATGACATCCTGTAGTCCCTTTTTCATGTGGTATAGAAAATAAAGAAATGGAAATCAGGGTTTATTAATAACTTGAGAGGAGAATGAAAATCATTCTCAGGTAGCACATTTACTCACACATTTCAGTAACTATTTCATAAACTTACTGACCCTTTTAAAGGCACCATAAATCAAGATAGTGGTCAAAATGGTAACTTTTCTTAGGATCTATATTACGTTATCGAATCCCAGTAACATTGAACACCACAACACCGACACACAAAACCCGAACCGCAAATACCTCAAACCCCCTAAACCGCAAATTTTCAAATCTCGAACTGTTATAGTCGGCAAACACCACCGCGCGCTACATACTACATACCCAAACAGAATAAATAAAACACATACATACACAAACCAAATCCTACTTCTAACATTACACTAAACCTTACATACATTACTATCTATGCACTAACCTTAACTCGCACCCTAACCCTAAGGTCCGTATCTATCGCACACGTACCCTACAGACATATATCCAAACAAAACAATTAATCCACATATATGCAGTTAACAAAACCCTACTTCTAACTCGACACTAAACCTTACATACATTACCTATCTATGCACTTACCTTAACCCGCACCCTAATCCTAAGGTCCATAATTATCGCACACTTACCTTACGGAGCTATACCGCAGACAGGCCAACCATCACACTTTGACATTTCATGTTTTATGGTTTTGTACATTTGCCGTTACAGTAGTTCGAGCTTTACGTGTCGGTCTTCTGGTGTTCAATGTTACCGGGATCCGATAACGTAATATAGACCACTTTTCTTATAGTCATAAAAACATTAAGACATTTGAAAAAAACTCTGTTAGATATGTATCCTTGATTTTGCAAATTAACAAATATCAGTTATTTTGAGGACTGTATTAGAAATCAGTGCTAAAGGGATTGAGATTTAATATATTCCCAAATGCAATTCTACATCTGATGAACTGTTTCAGGAACTTACTCTTTTTGTATGATAAAAGTGATGGGAATTAATGATTATTATTAAATAAATATCAACAACATGAAGCAAATGGCATTGAAGAAGAATTTAATAGCTTGGAAATTCAATCATGTGCAGAGCACCTTAGTAAACAATGCCTTCAAGAAACTTCCTTATTGATAGGGATTTCATCCTTTTTATAATATCTTTTAACAATAATCTGGATTATACTTAGGAATGTATAACATTACTGAATACCCATATTTTATATAATAAGTCTAAGTGCCAGAGGCGCAGGCTTTACATACTCATTGAATGACCATCGCCCTTTAGTTAGATTAAAATTTACTACACAGTCCACAATGATGTATTGGAAGAAATTGTCTCTAGGAAGTAAGAATTAATTCACTTAATTTATTCCAAATAATCTTTAGATATATTGATAAGGGATTTAGCCTATTCTACTCACCTGGAAACTGCACTATGATGGCCATATTGGCCAATACGCAAAAACCCTAAACTATGAAACTACTCAGCACTTCATACATGATAACCTGAATAACCTCCTGCAATCTCTTAATTTGGAGGTGGACAAATTCAATAAAAGAAGTGGAAGTTATTCAGAGTATGTTATATACACAGTGTTTCAGGACATATTTGGAAGCACCTTGATTCCTGATAAAAATAAAAATCATTCTATGGGTAGTGCATCGGTCATAGATTTATTTTGTAAACCAACAGACCATTTTAAAGCTATCATAAATTAAGATGACAAAAATGGCAACTTTTTAGCTATCCCTACAGTTATTAAAACAATTAGGAAAACATGTTTTTTAAAAACAAGTCCTTGATGTGGGATTTCAGTTATTTTCAGGAATATATTAGACAAAAATTGGTGATGAAGGATTTGATATCTAAAACATTTATTTATTTTATTTATAGGCAGTGGATTACTGGGAAAGCCTGACTGGGTAGGAGCCCATTTTTAGTGAAGGACTGGGGAAAAGGCTCCAAAGTACAGTATTGCAAAACATTTTAAGAATAATAATTTTACATTTCTGTTTCTAAATAGCATATCTATCTCTGATTAACTGTTATGGAATTCATTTTTTTACCAACAAAATTGAATATCAATCAATGGAAAAATTAAATACATTTCTTGAACATGAACTGAATGGTATCAGAGAAAGGTTCATTATCCTCAAAAACAGTTGCGTGACAAACACATTAGTAAAAAAAATATGCTATGAAATCCTTTCTCAATAAGCAGTATTTCAGCCATTTTAGTGTTTTTTGTCACTTTTACTTAGTTGTAACATATTTAAGCAGTTATATTAGTTTGATACCAAAGGCATAAATGCTTATGATTGACTCACAAACATCTTACAATTGTTGTGATTATAGTGTGCATTCTATACCTGATGAACTGAATAATGTTTTTAAGTCCCTTAATCATGTTACATAGAAATTGAAAGAAAGAAGCCAATCAGAGTCTGTTAGAAAGGCACTATCTTAGGATCTATTCAATACACCTTGACTCATAATTAGAATGAAAATCATTCGATGGTAATACATTCAGTCACAGATTTCAGTTACTATTTGTTACAGCATTAGTCCCATTTAAAGGGACCATAAATTGAGATGATGGCCAAAAGATTAACTTTTCTGATATTCCTAGAGCCATTAAACATTGGGGTAAAAAGTATTTTAAATTCATCTCTTCTATGTTGGATATCAGTTATTCTGAGGAATGTGAAAAACAGAATTCAGTTATTTAATGAATGAGTTTGACAGAAACTGGTGTCAAATGGTTTGATATTTAGTGCATCTCCAAATGGTATATTTATTTCTGCTGTAAGGAATGTATACTTTTTTGTAGCAAAATGGGATGTGAATTACTTATGGTATTAAATGCATTTTAAAAAAGGAATGACATCAAAGAAGAGTTAGATGTCCTAAAAACATTATGTATATCTGCTTTTTGGTACATACAGGTTATATTGTAGTCGCAGGGAATATGTTTTTTCTGATTAGTGGCTTTGCTATTCATCACATATGTTTCCTACCCCTACAGTATGATACACATTTCTAAATATCTGTGTGTGTGTGTGTGTGTGTGTGTGTGTGTGTGTGTGTGTGTGTGTGTGTGTGTGTGTGTGTGTGTGTGTGTGTGTGTGTGTGTGTGTGTGTGTGTGTGTGTGTGTGTGTGCGTGTGTGTCTGTGTGTGTGTGTGTGTGTGTGTGTGTGTGTGTGTGTGTGTGTGTGTGTGTGTGTGTGTGTGTGTGTGTGTGTGTGTGTGTGTGTGTGTGTGCATGTGTGTGAGAGTCCTAATAGTAAGGCAAGGCACACTCTATAATTCTTTTAGTGGAAGCTTCATTAGTTTGTATTTGTATTAAGTATGCACAAGCACTAAAAATGACACACAAATGAAATATCTCCTCCAGTGACCCCTTCAGTAACATTTCTTAGTATGCTCAAGCACCAAAATGAAACATTCACCCAAGCGACCCTGTCAGTTATATGGTATGCACAAGCACTAAAATAAAACATTTCACCCAAATGACCCCTTCAATAATATGTCCAGGTATGCACAAGCATTAAAATAAAACACTTATCCAAGTGACCCCTCCAATAAAAATGTCCACATATGCAGAAGAACCAAGTCAGCTCCCCTCACATCTCTATATTGTGACTTAAACGTGCTGCATTTTGACATAACTTCAGGGTGATTTACAGTGTAGCAGCAGTCCCCCTGTTGGTTATGTGTAAATCACATTACATATTTCTAATGGGGGGGTGTTCACAAAAAAAAGTCCTCTAAAGCTTCATAGTCATTCTGACAGCCTGGGATTTGCATAACTTCATAGGGCCATTCTTTGCAAATCACTGCTACAAATATTAAAAGCACTGGGCTTTCAATACCACCCTAGCTCTTTTTAATATTTGTCTTGAAAGTAAATATTTCAATGCGGCACAAATGATTCCTAGTGGAATCTTGATATCACATAAATTCTATCCTCTAGCATTGATGATGTAATATCACTTTACTGATACTTATACATAAAAATCAAGTCTCTCCTTACTAATCTATAACAAACTGAATATAGTAACAAACAGCTGGATAAGTATAACCATATATCTTAAATTACTAACCCTAATTCTCTGCCTTGTAGATGTTCATGGATCTCTTCTAATTTCCAAATCTGAAAATTTTATATATATGTACCTGTATAGTAAATATATATATATATATATATATATATATATATATATATATATATATATATATATAGTTACCTATCAAAATATCTATACTTCATAACATCTAAACTCAAAACATCAAGACCATAACATCTAAACTTCAAAACATCTAAAACTCATAACATCGAATCTCAAGACATTGAAAACTACAAATCAACTATAAATAACATCCCACACACTGTTTGCTATGTTTATGCAGGGGGGAAAGCCCCCCTGCACCCCCAAGTGGGAGGCTCCGCCCCCCACAACCCCGTAAATTAAATATACCAACTCCAAGGTCGCACTACAGTGGGGTTAGAAAATTAACTTTTTCCCCATTGTAGTGCGACCTTGGAGTTGGTATATTTAATTTACGGGGGGTGTGGGGGTGCAGGGGGGCTTGGCCCCCTGCATGAACATAGTCGAAACTCTGTGGGATTTTATTTATATTGCTTTGTAGTTTTCAATGTTTTGAGATTCAATGTAGATGTTTTGAAGTTTAGATGTTATGCTCTTGATGTTTTGAGTTTAGATATTATGAAGAGTAGATGTTTTGATAGGTTACCATATATATATATATATATATATATATATATATATATATATATATATATATATATATATATATATATATATATATATATATATATATATATATATATATATATATATATTTATATATATATATATATACACACACACACACACACACACACACACACACACACACACACACACACACACACACACACACACACACACACACACACACACACACACACACACACACACACACACACACACACACACGTACACTCCAATGTGTTCAATATGCAGCCTTATTACTGTTTTAAGAATAGGAACTAGTAATTTCTCATCTCTATTTTTTATGGTATGTAATACATCCTTCTTAACAGAATGACATTTTTCTACCACCCAATTGATATTATTTGGAAATCTGAAGTTTTTATCAGCCATAATACCTGGGTCCCTCATTCTCTACTCATTTTATATAATACAATTTTCCAACACAAAAGGATAATGAAGTTTATATTGGCTAAAGAGTATGAAATTACTTTTTTTTGCTTTAAAATATATTTTCTTCATTTTAGATGAGTTATTCAGGATATCCATGAATCACTGACAGGCTACTTGATCACTTAAAGTAGACAACATTGCCCGTATGTTAGTAACTTCAGCAAACTTGGTTGACCATATTTTTGTTACTGAGGGAAATTGTGACATAAATATACAAATTGATAATGATTCAAGCACTGATTCCTACAGCACTCCCACATTAATTATTCTACTTTTCTGAATAAGCATTTTGAATTTTCATCTTACTACTTCTGTATTGTCAACAGTTTGCCACCCACCTGAAAAGATAAACATTAATATGTAGATCATGTTTGGTTACTAGTATTTCAATAAACTAAGGGTAATGCTGCTCAACGCCAGAAGTCTAAATCTCAAGATGCAGGCACTCGATGCACTCCTCAGCATGGAGAACATCGACGTCTGTGCAGTAACTGAAACCTGGTTCAAGGCTCCTGAGAGCACCCCAGGGCTACCAGACTATACCTTGTATCATGCTTTTCGACCCCAAAACCCGGGCCGAACCACAAAGGGAGGGGGAGTGTCCATATTCATCAAGGACACCCACACCTCCAGGTTAGTAGCAACACATGAAACATCAGAGACCATACAGGTGCAACTAACCATAGGCAAAACTGCTATACAACTGGTAGCATGTTACAGACCACCCTTCCAATCTCAGGAAACCCACTCAGCCTTCCTGAAGACATTGGAGGATATGAATGTATCACAAAATGCCATCATACTGGGAGACTTCAACTACCCAAACATAGATTGCGTACATTATTCTAGCCCTAATACCCTAGCCCAAAGGTACCTGGAATTCATAAATTCAAATGCACTGGAACAACTAGTCACCTCTCCCACTAGGGGAGATAATATACTAGACCTGATCATCACAAACATGGGGAAAAATGCTCCACACTGGAAGTATACCCCTCACTAGTGAGATCTGACCACAAACTAATCACCCTGGATATACATATCCCACCTCCACCCCCAGCACAAAAGACCACAGTGAAAAACTTCTCAAAAGCAGACTTCACTCTTCTTAAGACTGAGATGGTATCCTTTAAGACCACTGTGCCAGTGGATACCACATCCCACAATGCCGAATCCTTCACAAATGCTTTCTATGGACATCTCCAAGAATGCATGGATCATGCAATCCCAAATAAATCCAAGTCCCTCTCCACCAAAGGCAAGCGTCCTGTCTGGTGGACCTCAGCCATTAACAAATTGTATAACAAAAGAAGGAAGCTACTGCACGTCAGAGCAAAATCCCATGAAGGGAAGACATCTCTGATCAACATTAGCAGAAAACTACGTTCTCTCATAAAAACATCCAAGGCCAACTTTGAGAGAAAAATCGCTAAGGACACTAAAGATAACCACAAAGCCTTCTTCAGCTATGTTAAAACCTGGAAACCCTCAGATATGCTCAGAGTTAGTTCACAACAACAAAAAATACACTGAACCCACAGATATTGCCAACATTCTGGCTGACAGGTTCAGTGCAAATTTCTCCCCTCCCTCACCCCCAAAAGAAGAAATACTTATCCCAGCTGAATGTAATCTCCCTGTCATCTCAGAACCGCCCTAAACAAAGCTAAAAACACAGCATCAATGGGACCCGACGGTATCCCGGGTTGCGTGTTACGTGAACTCCAAGAGGAGCTAAACCCACACATAAAAATGCTATTTAACCTTAGCCTTACTTCAGGATATGTACCTGAACAGTGGCGTACAGCAACAGTGGTCCCACTCCACAAAGGGGGTACCTCTACAGACCCTGGAAACTACTCCCCATAAGCTTAACCAGCCTGGTCTGCAAAGCTATGGAAAGAATCATTATGGAACTCATAAACAGAGACATAGGGGACCTACAGTGACTTGACCCCACCCAGTTCGGCTTTGTAAAGGGCAGATCCTGCCTTTTGAACCTGGTTGACTTTTTTGAAACAGTCACTAGAGCCATTGATGAGGGCAAAGCAGTCCATACAGCCTACCTGGACTTGGCTAAGGCCTTCGACACAATACCCCACTCAGGCATCATAGATAAGCTCAACAGCTTAAACGTAAACCCTTATGTCACTAGATGGGTTGCAAACTGGCTAAAGGACAGAACCCATAAAGTTAAAATCGCTGGAGCAATGTCAGACTCAAAGCCAGTCACAAGTGGTGTCCCACAGGGATCTGTCCTGGGACCCCTCTTGTTCGGCATTTATTTCTCAGATGTTAAAGCAAACATGGGAGGGTTGTGGCTGACAAAGTTCACAGATGACTGCAAACTAGGTGCCATAGTCGATACACCAGCGGACACATACATCCTACAAAAGGCCTCACAGAAGCGGACAACTGGTGCCGGAGTCACGGCCTTAAACTAAATGCCAAAATGTATAGTCATCCCTTTGGGAAAAACAAAGTACCCACAAATTATCACATAGACAGCAACCCACTGAGTACGGAAAAAGTAATCAGAGACCTAGGGACCCAAGTCGACAGCGACCTCTCATTTGACACCCACGTTGCCAAAGTGGTTAGAAAAACATTCTACCTTGCACACCTCATCATGAAGGGATTCACATCCAGATCTAGGGATGTCATTGTACCCCTATACTCCTCCCTCATCAGACCCATGATTGAGTACAATGCCCCATTTGATATGTACCTCACCCGGCATTTGCAACAGCTGGAGAGACCACAAAAGTACCTCACCAAGAGGATCAAGGGTCTCCAACCTATGTCTTATTCTGCCAGACTAAAGAAACTTCAGCTCTATTCAGTAGCATACTGCCTGCTCAGAGGTGATCTCTGCCTGACGTACAAGGCCATGTCCAATCAGGATCTGATGGACATGCTCCACCCTCAAAAATCCAAATCCATCAGGACCACGAGAGCTAAAGACTTAAACCTTGGCACAAGTATGAATAGGACATGCTGGAGGGATAGATTCATAACCCAGAGGCTTCCCATGCTTTGGAACAAGATCCCAGTTCGTATTAGGCAGAGCCCCTCACTGACTCTCTTCAAGAGAAATCTTGATGAGTGGATGGGAGATCGTAAGTTTACCCCAGGGGTCACATCTGTGTCACTGCTAGACAGGGGCACAAGTAAAATAATTCTATTATATAAGGGGACCTTCATTGTGTCATTACTAGACAGTGGCACAGTATTCTAATTTTATTCTGTACATTTTTGTACCATTTCATGGGGTGGCAAAAGCCACATCACTATGGCTAGGCTTACAAATGCCCCAGGGCAGATAGCCTAGTACTATACTATGAAACTATGAAACTATGAAATTGGGGAAGAGTTGAATGCCTTAGTCAGGTCAAGGTAAATTAAAGCCGCTGATATTTCCTAGTCTAATGCGTCCGCTAAATCCACATAAGAGGTAATTAAATTGAACAAACAGATGTGACCCTAATAAAGCCATGTTGGTTAATATCCAGCTCTTGCATTAATATAGTTTACATTACTTTCTCAAATCATTTTCTTATAATACTTGTTAATCTTATGGTGTGATAATTCTCCATACAGTTACTAGTGTTACTTTTCGATATAAGTATTATTCCTGCTTTTTTCAATTTTTTAGGTACGCAACCTAGTTTAATGGAAAAGATGAAATTAAAGCATCAAACATCGAACGTTATTCAAAATAAAACAATTTAAAATATCTGATTCGGCTGTAGAGGTGGAATGTATATACTGAATGACTTTGAATACTATTTCCGAGGAGTTATCAGAATAAATATTTGGGTTTCTAACCTGTAACTATTCTTTTTTGTATGCAATATTTGCAGTACCATCAAAAAGTCTAGCACGTATAAACTGAATTGAGTTGAACTGATGCTGTCCCTGCCTACCATTATGGCTTACATATCATGTTAGCTTTGTGGAATATTTAAATATTTATTTCTAAAATAAAAAATGTAAGTATATGAGGGTAATTAATTATTTATTGAATGATTTTAATAAAAGAAAAATTCAGTACATGCTTTGCCAAGTAGTAGGTGAGAAATTAAATTATATAAAGAATAGCATATGGTCACTGCCTGTCACATTTTATAGATAGAGTAGCAGAAATAATTTGCTGTTAAATGTGTAAACGTACAGATAACAGAACCTTCATAATGAAATAGCCATGTGTTATTTTTTTTTTCAGATTCACATACAAAGATATCTCTTTTGGATGAACATGGAACTATATGAGCTCATAAGAGGATGTATCTTTGCCGTGACAGTTGCCACTGGCCTTTGCAGTAATGTACTGGTTCTGCTAACACTATCTAGTATTGCCTACAAGGATAAAAAGTTGATGCCTTCTGAGAGTATACTTTTCACTTTGGCAGGAGCAAACCTGTTACTTTTCTTTAGCTTTGGACTTCCTATGTCTTTCTTTTTGTTTGATGTTAAATGTTTTTTCACTGATCTTATCTGCAAATTTCAGGGTCTGTTTTTCAGGTCTTCCAGGGTAATGATCATTGGACTTACCTGTTTGCTGAGTTGCTTTCAAGGGGTAACACTAGCCTCTTCTAATATGACATGGGCCATTATTAAAGAAAAAATGCAAAAATATGTAATACTTCTCATAACATTTATTTTAACTCTTAGTACAGTGTCTAGTTTAAGTTCAGCATTGTATCCTGTTGTTAGTACCAATTCTACAGACCCTGAACACAGCATCAATTTTGCTTACTGTGACTCAGTTTATCCTAACAGTTTTTTATTTGCACTGATTGGTATGATTTCCTTTGCTAGAGATGCAGTCTTTGTAATCCTAATGGCTTTTGCTAGTACTTACATACTTCTAACTTTGCACCAACATGGTAAACAAATGAAAGGGAAGAGGAGCTCTGATCGAAACCAGGAAAACTCCGCTGAACAGCAAGCAGCTAAAATGGTGGTTACTTTTGTTACTATATATGTGGTGTTGTTTGGAATAGATAACATCATTTGGTTTTACCAGATTTCTGTTTCTCATCAACAAAATAATGTTTTAGGTGATACTCGTATTTATCTGCAGTTCTTTTTTGCCACTGCCTTTCCTTTCATACTAATTGCTTTCAACAAGAAAATTAAATATCAGCTCCAGTGTTCGTTTGCTTAACAAACATCATCTAATGATCATCTCTGTCTGGCTCTTGTGTTGTGTTACTAAACCACACCTGGTCAGGAATAAAGCTAATATTTGTTAATTTATTGAATTGCAGTCACCAGGCAAATGCAATCAAGTGAAAGTCCGTTTTGCAGGGCAGCATGGGAAATTTCATTTAATTCATTACTAAGCTTGAATAGTAGCACACATGATCATATGAAGCATGTGAACCCACTTTAACACCATAATGAAGAGTTCTTTAAGTTTTTCCACTAAGCTTTATATAGTCATGTACCATTCACTTCATTATAAATGGGCCATTGTAGGCTGAGGGTATGCCTATATTTTTACTGTGTGTACAAGGCTTACTTACTGTGATATTGAATGGAATAATAAATTTTATTTAGAAAATAAGTCAATCTGAGGTCAAAGTTGGAAAAAGTTAGATGTCATTGAATATATGGACAATGGCAACATAGTTTTTCATGTAGCATATGGACAGTTTAGTTTTGAAAACCTGGCATATTGCAATACCACACTGTTGCTTTTGTAGGTATAACAAAAAGTTACTGTGGATTGCACAATTACCAATGTTAGAAGGAGCATCTACAGTCTGAATGTCTGATTCAGAACCTTTAAAAATATCTCACTGGGCTTTCTACAAATCAAACAATAGACTTGTATGCTGACAGATGCATGAAGCATCAAGTACTTTGGGATTTCAGTGTGCTAAAACCTTAATAAACTCTAGAAAAACTTAATTTGTATTTTTTAAATAGTGCATTTACATATGACTTGTAATCAATATTACGCAGATCTGAAAATCACTTTGAGTCTTTGTCAATAATATACTTTTTGTTTTCTTTATAAAAGAAAATACTATCCTTTATCTTCCTGGACCTATCAAAACCTTTGATATGTTTTTTCAAAGTAAACTACTAAATGTTCTCTCTCAACTAAATTTCTGCCAGTCTACCCTTGCCTGGTTCCAGGATTACCTTACTGGATGCCAACAAGCAGTTTCTTGGCGACAGACTGTATCACTCCTTCTACCGGTAACTATAGGTATCTCTCAAGGCTCAGTGTTAGGCCCACTACTATTTTCAATATTTACAAATAACCTCCACACCTCAGCCCTACAAGCTTCTCTCTCATTCATTATGCAGATGATTTGACAGTGATATGTGCTGTTTCTTCTGTTCAAGAACTTTAAAACCTAACAGAACAATCCTTTCTAGCCGTTGAGACCTGGCTTACAAGCTCTCAATTAATTTTAAACCCCCAAAAAAACTTGTGATTTTCCAACCCACTAAATCAGCCCCAACCACTAACACTTTCAACAGTGTATCACTAAATAACACCATCATCTCCCCATCACCACACACCAAACTTTTAGTAGTTGAAATTGATTGCAACTTAAAATTTGATCTTCATATTTTTCAAACAGTAAAAAAGTACACAAAAAACAAAGAACATTGTTTAGGAACAAACACTACTTCACTAAAAATACTAAAGCTACCATTGCCCAATCACACTTAATTTCCACACTGCTGTACACAGCTCCCATACTCACAAATCTAAACAAATCTGAGCTACCAAAACTTGAATCTTGTTATACCAAAATTGCCAGATATGCTACAAACCTACAGTCGGGTATATATCACATCGCCAAACTTGTATAAGTTCGAACGCAGTAATATTGAACCCAAAAGTCTGAAACACAAAAATAGCGAAGCCACGGCACATCGATTTTTTTTCCCAGGGAAAAAAAACTGGTGGGACGTTTTTGGGGCTTTGCTATTACCTCCACTGTGGTGCAGTCTTGGAGTTCGTATATTTAAGTGGGGTGTGTGGGGAGCACAGCCTCCCCACTTTGGATGGTGTGGGGTGCGAAGCCCCTCACTTTAGTTTTAGTTTAAGGTTTATGTTTTTATTTTGTTTTTGTTAGGGAACAGCGTTTTTTTTCCCTGGGAAAAAAGTCGCTGTTCTGTGTGTTCGTTATTGTATGGTTTTGGACTTTTTGGTTCAATATAACATTGTTCGAACTTACACAAGTGACCTACAGTCACCACTGTATAGCACTCAGGCAACTCAACTGGCTACAGCTCCCCCGTCTCCTTCACTGCATCCAGTTAACCATGGCCCATAAAATACTCTATGAACCTGAGAACACAGCTGCCCTACAAGTATTTCTTCAACCATATGTCACTAGCAAAACTCTACGGTCCACTAACAAACATCACATAAAAATCAATATAACCAAAAATGAAGCTGGAGATTCTCTCTTCTCAAATTATATAGGTAAAATATGGAATGCGCTAGCAGAAAACATTACAATGGTTACATCACTAGCCCAGTTTAAAACAATGCTAAAAAAACACTTATTCAATAAATGGCTGTGTCCTTGCTCTGCACCAGACTAACCTCTCCCTTTGACTATGCTAGTACTTTGTTTCACTTGCTCACAAATCCATCCCCTCTATCTGTTCTGTTGACTACGTCTCTCTGCAAACTAACACTCCATAGTACTATAACATTGTAGAGCTGATGGCATTTTAAGACTTGACAATTCAATGTCTTAGTAAACTGAGTTCAGAATTTGTACAATTGTCATATTCGTCTCTCTGTTTTCTTATACAGAAAGGTTTAATGATGCAATATCTCTCTACTTGTTTAATCTTCTGATTCTATCTATTAAGTTAAGAATTACTGTCTATTAGCTAAACTTTGATATTCTTTAACTAGTCTGTATGTATAACTGCTTATCCAGACTGTATCTAGATAGTATTTTAACTTCTGTGCCCTATATATTCTACTTATATATTGTATTTTTGTATGTTTCAATGTTGAGCTTTTCTCCCCGGGCCTCTGCTGAAAAAGGACATGTGTCCAGTTGGACTTTCCTGGTAAACAAATGTAAAATAAAATAATAAATAAATACAATTATATTAGTTCATCTATGTGACTGTAGGAAAGAAATTGAGTTTTTATGTCACTGTATTTAGCATTTATGCTTCCACTTTCTTTCACTTTCTTCCATAATTTCTCTAACACATGGTAACTTCTGCAATTCAGAGATATTTATAACATGGTGCTTTTGCAGAAATGTGTGCAGTAACACATTGGGCTGTCTCTGTGGCCATGCTACATGCTATTGAGACAGTTTGAGGGAGAGACATATATTAATTAGCCATGTGCTACCCCCCAGGACTGCATCTCTAAAGGCATCTTCATGCCAAGCAACTATATAGATTAGCATGGTCACCTTGCACTTCATGGTTGTGAACATGATGAAAAGATCACATTCATCCATCACGACAGAGGTAAATACTGGGGAGTTTAGTGGTAACGTAGGGTAGGAGGAGTATATGTGAGTTTGTGCAAGGGGCTTCATCTGTGAGTGCATGCATGTGTGCATGTGTGTGTGTTTGTGTGTGTGCATGTGTGTGTGTGTGTGTGTGTGTGTGTGTGTGTGCATGCGTGTGTGTGTGTGTGTGTGTGTGTGTGTGTGTGTGTGTGTGTGTATGTGTTTGTGCACGTGGGCGCATGTATGTGTGTGAGTGTGTTTGAGTGTGTGTGGTATGTGTGGAGTAATTTTGTATGCATGTATGGTTGGGCATGTGTATGCAATTATGTGAGTGAGTGGGTGGGTTGGAGTGGGTGACATATTTCCACACACCCCTAGACTAATGAGCAAAGACTACAATATTGGGTGGGGGAACCACTAGCTGCCAGTCAAAGCAGTACTTAGAACATTGATTAGAGAGTGGAGGGGCACATTAAACAGCAGGGATAGCACATGTATCTTATGCTTTAACATCACTTTAACAGTGCAGAGATGAGGGCACACTAAACACCAGGAATGGCACCTATATCTTATGCCTTAATGTTACTTTAATAGTTCAGAGATATGGGAGGACTGCTAGACACCAGGTGTAATCTTTTTTTCCCTTAATGGTACTTTAACAGTAGAGGGATTGGGGGGACCACTAGATTCCAGTGAGTACTTAGCAGGAAATGACTTGGGATACCCTAATGTCTGTCATTAAATGTGTGAATGCAAAAAAGCATGAAAAGGAGAGATTGAAGATATTCAGACAACACATGGTCATGTATATTGCCTGTGGTATGTATGTGTGTGTATGTGTTTAAATGGGTGATTTGTGTGTGGAAGAGTGAATATGGAGGGGAGAGGGCCTCTGTTTTTACAATGCAGTAGTCAGAGATTTTAGATACATGGAAATTAGCCCACAATGAGGTCTTTACTCACTGTAGCTACTATGTCTCTGAATCATAAAATACTGCATCTCAGAAATAAGTCATTTTACCTCTAGCTGTATTACCCATTTAGAGGCTGTTAATGAATCCCCAGGTTTATGTTACTTAGTTATACATGTCTTATATCAGAATTTGTCTTAATGAAGACATTGATTTGAAGACTGATAGATGGGAAGCATTAAATATTTAGTTTTCTGAATAACAGTTTGAAATTATACAATGACACCTAATTTGTTAGTATGAGTTTCTCCACAACTACTACATGGATGAATTTCTTCAAAGATCATGTTTTTTTTATAAAATTTGCAATTTTCTTTAATACTGCCTGCTGATTCTATATAAGCTGCTGATGATCACCAAATAAATTTCATTCAGTCCAGCATAACTCCTAGACCTATAGTCACATTCCAACATAAACCTGAAGCATTTGCATCATGATTAAAACAAGCAGTGGAACTAAGTAATTATTCAAATCTTAAAAAATTATAATAAAAAAATGAATTAAATCTTCTACTTATATAGTAAGCCAGTAACATTAGCATAACTAAATGTGATCTATGTTTTATTAAACATCAATATCTATTTTATGTCATTCAGTGATGTGTTAGCTATGAAGGACACTCATGGTGAAAACACATAAAGTTGTAATTGATCTAATCTTATGAAAGGAAATACCAGTGATGTAGAATAAACAGCCATGTGAAATAATTATGCTTGCATAATACTAACATTCTAATATATTGGCCTTAAAATAGAAAGCTAACTCTTTTTTTTTATCAAATAAGTCTTCATTATAATATTCATAACCTCTTATTTTGGAAGTCATTTTAATGTATATTAATTTCAAACTGTCTGACCAATAGCTACAAAATTTATTTTTATAAGTAAATACTAGGCTATCAGTCTGCACACTGTCACAAGCCTAGCCAATAAAACAGATAAGAATCAGACAGTGTACCTTATATTTGAGAGGTACAGACTCTAACCATTATGCCAACCACTCCAGTCCTGACAGCTATAAAATTACTTTTTTCATTAATACCACTCATGACTGGATTTAGATGTGCTGTACTTTAAACAGCAGCTGCTCTCAGCCCTGAAAATGAGTGCAAAAGAAAGTAAAACTGATAAATAAAAGTGAGTTTTTTGTCAGTGGAAATGGGGCAGAAGCCAAAACAGTTACCAGAAGGGAGTCTAGAAAGTTCCTTATACAAGGACTCCATATTGAATAGTGACTACCTGTATATTGAAAACAAAGCAAGTACTAATACATTGAAATGATGAACAAATATACATTTCATTGAAGAGGAATGTTACACAAGTTGTAAAACCTGCCAAAACAGATTTGAATGCCTGCCTCAGACAAGGCAAACAGGCCTGTATTACTGGTTGTGATATTCTGATTTACCACAGAAGATGACATCTTCACTTTACTTGTGCTCTCTCAGAGATAAAAGGTCAAATTACTATTTCATCCATTTTACTCAAGTGTATCACTTCTTGTAGTAAAATGACTGGTTTCTGTTATTTCATTGTTGCTTAATTATTTCTTGCGAAGAACAGAAAAAGACATAAAATCCTGAAATAACTTTAAGAATAACATTGGGAAGGAGCAGTTCACAGTTCTGTAGATCTTTTACAGATTTAGAATTAGAAATGTTTACACTGATGTTTTGATCAAATGCTAGAGCTACAAATGGCTCTTTTATTTAACGGAGAGAGGTTTATACTTTGAATCAGTGGTCCATGCTCATATTGTCATAACCACTAGTAAACCATTCTATTATACTATGAGTGCTCAGTCTAAGTCTTTTAATTTTTCCCAAGTTAATGAGCTAGAACATATTCTAAAAGTTCATGTTAGGATTCCATTTATATGTTAAATTTCCATACATTTTCACAGTTTAAACAGTCATAGTTTTGACAAATATTTGATGCTCACAGACACATATTGTACCTGGAGAGAAACTGTGGATTCATCCAATAGCTTTTTATGAGTAGGAATTGATACACTAAGTTAAATAGTGAGGAGGAGGAGTTCATCCTGTAGGTGTGACAGTGTTTGAGATATGACATAGTCATATTTCATTGTACTACTACTGATATTAATTTTTATTGAGGCTGAGTGTCTTCTTGTGTTCAGATCACCACATGAGTATTTCAAACAGAGTTTCATATAGTAAGGAGCTCTTTAATGCTCTTTATATCAGACATAAATCACCTCTTAGAAATCAATATGATACAGAGGTGACAGGGAGGGAGAGAGAGGAGAGTTGATGTTTTACTAACACTATCCTTCAGCATAAAAACAATGATAGACCTGTCTAAAGCATTTGACATGGTCCCACACAAACAACTTATCTCTGTCCTCAATAACCTATCCTTCTCACAATCAGTCACCAACTGGTTTCAGAGTTACCTGTCTGACCGCCAACAAACCGTTGTATGGCAGAATGACATATATCCCCAACTACCTGTCTCCATTCTAGCCTCTGCCACCAAACATGGCATACTAACTGCAGCCTTTTCCTCTGTTTATCCAATGCCCAATTAATACTCAACCCAAACAAAACTAAACTACTCATCTTCCAACCCACCAAACATACTCAAAACAACTCTCACTTTAACATCACAGCAAAAGACAACGCCACTATATAACCAACTGAACACACCAAATTGCTAGGAGTGGAAATAGACAATAAACTAAAATTTGATATTCACATATCCATGACCATAAAAAAAGTCCACAAAAAACTAGGAGCGTTATACAGAAATAAGCAATTTCTCACCAAAGCAGCAAAGATTTCAATAGCAAATTCCCATCTTATCCCCATCTTATCTCCACCCTACTTTATGCCTCTCCAGTATATACCAACCTAAGGCAATGTGATCTAAACAAGCTAGAGACCTGCTACAACAAAATCACCAAATTTGCCACAGGGGCATTCTACTGTAGTCACCACTGTCTCTCACTTGCTGAACTGGGCTGGCTTGAACTCCCTCACCTCCTTCAGTGGTATCAACTCTCACTTGCCCACAAACTAGTAAACCATCCACTAAATGTCCCATCCCCTCCAGATCTAATTCAACCTTATCCCTCTACACCACCACTACCACTAAGATCCAAAAAAAAAAATGCAGATCACAAAAGCCAATAACTGCTGGGGTGAAGCACTATTCTCTTGTGCCATAGCCAAATTATGGAACTCAATCCCACCCACAATTACCTCCATACCATCATGCACCCACTTCAAAACTTTACTAAAAGCGCAGCTAAAACATGCCCACTCTAATATCATCCACCCCATCCAACCACTACCTTTCTTTCCACTCCACTAACTACCTTGATTATAGCAAGCTCAGATGCTCATAAGCCTAGTACTTATTATACAGCAGGAACTTCTCATTGTAACATTTGTTAATGTCTGTTATGTACTTCACAGATAAAGATTCTAGTTATCTAATGATGTACTATGTTCTTCATCTGTAAATATGTTGTAAGTAATTGCTATGTTAAATTGTTAATCACTATGTAATCCAATGTAACTACTGTCTGTTTATTTTACTGTGGAGCTTTTCTCCCCGGGCCTCCACTGAAAATGGACGATCAACAAATTTAAATAAAATAAAATAAATAAAATAAATAAAATAATAAAGAGGTGTTCTCTTTTATAAATTAAATATTGGTGGATTTTTTTGTATAGTTATAGAAGCCATGAAGTCAATGTTGCTCGACCCACACAAATTGTGTGGCTATTTTCATTTCTGTTACTTAGTAATAATATATAATTATAAAATCTTAGGAGGTTAATGTCAAGGCTTCAAATAAAGTATGTCCATAGTAGCATAAGGAAATGTATATAATGATATTCAATTACTTTCAATGTTAAGGCAACATCTCAGAATAACTTGTCTTAATATGATAATTCATTCCTGTCTAGAGTTTAGAGAGGCATGAAAAATGAAATAACACATTCTATTATAGATAACACAATGAACACAAAGAAAGACTAAAATTATTGTACTGTCATAATGTGATAAATGACTTTATACTATTTTATCTCTTTCACCACATTACAGTTCAAGTCACAGAGAGTCAGATTGTAAAAAGAGTCAGATTTTCAAGGCTCAGTTTAGATTCACTGAAGTTGTAAAGCTCAGGTGCAGATTTTACTATTTGAGTATTAGAGAAGACTTTTTCAAGGAGTTTGGCCTTACTCCTTAATTAAACTTCATCGGAGCCCAGGGGTCCTTATACCTGAAGATAAAGAAAAAATATCCTTGTTACTGTGATGCCCGTGCACTGGCCCAGTAATCAAAGAGCCTCCATCCTCACCACTAGCACCAGTGAGGGCCGTCTGCATTGGGAGGATAACAAGTACACACACAGTAAGTACAATTTCCCTTAAGAGCACACAGAGATCACAGTTAGTCTGGGGCTGGTTTCTCCCTTTCTCTCCCAGTCGCCAATAAGACTCCCCACTGGAACAGCTATAGGGTTCCAATCTCAGCTGAAGGGTCAATCCAAAACCTCCAGCACCCTGTCTGTCCAACCAGTGCTTCATGACCCTGCCCAAGTAGCTGACACACACACACACTTTGAGATTTGAGTTATATACAAAACACACAGACACTCCTGGGGAAGGCTGGCACAGGTTCTCCAGCTATGCCCCCTTCTGCCCAGACTATACGGTATTATCGACTGCCACCATCCACTACTATCAGCTACTATAAAGGCCCTTACCAAAGGGTGTCCAATTCTACTGTGCAATATTATTATTATTCAATTGGTAAATATAACTGAGACTTGAAGGCTATTAAGGAGTGGCTTATACAGTATCACCAAACACAAGATAATACTTGTTAACTCAACACAATGACATTAGAGAGTTCAGAAATCACAGGAAATACTTTAAAACACATTGTAGGACAGTCTGACATAAATATAGAAAACAGCTAGACTAATCTTGCTATTTCTATCTATCTGTAAGAGAAATACCAAAATCTAAGATCCTACTTACAGAGCAAAGCAAGTGCTGGTGAGCTGATGTGTTCAGGTTTAGTCACAGAAACAAAATGCCAAATCCTTCTCTCTGAGAAAGTCATTCAAATTACTAATACACATTACTGCTGAGTCATTTCAGATTACATTTCTGCTGATGTTTCCCAGGCTCACAGAACTCAAAATGTTAACATTTCTCTGTGATCTGCACCTGCCAGGCAGCCACAGCAATAAAAGGCACAGGCTAAGCTATTGGGAATAACCATAGACTCCCACCTAAAATTTGATAGTCATCTCAACTTAACTATTAAAAAAGTACATGCCAAACTGGGATCGCTCTACCGTATCAAACCATTTCTTACCAACAACACAAGATCAGCCATTGCTTGCTCCCAACTTTACTCTGTGCATCTCCCATTCTGACTAATCTCAACAAAACTGAACTAAGCAAAATTGCTCATATAGAACTCATCATTGTGCTGCTTTGAGACAGCTCCACTGGCTTGAACTGCCCAACCTCCTAACCTACAATCAGCTCTGCCTATGTCATTCTATCTATTACCTCCCCAGTAAGTGTCCTGCCCTCAAAAACCTAGTACAACATCACTCAGCCAAAAGGCCTCTTAGATCATCAAGCAAACTACTACTAGAAGTCACCAACAGCTACAATAGCTTTGGAGATGCACTATATAGTAGTTCATTGGCTAAAAAATGGAACTCTGTCCCTACAAGCATTCAAAACACATCATCCAAAGCCTCCTTTAAAGACCTCATCAGGTAACATCTGGATAAGACATACATACACAATCTAGAGCACTTGATAATAGTTTTCAGTCTTACTCACAAACGCTGGCTAATCTACAATCTATGTACTGTACCTGTGTACTATGTATGTATTCTACCTATGTTCCAAATTTCAGCTGTACACCACAAATCTATTAATTACCTTTATATTTTAAATTAATATTTTTTTGTTTGTTCTCTCCACTGTAACTGTTTATGTGCCGCATACCACTATAAAAACATGTCTCCTGTAATTTGTGTGTATACTGATCATATCTAAATAACTAAATGTGTCTGTAATTTTTCTTTGTGGAGCTTTTCTCCCCGGGCCTCTGCTGAAAAAGGGCCTTTTTGGCTCAGTCAGACACCCCCGGTTAACAAATGTAAAATAAAATAAAAAAATAAAATTTACATGTGAAACCTAGTAATTATATCTGTATTAGGGCAATAGAACAAATTTTCTGGCCCAGACATCCTGTCTCCGAGCTTGAGATCACACACAGTTGTAAACTCTTTACTTATCAGCTTTTTTCCAGCATGGTGCACTGTAGTTACATTTCTGAAGCTTAGTACATAACACAGTTTTCTTACATTTGTGAAACAAGCCTGTGGATCATATCAATATTTACAAGGACATAGAATTATTTACAAAATTGTATCTAGCTAGGCTGGCAGCCTTCACAGTTACCACATTGAAAATCTCACTGCCAAACTCTGAATCCTCAGGCTAGGCTTATTAAACTTAATAAGAAAAAAAATGTGTACTCCAAAGCGTGCAAAAGTAACTTTGCTGGAAGCCGTCCTGTCTTTACCAAACAGCTGCCCTATGTTATATAATCAACTCCAAGATCACTGTACCTTACAATGCTAGGCTATAACACCTCAAAGCAGGCCAGGAGAAGTGACACTCTGTGGAAGTCTTACTGAATTTGTGGTGAAATTGCAAACAGTTACAGGTAATGCAATCAACAGCAGCTTCACTACTGACCCCGAGATGAAACAATCAAGTAGCTTGCTTTATGGTAAAGTCATGTGCCTTCTAAAATAGCCATTTTAATTTTAAGAATTTTAACCAAAATTATCTGTGTGCAAAATGTAGCACTCAGATCAGACTGTATTGGATCAATTTTATAGACATGCTTTGATTTACAGTTTATTTTTCCAGTGCTTCAGTGTATTATATTTGGTATAGTGTGAGTTTATACAAATTTGTTATGCTCATTCTAAAATTTGGTTTAAGTAGGCTTGAAAAACATTAGTATGGTATACCACATCTGTGAAGTATTTAAGTTTAAATAATCAATGTGCTTTGTAATCACACATTATTATTTCAGATATGATAGCCATATATAAAATAAAATGCAGAAAACCCATTAAAGAGCCATAAGGAACTCCAGTAGTTATTATTACCCATTTTGAATTTGTTGCTTTAATAACATTCACCATTTGGTTAACAATGGGTTAGATGAATAGTCCAACATGCAAAAAGAGTTAACAATAAATAACTTAAGGCAAGCTATCAAAAATATAGAATGTACTGTAATAAAGAATGATTCCTATATCCACAACCTAAACAATGTAATCCATGATTTCAACATTGGCAATGTCAGAAGTAGTTTTGAAGAAAGTTATGATATCCGATACACACAATTGTCTTTCTACCAAACACTGCTATGTTAAATTTGCTTGAACAAATCTTCTAGCATATTTTATGTTCTCCTCAAAATAAATACCTTAACTTATCAAAGAATAAATATTACACTGAAAAGACTATCATCCTCTCATAAAGATGTTCATCCATATTAAAAGACAGAGGCAACTTCACCCAATATCAATGGGTCCAAAAATTATATTATAGTTCATACATAAAAGAAAAAAGATCAAGAATAATTTATGATACTAGAAAATATCTCTGAAATGTGTTGAGCAGTTAGATTTTATCCAGTCCAGTATCCCATTGTTATTATAATTCAAGAACTGTTAGAGGCGGGAGAAGTTTGGCTGTTCAA
Source organism: Protopterus annectens (assembly GCF_019279795.1). NCBI lineage: Eukaryota > Metazoa > Chordata > Ceratodontiformes > Protopteridae > Protopterus > Protopterus annectens. The sequence goes on along the minus strand of NC_056742.1, from coordinate 479,709,291 downwards.
GTTAACGTGCCACAAAACTGAAATAACCTGCAAAACATGCTCAGATGTGACAGCCAGAATATACATATGCACGCACGGCTGTAAAGCTCTCAAAAAATTACCAAAATGGAACAATAGCAAAAATAACCTTTTGTAGAGGGAGACTCACTTACATCAGAAGTCCCCCACGCACCCCCTACTTCATACCTTTCACCTAGAGGTCAACGCAACCAAGAAAATAATACAAACGTAGTCCCATTACTTCTTTGGGAGATCAGTTGCCAGAAAAAAAATAATAAGATTTGAGCAATAAACATTAACTTTACAAGGAGCAAAGAGCAGCATACTAGCACCTATCACCATGACGAATTATGTTTTTATCAATAGTGATATCAGCAATATCTCCTCAAGGAGACCGAAAGGCATTATATTATTATATTTACCACTGTTTACCTTGATGAGGTCATTCATTTAGTAATATGTTCACTATATACTATCAATGAACTAAACAAACATTATTTTTTTAATTTTTCCATTGTTCCATCCTACCTTTTTATTACTGGAAATGCTGTTTATGAAGGGCTGTTTAACTTGTTTCTTAATTATAATTGTATTTTTTTAATTAATGTAAGAGTTGTTTATAACTGCCTTTTGAAGTAAGTACAGCATATTTTTGATCAAATTTTAGCATTTATTGTGTATATGTGTCCGTGTGTGTGTGTGTGTGTGTGTGTGTGTGTGTGTGTGTGTGTGTGTGTGTGTGTGTGTGTGTGTAGTTTAATTGTAAAAGCAAAACAAGCACTCTATATGGTGTATCTGGGCTCTACTTTTCCCAAAGAAGGCATGCAGCTATGTGTTTTTTTCAGGGTGGCTGTTGCCCCACCTTAACCACTAGCTGGCATGTACTCATCCAGTTGCTTTGATCTCCAGTTGTGCTACTATACCTTGGGTTGAGCTGCTTTCAGGGAAGATGGGGAGGTAAGTGGGGCACAGGTGTCCATACTATGTCTCAGGTGCTACTGCACAGTAGTGTGATGAGGGAGTGAAGAGTGAGAGCTTTGTGACAAAGCATAATATGTCACCTGGAGTATCATACACCAGATGTTTCTCATGCAATTTTACTCCAGCATGTCAATGCTGTTTAGACAGGCTTGGGTGGACAATGAAATGTGGCCTATGATGACTTGTCTGTCCTGAGCACTAGACAGACATGGCTTCTCTGATAGCCATCTCACCCTGGCTGTTGAACATTTTTAGCTTGGGTATCCATTAAATCTTCAATGAATTATCTGCCAACAACACCATATGTCCTTTTTTTAGATGGGTAGGCCCATCCTGCCAGCTATCTTGGTCAGTTGCCCATGTCACTAATCAATCCAATGTCACCTAAGTTATAGTCAGATTTTCACCACTATGCCACTGGCATTAGCTTATAAGGTGCACATCTTTGTAGTGCATCATATATTACAGAACCATCTGCCTTCTACCAATTTTAGTCATATTGGAATAACTGACAACTCACTGAAAAAATAATTCCATATAGTTTGCTATAGAGAAGTATAACATTCCTGATATTATGGTTCACTTAAGCTATTTTAAGCTACGTAAATGCCATGCACATGCAGAATTTAAAGAAACAAGATGGAAAATTATTAGAATTGTAAAGAACATTATTTGGTTATTCATATACCTCAAATGTTAGAATGCCTCCTGTGCTATTCTAGTCTGAGGACCAAAGGACATTCATTCATTCTCCATTCACCTACTAGACTATACTGATTCCAATATTTTCAGAAAATATCAAATCCCTCAGCATGACAGCATTAAGTTGATACATAGAAGTCACCACCTTAGGCAAGGCAAGAACTGCCTTATTATCACTGAAAATATAATCCTTTTTACCATTAACTTGTGTATCTGTGAGAAACATAAGTATTTTTATTTTATAAATTTATCCTTTGTTACTTGAGCTAGACCCACTAGGCTAGTAGCCTCTTTTCAGGGAAATCCTGAGGTGATATTTACACTTCTAGGGGAAATTTGGCCAGGACATCAAGGAACTTTCCCCATTCTGTACAATAAGTGCTGTGGGATCTTTTACATCCACTTGAGCTACCACTGATGAAGGTTGATAGGACGTCAGTTTAATGTCTCATTTGAAAGATGACACACTCAGAAGCGCATCACCCTCCTTATAGTGTGCTGCCATGTCAGCAATCAATCTGTCAGGTGTGGGAATAAATCTAACAGCCTTCTGCAACAAAGGTGAGTGTGCTACCTGTTACAACACTGACACTGATTGAACTGTATCCAGAATACAGGGGCTAAACTCTTAGAAGCAGCCCTATCCTGGAAGCAAACACATACTGAGCCACTATGTAAAAAGATAGTCTGAAGAATACAGTTGGAAAATCCTCCACAGTGCCTACAAAGGTATCAAGTCAACAAAAGGGGAACCTCATACAAATAAGATTTTATACAAAGCTTTCAAGTGCTAGAATGCCTCTTATGGAATTGGGGAAGAATTTGTAATAATATACTTGGGTTTAAAATTGAACCAAGTCAGACCTGAAAGCCACAATGTAGGCAGTGTGACTTGACAGCCACCAAAATACCCTAGTAGTTGATAACATTTTGCATAAAACAAAGACATATCCCACTGGACTTTATAAGCAGTTAGCAACAGTGTTATATCTTCCTGGTGCCAAAATTAGTGTCAACTCAATTAGAACATAAAGGATTAAAGGTATGCATGTGTAAAGATATTATGAAAGTCAATCCTACAGCATTTGAAACAGATATGTTAGGAGTATTGAATAGCCTGCCAAGCAAGGGAAACACACAGTAGCACAATCCTCATGTCACTTCATATGGCACAAGAATAGCAAAACAGAACTTTGACAGTTAGTTGCTAAGGTAGTGGTGTCATAGACAAGGTATTAAATGTTTGCCAGCTTGGAGTGAGATGCACAACTTACTCCAGCGCTTTGTACCTGCTGTGCTTTATCTTTCTTCCTGAGAGGTACAATTGTATAGCAGGAAGCTTTTCATCACTAGCATGTTTGCATGCCTCTTGAAATTCTAAAACAAAGCAAACAATAAAAACTCTGAACAATGATAAATATACAAGACCAAAAATAAGGAAATAATAAAAAATAAATCAGCAGTAAAGGTATCTAGCACTACTAAGCTTAAAAAATCACTCTAGCCATAAATAGATGTCTAGATTCAAATACAGAAACTACTTAATTTTCTATTGTATTTTCCAGAACTAATTTTAGTTTCAGTTTAATCTCAAAAGTGGAAAGCAGAGATCAAGTATTTTGTTAACATTAAAAGTGAATGGAGAAATGTGACTGTAACACATTATCAACAAACAGTGTAGTAGTTACCTAGCAGCTGGGCATAGATAAAGTATTTGCAGAAGAGTTTTATTCGAAGTTCACAATATGCAAATGCATATGTCATAGTACTACAAAGAAAATGGAAATATTCCCTGTATAGCTGAAGATATATAAACTGTTGGTAACAGCAAAGTTAAAAATTCAAGCCCATGCTTGGAAAACTTAATACACTGGTGTGGCAATAACCTTCCTCAAGAAACACTTATTATAGGGGATGTTAACATAGAGTGGGCAGAGTATAACTCTCTTCAGCCCAAACATCATAGTAACCTTCATGGGTTACAAGCACATTGCCCACGACAAACTGGAACAAAGGAACACAAGAACGGCAAGCAGAAAAAAGTCAGAGTTCTGTTTTAATACAAAAGAATGAAACACTTTTCGTTTGCTTCCAAAACAAACTTTTTCAGATTACAAATGCACCATAGAACAAAATGCATTTAAATACCAACAGGTGATACTTTTTACCTATCACCACGAACCTCCTCACCTTAGAAACCTTTAAAGAAACACTCACACATTAAAACTGCTACTCACTACTATAAAGTTACAATAGGTGAGGCAGTGCACATCAGACAGTATAAACTTACATGAACCCTAAACCTATCTAAAAAAATCTTATCATTTTCAAATTAGAATAAAAAATACATTCTACAGTTATATTTAAAATTTCTCAATACTTAAAAAGTATCATTCTTATGAATGAGACACACCTAAATAACTATAAAACATTTTCATCTTTGCAAGCTTTTCAATTTCAAAATACAGCTGATAGAACAAGCTTCATTTATACCAGGGTAATTATAAGCGTTCAATCTAATTTGCCACAGCAATTCTAATTCTTCTAACCGTAAGGGTACAGGACCACCCCTAACATCTATAGCTACCTGGTCTAAAGCAATGAATTTGAATTTGTGGTCTTACCTTCATGGGTTCACTCAACTCTAGGTACTAACTAGAATTAACAAATATTCTGATAGACAATTGGATGCTAACAAACAGACCTACACTCTACCCTCTTTCGGGTAGTCTACTGACAGCCTCAGTGATCACTCACCCACTTACCTAATCCAAAGAAAAAATGCAAATCAAGAATGCCGTACCGCTACTAATAAGAAATAAAAACAACTGAACCGCAATAAACTTCTAGACACTCTGAAACATTGTAACTGGTCACCCCTAAAAACCCTACCCCTACCTGACGCAATAAAACACTTCAACACCACTTTTCTTTCCATTTTTGATGCTCACGTACCAATCAGAACTATACGTGTTAAACCTAACTATGCCCCTTGGTTAAGAAAAGAAACACTAAATCTTCTCAGGCTATCGGACAAGGCATGGTCTTCCTGGAAAACAAATAGATCCCAACTCACATTTCAAACTTACCAGAAACTTAGGAATAAAGCAAAAAAACAAACAAAAGAAGATAAAATTAACTACTACACCAATATACAGGACAAAGATCACAAAAACCCACAAAAATTCTGGTCCTCAATAACATCCTTAACCCAGGCAAAATAGGACCCCCTCCTTCAAATACCAATAATAATAATCATGCAGAAAATATAGCCACTCAGTTTAACAAATATTTTACAGAAGCCATCTTAGAACTAGCAAAAAAAAAAAAACAAACAAACCCCATCAACAAACAATTCCTCACTCCCCTCACCTACTACCACTTCCACCGTCTCACTCCAACTGGTTGCCACAGATACCATTAAAAAACTCCTGAAAAAACTAAAGCCAACAACACTCGCAGCTGACAATCTACCCACAGAATACTTAAAATTAACAGCAGATGTCATTGCATACACTATACCCATATTTATCAACAGATCAATAGCTGAACAACAGGAGCCACCCATCTGGAAAACAACATATATCATACCCCTCCATAAAGACAGCCCATCAAATGAATTAAACAACTACCGAGCAATAGCAATGTTATCCTCACTTTCTAAAATTCTACAAAGAGTAATTCAAAAACAAGTATCTACCTACCTGCTTAATAACAATCTCCTCATCAACACCCAGCATGGTTTGAGGCCTTTCCATAGCACAACAGCTGCACTGATATCATTTACTAACACCGTAAATCTTCACAAGAGCAATAATCTCTGTATCTCCTCCATCTTCCTGGACCTTTCTAAAGCATTTGATAAGGTCTCCCATTCCCATCTTCTTAACACCCGATCAGACCTTCATTTCAGTAACTCCTCATTAGCATGGTTCAAAGACTATCCTACAGGGAGACAGCAAGCAGTATCATGGAAAAAGACTTTATCACCCTTATTACCTGTTGAACTAGGCGTACCACAAGGCTCCATATTAGGCCTGCTCCTATTCTCTGTATTAATCAACAATCCCCATCTGGCCTCCACTCTTGCATCTCTTATCCAATATGCAGATGATTCTTCTGTGATCTGTTCTGCACTATCCATAGCTGAGTTAGAAACTCACACCCAGAAAGCATTTCAAGAAGTTGAGTCCTGGCTAACAAATGCTAAATTAATCTTAAACCCTAAAAAAAAAAAAAAAAAAACTATTAGTATTCTCCCCCCCTCTCTCTCCTTATGCTTTCCAAATTACCTGCATAATCCCCTCACAACACACTAAATTACTAAACATAGAAATTGACAATAAACTTAGATTCGATATTCACATAGCTCAGACAATTAAAAAAGTACACAAAAACTTGGCACACTACACAAAAACAAACACTTTTTCACAAAAAACACAAGAATCGCCGTAGTCCAAACTTATTTTCTTTCCACCTTATTATATGTGGCACTCATTCTCACTAACCTTAAAAAAACTGAACTTCAAAAACTTGAAGTCTGCTACAATAAAATAGAAAGGTTTGCCACAAACTCACCTGCTAGATGTAATCATTGCCTAGCACTCAGGCAACTTAACTGGTTGGAATTCCCACATCTCTTAAACTACACACAACTATTTATGGCCCACAAAATCTGATCTAACCCTGAAAAAATACCTGCCTTACAAACACTTTTGCAATCCTATACCTCTGCCAGACCTCTTCACTCCTCAAGAAGAAGCCTTATTCAAACTAATACAACTAAAAATCAGGCTGGGGATTCCCTGTTTTCTAACTACATAGGTAAACTCTGGCCGCATGCCCTACCACACACTTTCACCTCTCTATCATGCCATACATTATTTAAACCTTCACTAAAAAAATATCAGGTTAGTAAATGGTACCCCTGGCTGATAAAGTAGCTAGGCATCAATCACTTCCTCTAGTTAAAGTGCCTTCTCACATTTCTATTTCTATTCACTCTTCTGACATTATACAAAGCTACAGTTAACATAAACAATAATTAAGCATATGTACTGTATTTCTACACTGAGATATATTGACATTTTTCTTCCATCCCAGTTGACTTATTTATTGTATAATCTGCTAACTGTTTGATAATATACTGCTAGGACATTTGCACATCTCTTCACAGAATTGTATTCTTACATAATTATATACTAACAGTCTTAATAATATAATACTAGGGCATTCCCAAATGTCTTTTTAGAAATGTATACTTAGAATCTCTTGTGTGAATTTATGTTACGTTGTTATTCCTGTTTTTATTATCTGTATACATATTATTCCTTGTGTGTATTATCTGTTAAATTGAAGCTTTTCTTCCCGGGCCTCTGCTGAAAAAGGACATGTGTCCAGTTGGGCTTTCACAGCAAACAAATGTAAAATAAATAAAAAATAAATTAAAACACTCTCAATCAGTATGCAATACACTTTGTTAATCAATTGTTAAGCAACAGGATACAACAAGTTGAGAGCGAGTCGATTCCACCTAGCTACAGTGTTAATGCTTGTTGCCATCTTCAGAGAATATTACAATGTTACTAGTTCTTGTCATCTGCACAGAATGATGCAATACTGGTATCTGTATCCTCCTGTTTACACTAGGGTGTCTTAGCTTGGTGTTTTGCTGCCTATGGTTTATTTGGCTCACCGGTGGTCTCAGCTGCAGTGGTCTTTAACTATCTTGACAGATTTTGTACTTAGCTAACATTCTGAATCCATGCGGGTATGATATATGTACATACATACATACATACATACATACATATGCATATATAGTAAAAGTTGTATAGAAAACTTTCTGTCAATTTTTTATTAACAGATGAGAGTGGATAAGTTCATCTAGAAACTTTGTTTGCAAAGTAGTCAAATGAAGTTGATTGTGAAAAACAAAAGGTAATGGACTTGGAAACTTTTCTGCTTGTATTTCCATTGCAAGGACATTAGATGACTGTTCTTATTTTATTTTATTAGCAGTGGGACAGATGGTACAGTGTTTTGGCTCTGAGGTTACAGCAATGTACTTTGTTCTTGTCCACTCTGTACACATGGATATAGCTATATTTGTCATGTTTTGAATGGAACTGAGAACTTTGGATGGAGATGAAGTATTATAGGACATTTAGGGGAAAAGCACTTAAAAGCTAAATTGAGCTAAGTTGAGATAATTTGAGTTGAGCTGAGCCAATCTGAAATGAGTTGAGCTGAGATGAGCTGAGTTGAATTTTGTTGAGTTGATGTTTACAATGTCTAGAATTAAAGCTTATGTATTTCTAAGCATACCTTTGTCAGCATGTTGAAATATTTGAATATTGATTTCATTCTGAAGTAAGAAAATTATGAAGACAGTTAGTTAAAAATATTGAAGATGTTTTAGTAAAACAAGAATTCTGTGTATGTTTAAACATTCGCTATCTCAGAACTTAGATTATATATCTTCCTAAACAGAATAGCTGAAACAAGAGGCTGTTAGATATATGTACATATAGATAATAGAAATGACATAATGAAATATTTGTATGTGTCTGTTTTTATTTTTCTTCTTTTTTCAGCATCCAAAACAGGTATATACTATTTATTTGCTCGGTGAAAATGGAACTGTATCAGATCATAAGAGGATTTATCTTTGCCGTGCCACTGGCATATGCAGTAATGTATTGATTCTGCTAATCCTATCCAGTACTGCTTACAAGGACAAAAAGTCGATGCCTTCTGAAAGTATACTTTCCACTTTGGCAGGAGCAAACTTGTTACTTTTCATTAGCTATGGCTTCCTCTGTCCTTTTTGTTTGATGTGAATTTGTTTTTCAATGATATTATTTGCAGAATTCAGGGACTTTTTGAAAGGTCATCTCAGGTAATGATCATTGGTCTTACTTAGGTTCATAGGTTCATAGGTAAGTACTAGGCTATCTGCCCAGGGCATTTATAAGCCTAGCCAGAATGTGTTGGCTTTCACCACCCCCTTAGATTAGTTCCCTGTGTCTCTGTCCAGCAGAGCCATTAGTTCCCTGTGCCACTGTCCAGCAGAGCCACTGCAGTGATCCCCGGGGTAAATTTTCTGTTTCCCATCCACTCGTCAAGGTTTCTCTTGAAGAGTGTTAGTGAGGGGCTCTGCCTGATGTATATTGGAGTCCTGTTCCAAAGCATGGTGAGTCTCTGGGATAAGAATCTTTCCCTCCAGCATGTCCTATTTATTGTTGTAGTGAGGTTTATATCTCTAGAGCATGTGGCTCTCCGGGATTTGTTTTTTTTTATAAGGTGGAGCATGTCCATCAATTCTGGATTGGACATGGCCTTGTATGTCAGGCAGAGATCACCTCTGAGTAAGTGGTATGCAACCGAGTACAGCTGGAGTTTCATGAGTCGAGCTGCATAGGGCATCTGTTTGAGGCCAGTAGTCCTCTTGGTGAAGTACTTTTGTGGTCATTCCAGCTGTTGCAGGTGTCTTGTAAGGTACATCTCAAATGGGGCATTGTATTCTATGATGGGTCTAATGAGTGATGAGAAGAGAGGCACAATAACCTCTTTTGTTCTAGATGCAAACCCTTTTGTGATTAGGTGGACCACATAGAAGGATTTTCTAACCACTTTGGCAATATAATTATCAAAGGAGAGATTACTATCTACTTGGGTCCCCTTATCCCTTATTACATTTTCTATATTTAGGGGACTACCACCTATGTGGTAGTTTGTGGGCACTTTATTTTTTCCAAAGGGGATGACTATGCACTTTTTGGCATTTAGCTTGAGGCCACGATTTTGACACCAGGTATCCATCTCAGTGAGACCCATCTGGAGGGTGCCTGTATCAGCTGGAGAAACAATTATGGCCACTAGTTTGCAGTTGTCTGCAAACGTTGTCAGCCATAGTCCTCCTATGCTTGCCTGTACCTCTGAGAAGTATATACCGAATAGGAGGGGTCCTAGGACTGAGCCCTGGGGGACGCCACTTGTAACTGGTTTAGAGTCAGACTTAAAGCCTGCAACTCTCACCATGTGGGTTCTATCCATGAGCCAGTTGGCAACCCATGTCGTGATGCAGGGGTTTATGTTCAAGCTGGTGAGCTTGTCTATAATACTAGAATGGGGAATGGTATCGAAAGTCTTTGCGAGGTCTAAGTAGGCTGTGTGGACCTCCTTTCCCACGTCTAATGCCTTGGTAATCGTCTCAAAGAAGTCCACCAAGTTTAGGAAGCATGATCTGCCCTTAACAAAGACAAACTTGGTAGGGTCCAAGGTTTGGAGGTTCCCAATGTCTCTGTTAATGAGTTCCACGATGATGCGTTCCATAGCCTTGCAGACCAGGCTAGTCAGGCTTATAGGGTGATAGTTCCTGGAGTGCATTGTGGCTCCACCTTTGTGGAGTGGGATAACTGTTGCTGTGTGCCACTCTGTGGGTACATAGCCTGTAGAGAGGCTGAGTTTGAACAGTGTGCTTAGGTAAGGGGGGTTAGTTAATTTTGGAGCTCTTGTAAGACATAGCCTGGGACACCGTCCAGTCCCACTGAAGCTATGTTTTTGGCTTTGGACAGGGCTGTTTTAACCTGTGTGTTGGTGATTGACGGGGCCCTACATTCTTCTGGTATGGTTATGGGCCCTTTAGGGGGTGGGGGGCTGAAGTTTGCACTAAACCTGTCTGCCAGAATGTTGGCAATATCAGTCAGTTCAGTGTATTTTGTGCCATTCTGCACTAACTCAGAGCAGATCTGAGAGTTTCTACTTAGGTTCTTGACATAGCTAAAGAACGCTTTGAGGTTATCTTTGGAGTCACTGGCAATTTTTTCTTTTGAAACTAGCCTTGGATGATTTAATGAGGGATCGTAGTTTCTTGCTGATACTGATCAGGGATGTCATCCCTTCTTGGGATTTTACTCTTTTCTGTACTAGTTTCCTCCTTCTGTTGTATAGCTTGTTTATGGCAGGGGTCCACCAGACTGGTTTCCTTTTCTTGGAGGAGTGAGTCTTGGTTTTACTTGGGATAGCATGATCCATGCCTTTCTGCAGATGCTCATAGAGTGCCTTTGTAAAGGTTCAGCAGCTTGGACAGCATTGTCCTTTAGCATGTGGCTGTGAACCTTTCCACCTCAGTCTTAAGTAACGTGAAGTTTGCTTTTGAAAAGTTTTTCATGGTGGTTTCCTTGATTGGGGGTGGGGGTGGAATGTGGATATCCAGAGTGATTAGTCTATGGTCTGATCTAACCAGCAAGGGGTTGACCTCCGGTGTGGAACACTGGTCGCCCATGTTGGTGATGACCAGGTCCAATATGTTGCTCCCTCTGGTGGGGGTGTTGACCAGTTGATCCAGGGCATTCGAGTTTATAAATTCTAGGAAGCGTTGGGCAAGGAAGTTAGTACTTGAATAGTTCTGCCAGTTTATGTTTGGGTAATTGAAATCACCTAGTATTAGGGTGTTTGGTAGGACCTTCATATTTTCCAGTGTCTCCAGAAATGCAGAATGGGGGTCCTGGGCCATGGTGGGTGATCTGTAGCAAGCTACAATTTGGATTGCAGTTTTGCCCGTTAGTTGCACATGGATGATCTCTGATGCATTGTGCTGCATCACTAACCTGGAGGTATAGGTATCCTTGATGAATATGGATACACCCCCGCCTTTGGTGTTTCAGTCCCGGTTCTGTAGCCGAAAGGTATGGTGTGGGTTATTGCCTAGTAGTGCTGGGGTGCTCTCAGGAGCCTTAAACCAGGCTTCTGTTACTGCACAAATGTCGATATTCTCCATACTGAGGAGTGCCTTGAGTGCATCCATTTTGAGGGTTAGACTTCTGGCGTTGAGTAGCATTACCCTCAGTTTTTTGGTTACTTGTGCTATTTATGGTGGTGGGTTTGTCTTTTGAGCCTTGCCTAAAAAGGCACTATGGGGGTGGCAAGAGCCTTGGCCAGTATTCAAAAGCCTAAGGGTGACAGGGGCAAGCCATCTCTTGTGAAGCAACATGGCTTGTCGAGCATGTCATCCCAGGTGGATAGATACTGGATCCTCTTTGAATGACACCAGAAACTTAGCCAATTGTTGAAATTGATAATTTTTTCTTTATACTGTGGCATCATTCTTGGTGAGGGCAGGATGCTACTCAGGATCAGGGTCATACCAGCCTGGGCTACATGATCAGAGAGCTCTTCCATGTCTCTTTTCATGTAGTCCAGGGAGGTACGTCTCAGGTCATTCACACCAACATGGATAATGACAAAGTTGTATTTGCACTTGTTCTGGAGTGACCTGAGTGCTTGTGTTATGTGGCGGATTCTGGCACCCGACAGGCAGCTAACTGTAACCTTCTCCTTGTCCAGCCTTGTTAGTGGGACATCAGTGTGCCTGATTATAGAGTCGTCTGTTACTAGTGTGTTGGGTATGTTATTTTGCGTTAAGGGCTGTGATTGCATGGCACACTGATTATGTGAAGTATGTGTTTCATGGTTTGTGATGGGGTGTGGAGGTTTCTTGGATGCCTGCTTTGGAGGTCTCTGTTGCTTTTGCAGATTTTTATTTAGAGCCTCCGAGTATGTTTTCATGTATTCATGTGTGTTATTTGCCGGTGTTGGTTTATTAGGTCTATTTGAGACTGGTGGTGTGTTGCAAGTATTACCCTTCTCCTCTTGACTGTCAGTTCCAGTCTTGGGTTGAGAGAGCTTTGCCTCCAGTTTGGCTGTATAATTGCATCTCTCGCATATATTAGTGTTTGGTGGTAGGAGGAGAGGGTTGTCTATGTACATGAGGCAGTTGTAACATTGCCTCAAAATGCCCAGATTCACCAGTTGGACTAGAGAGTACACCGTAAACTGCCCTTTGGACATGCCTGAATAGGTAGAGTAAGCTGTTTTTCTGATTGGCTGGTGGGGACGAATAGAGAGCCTTGTCTTTCTGGACAGTATAGGGGGGGTCTAGTGCTAGGGTTAATTAGTGCTTGTTATGAGTTTTAAGCAAGTGCTTGACTGTGAAATGAATGGTTTGAGTGCTGAAGTTGAAGGTTTGTCTAGTTCCAAGGGAAATATTGAAGAGTAGACTTCCTGGTGCCGAGAATACTTTAACTCTAGCTAAACGGTGCACAAAACTGCACAACTGCATTTTTTATAGCAGGGAATTGAAAAAAATAGAAATTGCTTACTGAGTTGCTTTCAGGGGGTAACACTGGCCTCTTCTAATCCCACCTGGGCCATTATTAAAGACAAAATGCAAAAATATCTCATGTTTCTCAGAGTGTTTATTTTAATTCTTAGTGCAGCATCTAGTATAAGTGCAGGATTATTTCCTGTGGTTACTGCTAACACAACTGACCTTCAGCGTAGTATCAGTTTTGCTTACTGTATTTCAATTTATCCTAGTGTTTTTTTATTTACACTTATTGGAATGATTTATTTTGCTAGATATGTGGTCTTTGTAAATGCAATGGCTCTGTCAAGTGTTTACGTACTTAAGACTTTGCACAGGCATGGAAAAGAAATGAAAGGGAAGAGGAGCTCTGATCGAAACCAGGAAAACTCAGCAGAGGAACAAGAAGCTAAAATGGTTGTTACTTTTGTTACCATGTATGTGTTGTTGTTTGAAACAAAAAATACCATGTGGTTTTACCAGATTTCAGTTTCTGATCAACACAATGCAGCTATAGGTGATCCTCGTGTTTATCTGCAACTCTTTTTTGCCACTGCCTTTCCTTTTATACTAATTGCTTTCAACAAGAGAGTAAAATATCAGCTTTGGTGTTCCTTTACTTAAAAAACATAGCCTGATCGCTACTTTTGTGGCTATTTCAGCATTTGTGCCTTACTAAGCTGTAATCCTGGACTACTAAGCATCCACCTATGCATTCCCTGATTGGGAATATAGCTAATATTTAATTATGTTTTGATGTTTATTCAGCAGATAAATTCCACCAAGTCAAACTCCCTTTAGCAAGGCAGCATGTTGAATATTATTTGAGCTATACCCTGAGTATGGCTATTATCGCATGTGATCATATAACATATGTAGTTACTTTAACACCTTACAATCAGTTCTCTGTTATGCACTCATAAAGCTTTTTCTTCATTACAAAATGGAACATTGTAGGACCCATACAGTTTTACAACATTTACTAGGTTTAGTTCTTGGGCTATGTAGTGGAATACGAACTCTACAGAAAATAAGCTAATCTGAACTTGTATTTGTAAAAAAAAAAAAAAAAAGTTAAAAGAAATGTTTGAATGGTTAGCTAATGTGCATGTATTTGATCTAGCACTTTTTTTTCAGTTTAGTTTAAAAAATATGCTACATTTTTGCAACACAAATACACTTTTTCAAATATAATTAAATGCTACTCTGAAGTATACAGATATCAAACAAATCTCTGAAAATACACATTATTAATGCTAGTTATGCTAGAAGGACTATGTAAGGCTTGTGGATCTGAATCATAACTTTTAATTGAATCGCACTGGACTTTCTGCATACTGTGCAGCTAGCTTACTTGCATACTGCCAGAATTAAGCAGTACCAGTGACTTTGAGATTTCACTATATTAACACATTAATGAAATCAAGAACATCAATTTATTTTGCATTGCATACATTTTAAATGCCATTGTACTAACATGAGTGTACTGGAATCTGAGTTGGGTAAGTATACAAAATGTATGACTGTTGGTTAACATTACATTCATCTGGAAATCATTCTGATTTATGTTCAGTGGCATTTGCTTCTACTGCAGTTTTATTTTTTAGCAAAAGTATTATATTCTTTGTAATATTAAACCAGCCAGTACAATAATTCACTCATGTGACTATAGCAAAAAAAAAAATAATAATAATAAATAAACAACTGCAGAGTTAGGAGGGTGGCCTAATGGTTAAGCTGTTTTCCTTACAAACACATGGTACAGGGTTTGAGTCTCACAAGGGATAATTGGCTAAGCTTAAAATGGCTCGCAAGGGCAGTTAGCTTAGTATGAATCTATGAAAACACAGCTATCTCCAATTTCTTTTTCTTTTTATTTAGCATGATTCAGTACACATATACATTCTTCCATAATTTATCTATTTTGTTTTATCATTATTCCAGCAATTTCAATATTTTGGCATATCTAATAAAATAATTTAGCTAATAAAAACCTTTATTTTTTTCTCCCATTTCTTTCATCATTACGGTTTGTCTAGTTTCCTTCTTTCAGTACCTCCTTTAAGTGAGTATCAACATTGTCTTAATTATTTTAATGTCACTGTTACTTTTATTACTCCATTACAAAAATGTTGATGTATTCTTGAAGGTTATGTGAAAACCTTATTTTTGGTAATAAAGTATGCACAACATATAGTATGATTTAATAATCAGACAGACACAGCAGTGAAAACCAGTTAATAATTGTGAACTCTTCTCATCCAAAATAACAACATTTTAATCTATTGACAAATATTTGTTAAGATGAAATGTGCAATTTACTGTACTGTTTAACCACTTGGGCCATTATAAAAAACAAATAATCACTGAATGAATGGTTTCAATGAAAACAGAAGTGAACAAGTGTGTTAGACTTTATTTTCAGATTGCTGTTAGGTGATATAGCTGAAGTATTTTGTATGGCAGTGACCCTTCTACAAGTTTAACAACAATATGGAATTCTCTGCATGATATTCTTCTGATTAATGAATATTAATTAATACCTGTTAGAAGTGCCATATACATAATAGTAATTTGTTGACCTATGATACTTGTGCATATGTTATAAAACATAGCAGAACAAAGTGTTTTCTGGTTCTCACACTTTGCTACAGAATAAAATACATACTGAATTCAACAAAGATAAACAATGGAATTCCCTATCTTTTTTTAGAAAACAGCATACTACCGATTAACTTTTCTTGTGCCAAAATGTTGTCAATGGTTTTATGTTATTGTTGCATTCATTTATTTAATTATTTTATTTCACATTTGTTTACCATAAAAGTCCAACTGCGCAGATGCCCATTTTCAGCCAATGCCTGGGGAGAAAAGCTTCAACATAAACAGTACAAAATTATAAAAAATAAGAAGAATGTATTACAGTGGTTTACAATAGATAGAATATCGTAAAACTTTATAAACTTGTTGTCATACACAGTTCACAGTGTTTACTTTAGTGATAGTTATATACAGTAATATATCACACTTTGGGTCTACTTTAGAGCAACGAAATGCCACTTAACCGAAACCCATATCACCGAGATGAAAACACAGACAGCACCAACACACTGATGTCCTGGAACACCAACTAACCACTCCAAGTAAGTAACTGCTTGGTCATCTGACACAAACACTTAAACAGAAGAAAACCAAACCCACCCATGTGGGGTCAACAACCTCCCCATGCTCCCCTATGTGGGGACTGCATCCCCCCAACTAAATATACCAACTCCAAGATCACTCTATCATGGGGTTAAAGGTCAATGTTCAACAGGATAGCCAAGTGGTTACTTACCTGGAGTGGTTAGTTGGTCTTCTGGGACATCGGTGTGTTGGTGCTATCAATGTTTTCATCTTGGTGATATGGGTTTTGGGTAAGTGGCATTTTGTTGTTCTAAAGTAGACCCTGTACTTTGTACAGTGGACTAAAATATATTCAAATACACAACTGACAGTGATACCACACAGAGATAAAAAGGAAATGGAACAGTTAGGGGTAAGAAAGCATAAAACTTAGAGTAAGAGACATGAGGCAGATGCATATATGTTAATGCTGAATAGCATAGTTTAGTTTTTAAACAAAGTAAGTGAGCACAAGAGGTGTTTCAAGTAATACAATGTAAGGTTGATGCCGTGTACAATTACTGAAATTGATTTTAGGAATAGTGAAATATGATAAGATAGTGTACTTACAGTGACCAAAGACTTTAGTATAAACATAAGTGATAGTATTAGCCTTATATGACTAACATTCTAGATATGCCTTTCTGTGTAGGACACATGCATTACAAAAATGTCTGTAAATATTGTATAAGTAGTTTAGCCGGGTCACAGCAGATGCATATCCATGAGTTAGCTAGATGGGATTTGACAAGGTTTTTGAAGTTGGTTTTGTTGGCTATAATTCCTATGTTAAGTGGTAAGGAATTCCAGATTTTTGCAATGTAGTTGGAGTATAGGGAGTGACCTGAGCTATTTTTACTTCTGGTAATGTCCATTAGTGATTTATTACTAGATTGTAGTAAAAATTTACTTGAGTATTGTTGTAATAGGCCTTGTAAAGCTGTGTTTGTTTTTTTTTCTGGTTAGTAAAATATTTAATCGCCCATAGTAAGTTGATTAAGAGTGAGCAGGTTGGGTAGTTCCAGCCAAGATAGCTGTTTAAGGGCCTAAGAATGATGAGACCTAAGGGCTAAATCAGTTGCAAACTTTGCTATTTTGTTGTAGCCAGTGTTTATTTTGGCTAAGTCAAATTTGTTGAGATTAATGAATATGGGGGATACATAGAGAAGTGTGGAGACTAGGTAGAATCTGGCAGTAATGGTTTTAGTATTACTGGAAAGGTATTTTGTGCATCTATATAGAGTTCCAAGATTGTTGTGAACTTTGTTTATTGCATGGGCACTGTGTAGGTTAAACTTCATGTTTTGATCTATTATAACACCTAGAAGTTTGGTTTGGGGGACTGGTGTAATAAGGGTTTTATTGCTTGAAATTATATTGAAAGTAAGGATTGGATCTGTATCATTTTGGGATGAAATAGCATCAGCTTAGTTTTGTTTGGGTTGAGTATGAGTTGCTCATCTGATAGCCATGTTTTGACTGCAGTGAAGGATTCTTGTGTTATTTTTTTTTTGAGGTTCTTGGAAGGTTGGGGCAGAGCAGATTAGGGCTGAATCATCTGCATATTGGACCAACGTAGCATGTAGAGTTGAAGTATGGAGGTTGTTTGTAAATAAATTGAAGAGAAGGGGGCCAAGGATAGACATTTGTGGAACACCTAAAATAACAGTTAGTAGAGGAAATAGGTTATATTGCCATTTTATGGCTTGTCTGCAAACTGTTAAGTAGTCCTGGAACCATGCAAGGGTGGATTAGCTTAGACTAAATGCAGATAGTACTGTTAAGTCTTTATTACAAAAAACAGTATCAAAAGCTTTGGAGAGGTCGAGAAAGATAAAAGATACAAAGTTGCCTTCATTCTGGTGTTGATTTATAGTGTTAGTGATGCTAATAAGAGCTGCGGTTGTGCTGTGATTAGTGTGGGATCCATTCTGGGTATTAGAAGCTTCTTGGATAAGAGATGGTTTAGGATATGAGTGTGCATGCATTTTTCAAGAAATTTTGATAAAGGTGATAGAATATCAATGGGCCGGTAATTGGATAACTCAGCTGAGTTTCCTCCTTTGTGTAATGATATTATGTGTGTTATTTTCCAAAGAGCAGGGATATGTTGTTCAGAGATGCATTGACTGATTAGTAAAGAGACTGGGTATGATATGGCTTCAGCTGCAATTTTGAGGTATTCAGCAGGCAGATTATCTGCTGTCAGGGTTGTGGGCTTAAGTTTAAGATATTTATATATAGTATTTATTGGGACTGGTTGTAGGGAGAAGTGGTTGTTTTTATGAGCTATTGTAAAGAGATTTGGTGGAGGTGTTGGACAGTTATATTTAGTGAGAGCAGTTATAGATTTGGTGAAATATTTGTTAAACTGGGTGGTAATATTGTCAAAGGAGTTACAGGTGGATGGAGAGGGTGTGCTACTTTGGCCTGGTTGCAGGATTTTGTTAATAGCAGACCAGAATTTTTTGGGGTTCTTTTTGTGCTTAGATTGTATATCAGTATCATGATTTTTTTGCCAAGTCTTATTTGCTTTTTAGATTTATTTCTTAGTTCATGGTATTTCTGTTGATTTGTTGCAGTTTTATCATGGATTCAAGTTTCTCAGGCTTTATCTCTTTCTTTTGGAAGTGCACCTGTTCCTTTGGTAAGCCAAGGAGCATAGGTGGACTTTATTCTTACTGTTCTGGTGGGGGTCATGTTATTTAGGATGATTAGGAAAGGTAGTGTTGAAATATTCTACTGCACTGTCTAGTGGAAGGAATTTCAGTGGATTCCAATTACAGAGTTTGAGGGTGGACACAAAGTCTTGAGATTTGAAAGTTTTTGTATATCCTGTTTGTTGGAATTCATACCTATTTTTTGATATACCACTTTTTCATTGTCTGCACATTTCATCTTTAATTTGATTAAAATATTGATATCTTTAGTTATTAATGTCATATGTCAGAATTTTTATAATTTTGTTTTTTATTTATTTAATATTTTTTACAGGGGTAGAATATTGATCAGATATGACCAATTTAAGCCTCAGAACAGATAACAACAAACAGCATATATAATAAGACAAAGTTACATCAGCAATATTTCATAAACAGTTACTCTAACAAGTGCAACTGGATTGTTCAAAACTCAATAACAAAATGTATGTACACACACACACACACACACACACACACACATATATATATATATATATATATATATATATATATATATATATATATATATATATATATATATATATATAGAATCACTACTAAATACCAAACGCCCGAAATCCCGACAGTTAAAACACCGAGACCACATGCCCAAAACCCCACAATACTGAATATTTAAAACCGCGAAATTCAAAATTGCGGAATTGACACAACCAAACATCTCACACACACACACACACACACACACACACACACACACACACACACACACACACACACACACACACACACACACACCTTCCCCCCACAACCAAACAATGCATTGTACACTAGACATAGGCAGGGGGAAAGCCCCCCTGCACCTCCCCACACCCCCTACTTTATTATTCGAACTCCAAGATCGCACAAACAGGCAAACAAGGCAAACTCACACCCACACATTACAGTCCTTCAGACACACACACCACAGTCACAACACACACTTACACACACTACACCCCTCACAAACACACTTACACACATATACTTACCTGAACCACAACACCAGAAGTGCTAACGCAAAATCCCTTAACAGCGGGATTTTGCATTTCATGCTTCTGGTCTTTCGGTAATGCAGGGTTTTGGTCATCTGGTCTAGTTTTTTTCAGCGTCGGGATTTTGGGCGTTCGGTATTTCATAGTGATCCCATATGTGTGTGTATATATATATATATATATATATATATATATATATATATATATATATATATATATAGGATTAAGGGAGGAAAAGTTCAAGGCAAGGTGTAAATACACCTAATGTGTAGGATGATTTCATAGGTGTTTAAAGTCAGAGGTGGAAATATATAATGGAGTGTAAGGCTTGTGTGATATAACCTATAGTTTTGCATTTGCATGTGCTTCTTAATAAAGATATTGAGATACTTACTGACAGAGGGATTAAAACATTCAGGCTTTTAATTGAAGAAAGGGATGAAAATATTTAGATTTCTGAAAAAACTATTTGAAATTATACATTGACTGCAAGTCTATTGGTTCATATTGTTCTTTCCTTTTTAACCCTTTTTTAATAAGAGATTTTATTGAAATTTTCCAAAAAGCAACATATATAATTATTCAACATAATAAATATTTTTCAAACTTAAAGATTAAATTTCATATTCTAAGAACTGTTTACAATATATACAATATTTTATTGAAAAAGGAATGTATAATTTTAATCGGTTTTAAATTTCCAAATCACTAGAAAATTATGTAATGCAATAAAATGAAATGAATAGTCCATCTAGGAAACAATTTTGAGTTGCTTCAAATAGAGTAATTAACATTTTGTAAATAAACATCTACTAGAGACATTACTTTGATCCATGGATTCTTCATTACAGATTTTGGAGTTGTTTTGCT
Organism: Protopterus annectens; assembly: GCF_019279795.1. Taxonomy (NCBI): domain Eukaryota; kingdom Metazoa; phylum Chordata; order Ceratodontiformes; family Protopteridae; genus Protopterus; species Protopterus annectens. Next base: position 479,688,730 of record NC_056742.1, on the reverse strand, counting down.
TTTCTTTGTCTTTTCTGTCTTTCTGCTTTCTCTTGAAGAGATGACAGAAATTATTCAACTTGTGGTGGGGAAACTTTCTTCCATTTTTTTGCTATATTTTCTCTTGCTACAGCTAAGATTGTCTGTATAGATAACAGTTTTCTTTAGTCATTTTAATGATCTTCTACAATATTGAATAGAATTATCATATTATTTAAGATAATTTATCAGTCCATAATGCCTGAAGAAAATTCATAAATACATATAGAAGGACAATTATAGAATATTCGTGACAAGTCAGCCTTACAATTCTATTAACATCTCTAGCAATCTACATTGCCCTCTTTGCTAAATTTTCTATTTTATGATGTATAAGAAGCCCTATATAAGACTTTTCACACAAACATGTCAAGAATGAAGCCATAAAGTACATCTTTCAGCATTTAATTCTTCTGATAAGAGTTAAATTATTCCTAGAGTAATATAATCCCAGAATTTAATATTTAGATCATTATTTTATGAGAAAAAGTATATATAGGATAGAGATTATATTCTTAGGGTCAAATTTATTATACAGAATTTCACACAGAAAAAGTATTATGCTTGGAGTTTTGTTATACTGGCATGGAGATAGAGGAAAAATGTGAGTATGTGATCTAATACTTTGTAAAGAAATCCAGTCTTAAGGATCTAAGTTAAATTCTAGTGGGAAACTGAACATTTTTCACATTTTTAATTATGAAGATTAGTTCAATTAAAGACTTTTCAGAATTTAGCAAAGTTAAAATGATATCATCAAGAAAGATCATACTTTTAAAGATGTAGCTATTATCTTGTAGTCAATTTTTTTAGTTAGATTGAACTGTGATTGCCAAAACTTTGATGACTTAAGCATAAAAAGGTGGAGTTAAGGGACCTTTGTTTTGTTCTACTAGGTAAGGGAATTGATTGTGATGGAAATTAACTTAATTTGGCATAGGCCTTATTATCTTTATATTTTCTGTAAGTTGTAAGATAAACTGAGATGGAAATTCAAATATATTGAGTGTTTTAAACAAATAATTTCAACTTAGTGAATCAGAGACCTTTTCAATGTCTAAGTTAATAAAAAGAGCTTCTTGCTTCTTATTTAAAACATTTATATACACTATTATTCATTTTAAATACTATATCATGTTTGTCTCTTACGTATGAATCCAGGCTGATCTGTATTAACTATGACTAGTATAGATTTTTTTCAATTTGTCAGCCAAAATGGACATGAAATAATTTTGTAGTCAGTATTTAAAAGTGAAATTGGTCTATAGCAGGAACACAATTGAGGGTTCCTTTCTTGTTTAAAAATGGAGTAATTAATGAATATTCCCAGGGTAGAGGAGTTACCTCATTCAACTGCATATCTATAAGGACCTTACGAAAGGAGTATATACATTTGTTAAGAAAATATTTTGCAAAATTCTGAAATTATTCTATTAATCCCTGCCAATGTATTGGGCTTAAGCTATTTTATTTTATCAGAAATTTCTTTAACAGAAATGTGTTTAAGTAATTTGTGTTTAGTTCTTGGAAATATTTTTAGAACTGTTCTATCAAAAGAAGCTGTCATGTTTAAATTAGAAGTTTTGTCTTATTTGTTGATTTAATGATACATAATACTACCTAAATACATCTTAAATATCTGTAAAATCTATGCATAATTTATTATTTTTAGGATTTGTGTATCCAATATATGATTGTTTTAGATTGTATTTTCATTCCATTCTTGTTGGAGAAATTATCCATGTATTTTGATGGCATAGCTTATTAAGCTATCTTCAAGTTTTCTAAAGCTATGGCAGTTTTGTGTAATAAGAGTTGTGAATATTTCTTCATCTTTCAAAGTTTTTACACATTTTAAGAATAAATTTAGTTTCTTGTAGCTTATTTTGACTAACAACTCATAGTCCCATTCTGCCAGTTTCTTTCTATAGCATGCCAAAGGCTTGCACGAATGAACCCATAAAGTATATAAATGCATGGTTTAAAAGAATCCCAAATCATAATTTTACTAATCTCTTCAGAATTGTTAGTTTGCACAAAAATTGAACATTTGAAAGAAAATGTGTTAAACTCTTTTAGTTTAGTAATATAAGAATCAATAGTAATTTGTTAAAATCTTTTACATTTTTTAGAAAATAAGGTTATTCTGATATGAGATAGGACAAGGAACTTCATTGAAGCTTAAGATTCTGGATATAATGCCATGTGTAGAAAAAATTTTATTGATTCTGGTTTGGGTACCCTATATGTATGTACAATGAATGAAATCCAAGGATTTTTCAACTCTGATGAAAACTGATTCTTTTAATTTAAGAAGTTCAACACAATTATTGAGTGCCTTAGGCAAAATAGTTAGCCTTAGTTTCCTAGAATCACTATTGTCAGAATTATTCAATAAACAATTAAAATGTACAATTATTATTGGATTGCCATTTGCATTATTATGAATATTATCTAGACCTTTTTGGCCAGTCTCGCTTCTATCCCAGGAAAGAAGTACAAGTTATCTAAAATCCATATTCAATTATTATATTTTATAACAATGCATTTTAATCCTTCTTGACCATCAAATTTATAAGTTATCTGTATAATTAACAGATTTTTTTTCTGAAAGATAACTCATTTCCATTTACTTTTAAAGGATAATTGAGACAGAATTGTATACTACTTTGGATTCCAGACATTTTTTCTTTTGCCTGAAGTGAGTTTCTTGAAGAAATGCTATTTGAGATTTAGCTGCAGCACAATATTTTAAAAGACATCCCCTTTTTGAGTATTTAACCCATTGATATTTTAAAGGTATCAATGAAAATTCCATGATTAGGAGTGAGAACATACCCATATGAATAGAATACATATCCGTATATGAAAACATAAATAACATCACAATATTCCTTGTTAATATAGCTTTTTCCCAAAACTATTGCTGGGCTGAATTTCCTAAAAGATCAGGTTTTATACTTTATAAAATAATTTTTCATATTCTTACTATGTTCAGATATACTTTAAGCTGCTGATATCTAAAGCATTTCATTCAAATCACTGTGCAAAAAACTCATAGCTCTATTGTCAAATTGCAGGAACAAACTGAACAATTCTCAGTGTAATTAAAATAAGCAACTGAATTAATAATTTGGGTTAAACTTGAAAATGGTAAAAAGGAACTGGAGAGTCTGTGTGCAAATTTAACCAGCAAACCTTAACATACCCAAAAAAGATCATCACTTATTTTACTCAATCATTTACTTTATGTGATTCAGTAATGAGTTAACTACACAAAAAAAACATGATAAAACCACACATAAAGTTTAATATCAATAACAAGTTAGATACACAGAAAAAAATGATAAAAACACACATAAAATGTAAGATCGATTTCATTTTATGAAAGGAAAACACTCCTGATGTAAACTAAACAAGCTGCAAAATAATTGTACTTCTGTAATACTAATATTCAACTAAGATTTAACAATAGAAATATCCACTCCTTTGACTAAACATTTTCTTTATTATATTCTTAACCTCTTATTTTGTGCAGCTAGATATCAGAAGATGCAATGGAATTTTGGACATTGCAGTTATATATGATCATGATCTCAAACCTGTGAATGAAATGCATTCACAGCATGTTAATAAATCAATATAACAGAATAAAAGTAAGACATGCTCTGTCATTCACACATTTCAGTCATTATTATGCTTATTAATTTATCTCTGATAACATGATAGGTTCAGTGTTTTTAAATGATTCTTCTTATAACTGAGATTAGGCATACTGCATTTCAAAATAATTGCTCTCACTTCCCTACAGGAAAGCAAAAACTAAACTGAAAAATGAAGGTGAGTCTGTTTCAAGGAGAAATGTGCAACAATTAAAACAGTTACTAGAAGAGAACCTAGAATACTCCTTACACAAAGATTGCAAGCCTATTGCTTTTTGATTTAACAATGTTAATTATTAAATCAAAAGTACCCCTACCCTCAAACTGACCAAATACCAGATCCATACCTCTCAAGTGTACCTCATTACGAGGAGTGCACCTCATTTGGGGTCTTAAAAAGTTCTATTCCTCACAGTTCCACATTAAAAGGGCCTGTTACAGATTCAGTGTTAGGAATTTTTTAAATGATATCCATGTTAAATAGAACTGAATCATATTAATTCATTAACAGATCTTTTTTATAAGTAAATCCAGCATATTTTAACCATCCTATGACCTTCCTAGTTGAAATTGTTAGTAAGCCATTTTTGTTTGTTCCACATTTTGCCTATTTGTTCTACTTTCTGAAGGTTATTGTTCCTCATTTTGGAAATGGAAGGTTGAGAGCTATGGCCAGATCCTTGAAATGATGAAGAAATGTGAGTTTTTCTGAAGAGGAAGAGAAGTTAAAGAAAATTACCAGTGTGGACTAGAAAACACTCTTTACACATAGTTCATTGACCACTCTCACTGGTTATGATGCTCTGCTTTAACAAAGTGGCTAAAATATCGTCACCATCTATCAGTCTATTAGACATTACTGGCCACTTTTTTATTTCAGCAATTGTACTCAAACCTATGCTATCACCCCTCTTTCTCATTCTAGGAATTCAATTTGTTTCAGTGTTCTTAAGTACTCTTTAAGAACAATGGAAGACAGAGGTATATTTCCACATATAAAGGAAATAATATATGATCACTTATTGATTGCAGTGTTTTATAGAATGCAGGTAACAGTCTACCATTCAATAAAACCTTTTCTGATCTTGGATTTAATAAATAAATACATTTTTTGATTCAGTGTCAGGACTACAAATGTTTTTTTTCTATTTAAATGTTGATAGGTTTATGCCTTGAAACTATCTGGTATTTGTAGTCATACATTTTATTTGTTGTAATATAAATTTATGTGAACATTTTTAAAATTACAGCATATTTTTAAAAAAGTCATATTATGATGCAGTTTGCACTCAAATGCTCATAGCTCATACATTCATAAATTTGTTCAATAAGCCCGATGCCTAGTGGTCATCTGGGAGCATGATGCTTCTGATCTACATTTTTGCTGGTCAATGCCTATGGAGTCATCCAATACCTTCCTGGATATGTGAATTGATAGGCTTGATTTTAATTGAGAGGTGTGGTGGGGTATTTCATAGACGAGGGAGTCTTTGAAATAGGAAGTTGTAACATTTCATGGTACTGCTGATAATAATTTTTATTTAAGCTGAGTGTCCCTTTGTGTTCAGATCTCCAAGTAGATATTCTAAACAAAGAGTTCCAAATAATAAGTGGTCCTTTAATACTCTGTATACCAATCATGGATCTCTTCTAAGAAGGCACTAAGATACAGAGAGGGAGAGAGAGAGAGAGAGAGAGTCTTTAGTTATATGTCATGTCATGAAACACTTTGATTCTCATTGTACCATCTTCAATTCCACCAAATGATATGCAAGTAGATTTTGAAACACAGTACAGTATCTGATAGAATAATAAGAGCTGCATATGCAAAGTTGCCTTTCCTAGGTAGTTCTAAACCTCAGAAGGAATTAAATAGGCAACTCTTTATGTTTTGTGGACAGTAGTGTCTATATGATTAAAAATGAAAGGTCATAATCTATGTGGATTCTGTGGTATTTTAATATGTTAATTTTATTTAATATCCATCCACCAATAGTGTACTGCTGAAGGTGTTTTGCCAAAAGCCAGAATGCTTCATTTTTGTTGTCATTAAAGAGAAGGTAACTTGTCCTGCGCAATTTATGTACAATATTAAGTACTGCCTGAAGAGATATTAGTCAGTGGGGATAACTAGAATGTTTGAAGTTTTCCTTTGCTTATTTGGTGAGCTGGACATTGAAGTCACTTTTGACAGTAGACAAAATAATGTAAAAAAGGAGTACTCCCATTCCCAGCAGAACCTTGAATGACTATACTGATGGCAGATGGAATCTACTTCAGATGATCAGTTTCAGAACATTGAACATCATATGGTCGAAGACCAGATGACTGAAGTTCTGAAAAATCAAATGCTCTGAATGGAGATCACCATACAGTGCAGAATGGGAAATTTACAATTTTCCTTTCTGTAGTGCACTCTCAGAGCTGGTATATTTAAGTAGCAGGGGTTGTGGTGGGGTGCAGTGGGGCTTGACCCCCTGTAGAAATGTAAAAGAAGGCTTTTTCTTTTTAGATTTTTTTTTTTAATTTGATGTTTCAAAACTTTGATCATCTGGTCTTTGACCATATGATGTTCAATGTTCTGAAACTTAGATCATCTGAAGTAGATCCGGTAGATGATGGTGGAGATAGGATTATTTATATTTTCTCCTGCTGTGCATTACGGACTAGCTAATTGGAGTCCTATGCCTTGAGGGATTCCAAGACTGAGAAAGGATAGTGAGTATTGGAGTTTTCCTACTCTTACAAGTATTTATAATGTAAGTATAATTCTACAGTTTTTTTTATTTACTAATTAGATTGTCTGTTTTACAGTTAAAATTGTACAAAAAAGCAATTTCTAACTATATAATATCATGAATGGATTAATATTATCTTAGTTCAATTCCAATGTTTTAAATGAAGTATGCCCTTAGTAGCATAGTAAATGTTATATGACATCCTTCAATTACTTTAACTTTATAAGGCACAGTTTCAGAGTAACTTGTGTTAATATGATAAGCCATTCTTGTCTGACAATTATCTTGTGAATAATATCTAACCAGATCCAAAAGAATATAAAGAAATCTGAAACTGGATCACTACATTTTATTACACATCACATGATGAATCCAAAGAAATAAATTGTTATACTTTCGTGGAAATCAAGTGCTTGCATAATAATTTGAAGTATGGCACTGTATTATTTCCACCATTTTACTGTGTGGCAGTTTATGTCACAAAGAGTCACGGTTGACTAAAGTTATAAACCTCAGCAGCAGCTCTTTGCAAAGATAATTTGCATATCATTGATGCTTTTCTCATGGGGCTGATGCCTTAATATGGCAGGTTTGTCCACTTCATGTTGTTATAATAAGAATTATGCATTAAACTCAATATCTTCAGGCTACTACTGCAAAACCAAAAAGTAAAATGCAACCCAAAATGTACAGAAATAGCTTTGTTTAAATAGTTATAAATCTACATTTTTGTGTAGGACTCTTCTTAATATGATGAATTCCAAATTTACTGCACCTTACAATACTAGGATACGTCCCTTCATAGCAGCCTGAGAAGTGACACTGTATACAAGTCTCACTAAACAGTTACACATGTTATACTCAACACCAGTTTCACTACTGAGCCTAAGATAAAACCAGCAAAAGCAAGTTGCATTATGTAAAAGCAGTATACCTTCTAGAATTCACTGTTTGACTTCTACTAATTTTGATAACAGCTGTCTTTGACTTTTTGACATTTTAACTGTCTAATTGCACCCATAGTGTACCGCTCAGTCTGCAGAAATGTGTTAATTTAATTTAATGCTCCTGTTATAGAAATGGATTGATATACATTTTATTTTTCCAGAACTTCAATGTGTATTGTGTAACAATTATAAATTATATGGGGATTTTTTATGTTCATACTAATATTTTAAGTATGCTTGATGAATATTCGTATGGTTTGATGAATTTCAAATCTCTTTTAACTTTCAGTATGCAGTGTACTTTTTATCCAGCAGCTGCAGCTTGAGGAAAGGCAACCATCTATCCACAACAATCATCTAGAGTCAAAGTTTACACAGCTCAGTGTCTAGTTCTGTCACTGTTATTCTTCCATTCCACTCACTTGCACCTGTGGTCAGTATAGAGTGTTGAATCCATCCACTGCATGTTTTTGGAATGTGGGAGGAAACTGAGCACCTGGAAAAAAATCAATGCAAACACAGGGAGGATATGCATACAATAAACTGCACAAAACCCATTTAAGAACCATAGGGAACTCTGCTGATTATTATTGTCCAGTCTGAGTTTACTGCTTTAACTTTATTATTGTCCTGCTGTTCTGATTTTACTGCTTTAAAAACTACCACCCACTTAACAATGATTTTTATGTTTAGTCCAATATGTAAACACGGGAGGCCACTTGCTTGGTCGTCTTGCAGCCGTTGTTGCCAAACAAGTCTTAATCGGACACAAAGTTGTCGTCGTGAGATGTGAAGGCATCAACATTTCCGGCAACTTTTATCGCAATAAATCTTTGGTCCACTGAAGGATTGTTGCTTTGTTCGTGGAGTTTGAACTGTGTTTAAAGTCATCTTATGTGGCATAGCAAGTTACCCAGCGTTTCATAGCCAGGAGGACAGCGTGTATGTGGTTGGTTTTGTGGACGTTAGTAATTTTTCCATATTTTTTGATTGCCTTAAAAGGCATGCTGTGGACTTGTGAAGGTAGCTCAACA